>NC_081762.1:6071511-6444011 GCF_963082965.1 Carassius carassius | reverse complement strand
AACTTTCACCTGAATGGAGCAGCGTCCAGCGTGCTGTGCTTTCAAATGGCCTTCAGTCCAATTAAAACCTTTAGCAGGGCACCATTCAACACAGCCGTTTCCGATGGAAATCACACAAGCACAATGAAATAATAAAAAGCATTCTTCAAACTCAGCCGCTTCAGAAACTCTTTGTCTAAGTGTGCGTTTCACAAAAACATGTCGCTTTTCAAAATCCAAAGAAAAACAACTGATTATATTATGCATAAAGAAAATGAAAAATATCATTGAGTCTGTTAATAATTCCTTTTCCATTTTCATGACAAGCACATTTACCATAATAACATTACTTTCCACATTACAGTACTGAAAAACAAATACATTTGTGTGAATGTATGCAAACTTCCATAAAGCTATTGTCACAACACACATTTAAAATGGCAAAATACAGCAAAATATAATCCCTTTCCTCATTCTTTGGATTCTGGGCTGAAATATGACCCAGACGTGTTCTTGACAGGTTTAGTGAGATTCACTCCTAACAGGAGATGAATGTCTTTATGCATCATTATTTATAGTCATACCACCAAAAACAATGTCAGCACAAACACTGCTGCTGTTTCTCATCTTCATGTATGTACCTCTTCATCACACTTATGTGTAGCGTCAAATTCAGTGCTTTATCCATTTACATGATCACCATGTAAAGTCTTAGAGAACGTTTCAGAGATCATACGACACAAAGAAAAGATAAATGAGCTCAAGAACTCAAGACATCAAAATCACTGTTATTCCAGTTATTGTATATGCAGGGTGTTCTCATTCATATTCATTTCTATATAAATGTGCATTTGAATAAACACTAAAAGGTAAACAGAATCTAAATTGTGAAGCTTTTATACAGAATACTGTAAGCAATTATAGAGACTGGTCAAACTATACAAATATACAGTTTTATTGCTATCATATAGTACAAATACGCATTTAGAAGGATACTTCATAATGAGATCATATTGTATGGCATGCAAGAACTAATAAATCACATAAATTGTTCACAGTGTGACTGATCATAAACATATCTTATTAAAGTAATCTATAAGAGACATGACAGTAAATACATCTGCAATGTTTTTATTAAAGATGATTGTGAATATTTCATATCTACATCTGCAGCACAATGCGGGCAAGTATCCATATCTTGCTTTGGTACTGATTATACTTTGCTATATATCCTGATCATGCAAGACGATGTTAAATGTTTATGTTCCTTTTAGAAAGAACTTCCCCAAAAGCAAGCCGAGCGCTGTCGATTGCCGGTATTTAAGAGATCAGATATTTGTAGAAACATCTTATTTATGAGCTATGGGATATGCCATTATTAATTCATTCACTTGTCCGGCTGCTCTGCGCTGGAGTCTCAATTATCATTACAGAGAGACAGGGAGGCAAAGACTCGTGCTTTACGGCCGTTTTATATCATGTCATGGTTTTATTTGCAATATATTCTCTATATAGGATTGTAGAGCATATGCTATCAAACAGATGAGAAAGAAATGTGAAAATGTGGTTTAGAGCGACTGTTCAATTGTGTTAGGCTGGTGATGTCATAATGGCACTGAAACATAATGTGAATCATCTGTCTATGATGTCATAATTCAGCTGATCTGTAATGAGAGCCTGGTCTGTGTGTATAGGAAAAATGCACTTTTAAAAGTCTTCCTTCTGGCCTCCCAGGAAAATTGCAGTCAGTTAGAGAGGAAGTTGTTGATAATAATCGCTCATACTCTGAGGGAAATGGATGTTTAAAAAAATCCACTGTCTGTTCCACAGCATGTAAAATAACGCACGCTGACACTCACATTTCAGACAACAATTCATGGGACGCCATGCAGACTCTAAAACGTTCCTCCATTCAAAAGGAAAACAACCCAATGCACAATATGTCCAGACAATTTATATGCTGGGGGAGTTTAAATGCATATTCAAAACACAAAAATATCCCTCCATATAGGGTCTAAAAAAAAGTTTGAAACAGGATTCAAAATGATATTTTCTATCGCATGACGCATCAACGGTAAAAAAAATTAATTAATTAAAAAAATTAAAACCCTATTGTGTAAATATTTAGTGTGTAAATCTGTCTCAGCTTCAGTGCTCCGCCTATTTTAAATGGGATAGTTCACCCAAAACTGAAAATTTACTAAAAATGTTCTCCCCCTCAGGCCATCCAAGATGTACGAGTTTGTTTCTTCGTCAGAACAGATTTGGTGAAATGTAACATTGCATCTCTTGCTCACCATTGGATTGTTTGCAGTGAATGGGTGCTGTCAGAATAAGAGTCCAAACAGCTGATAAAAACATCACAAGTCCATAATCCATAAGAATGCTTCCTGCAGTGAAAATGTCCACCTACTGTTGTCCTCACACCTTTTTTTTATTACTTGGGCTTTTTTTGATTGATCTGTGCATATTTCTCTCCTGATTCAGATCAACCTTTTCACCTGAGAAAGAAATATTATAAGAGGACTTGATGGAAAGCATTGATGGATTTGTTTATTTTAAACATAAAGCTTTTCACATCACTGGAGTGGTGTGGATTACTTATGGATCATGGTTTTTATCTGCTGTTTAGGCTCTCATTCTGAGATCCCCATTTACTGCTGAGGATCCATTGGTGTGATGTAGCGCTGAACTTCTCCAATCTGTTACGATGAAGAAAAAAATAAACTTTTTGGCAAATTTTCATTTTTGGGTGAACTATTCCTTTAACGAAAAACTTAAACTGAACAGTCTCTGTGAGGTTTCCAGAGATGCTAATGTGTAAATCAATGTTATTATTAATAAACTTATGATTTAAAATACAAATTAATTTTAAAAATATGTAAAATCATGCTTAAATTCCAAACATTGTGTACAAATAGTTGTCTCTCATGACAGATTGCTTGCCTTGTTTTGCTTTGGATAAAAGCATCTACTTAATGAATAAATGAATAAATGTCAATGAATGAATGTAAACATTAATCAAACCAACCAAACCAACCATTGATCAAACCAACCTGATCAGTCAGATTGCATTAGTAGCTTTACCACCATAGTTAATCATTTTTCTTTGTGTGTGTGTTTTTTACTTTTATTTTTTATTAAAAACACACCTAAAACAATGAAAACTATGACTATCGTGGTAAAGAACAAATGATGCTCAGCCTCCTCATAAAGATTTTTTTTTTTTTTTAAGTGCTGTCAGTAGTCAGGGTCAAAGACAATCATGCACACAAACACAGAAACACTAGGGGTCTGTGCTCAGTTGAAGAGTGGACAGATGAATTCGATGGAAAATAAACATTTGGCACAATTTGTGTCCTGATGTTGAGGCTAAAATGCACATTTGAGATCTTTTAAAACAACACTTCGTTTTATTGATGAGAGCTGACAGATGGTTTGTGTGTGTGTGTGTGTGTGTGTGTGTGTGTGTGTGTGTGTGTGTGTGTGGTTTAGATACTCTTAAAGCTGCTGGTTGTTTCTCATCTAGCAGAGGAAGAGTATTTCTTTAATTGGATAATCTAAATAATGCAAGAGTTAGAGTTCGAGTGTCAGTAAAGTGCATTACTGTAAACATGATTTTCTACAAACGGAGGGAAAAGTTGAAATTATTTTCTGTGGTAATCAATAACCTTGTTGTCAATAGAGTAGATAAGCTTTACGTTGTTTTGAACCCAAACATTTCTACTGAAACATGGAATTCCTATTTGTCCTATTCAGAACCCCACCAAATCACCAACAGAACAAGGCGCTAATGATGCCAGGTCATGGGTTGGATGCATGGAAAACATAAAACTATTAAAATGCATCCTGTGAATGCACTGGAGGTCACTTTGAATAAAAGCCAAATGCATGATACATGCAGTATAAATGTGAGGATATTTATAGAGTTTTAATATTTACATGGTTTCTGCAGGTTTTTTTAAGACCATTAAAGAAAAATTAAGCAATAATTGAAAAATTTAACAAAATTGAAAATGCAACTTCCAACAAATTGAAAATCTATTAATTTTGTATTTAAAAAAGTTAACTAGAACTTTTACTGTACCTTCTGATCATACTGAAAAAAAAACTATGTTCTTCTTCAGTACTTTTGTCTTGTCTTCCAGTGCAAATGTTGAGTTACAATGAGAAGTAAAATGACAGAAGTTTGTTTTGTGTGATACTGATCAAAATGAAACGAGTTTAAAATTAAAATGAGAACAAATGAACCAACCGACAGATATTGCCCTTGTTTTAAGCATAAACTCATTCCATTTTGTTAAATTTATCAGGACACAAGAGTTCAACGATATTCATTTTAAAGGATGTTTAAATATTTGAACTAGAAAAAAAGGACAGAAATACTGAAGATATGAACTATTTGCAGAGTATGCAACAGTCAATGTCATGAATATATGACTTTATAATTGGTCACCTTCAATGTATTGGTCTTATTTATAATAAATTGATTTCATACAACACATTTGACAGCTTATTTAGTTGGTATTGTTAATATCAGTGTCTAAATGTAAATGAAAATAAATAAATCACAATCACAACAGCAGATTCTAATGAGATCACTTTGGGTACATAACCTGAACAGCACACTGAAGCTTAAATGCTTCTCTCAAAGACATTTATAGAAACAAAATATTTGCACGTGATGAATTTCTGTTCAAATTGCGAATTTACCCAACAACCGCAATCCAGTATAACCAGGTCCTAAATGAGGTAAAATCACAGTCTGGTATTACCAGGCCCTAAATAGCAAAGCAATATCAGAAACTAGGCTGTGCAAATGGCATCTAACACAGGGCGCCTTTGAGCCATTACCCTATTTGCATAAAACTCTCATAAACACATGCAAAAACGCATTGGGTGTAATTCATTCTTAGCAAATTCCAAACACACAATTTGGGGCAAACAAACCTGGAACTGAACATGCGACCAATGAATAGCAAACCCTCCATTACGCTTACAGCTCCATACCTTATACTAACGTCAAGGACTGGGCCTTGGAACAACTAGTGGTTAAAAGATTTTCCAGACATCTTTGAAATGAGCGTTGAAGTAGCAGATTCTGTAATTTTGTGAAACTCGACCAGTATAGATAATTTTATAGATCACTGTCAACAAAAACAAAGCCTGCAAAAACAGCATGTTTTGATGAACTGCTGTTCTTGCTGTCTCGTCGCCAGAGAACGGTTTGTGACGCCAAAGAAAAACTCTCTCTCATGCACACACATATACTGCCAGTTTCTTACGCCTGCATTTCCTGACTATCGCACAGTAACGCAGATGGATAATGTGAATTTCTCTCCAAATTCCCCTCACTATGCAGCAAAAACACCTATCGGTTTTATTTATGGGAGTAATAACTGAACACAATGTTTGGAGCATTTGTTTCAGGACTTCACTCAGCATGGATGAATTACAGAGGTAATATAGGGACAAAAAATGTAAAAAGGTACAAGAGAGATAAATGACTTTCTTTCAGTTTACCACAGATATTTATAAACAAAATAAAAATGGCCTGACAAGCACAGGGTTTCTGTGTCAATGTATTTCCAATTAAAATAGGAAGATCCTACAATATTTCATTTTAAAATAAGCAAAAAAAAAAAAAAAAAAATCTATAAAAAAAAAAATTCCCATAACCAGTATTTAGTTTACATAACAGTGAGAGGCACGATTGGCTTATTCTTATAGTTATTCAGATGCAGAATACAAGTAAAAATAAACATTTACAACCATAATTAGCCATATATTCTGCAAGCATCACATTTATTAATAATAATTCTCAATATTATTTCTAATTAATTGATTGATTATTTAAACAACTACTTTTAAAATAAGCAGTTAACAATATTTATAAAATAATTTGTAATTAAAATGATAGTATTTTAGACAGGAAGTGAAGTGGGAGAGAGAGTGGATGGACAATATCAGGGAAGGTCCACAAGCCAGGACTCTGGACGGCCAAAGCACAACAGCACTATAATTTTATTAATATATAACTAATATAAAGTGAAGAATAATAATATAGAATGTCTGGTTACAAAGGTTTATAGTCATTTATGAGTGACTTTGAATTTTAAACTTTAGAATCAGAGCCAGTACATTCATTTATAAATAATTGATTTCATGCTGACTTTAAATTAATAAGAATAACATGATCCGAGAGGAGAAAGCTGTTGAAAAGTCTTTGTTCACCTTTCTATATCCATCCCAGCCAGCAGAGGGTCAAAGGTCATGGTCTAGGAGGTCAGCGAGATCCTACGAATCGTCCTCGATTGCGTTTTTGGCTCTGACGGATGCCTCTGGAAGTACTGGTGGAAAGACAGAGTCCCCTGCAAGCCGGTTATCTCTTTATCTCATGACATGATGAATCTGTCTGATACGGCCATTCCCTTCATCAGCGTGTTTCTGTCAGCGAGAGAAACAACTTCTGGGACAGAGGCCCATCGCCCCGTAACAGAAGCAGAGCGCTCGCGAGAGTCCAATCAAATCAATGTCACCTTGGATGATCACTGGATATGATCTGCCTGGATCGGGCTTCAGGGGAAACAAAATAAGAGGGAATAAATAAGACGAAGGAAGTTAGAGAGCGACAGAGAGATCAGGCTTCAAAGAATGCAGGGAATAATGCTGGACTGGATAGAGCGAGCTGGAGACGAGCGTCGTTATCGTATCTCTCCTTTGAGAGGATGTCATCCTTTGTTTTTCTTTCCTGCATGTCAGGATATTGATCACCCTGCATCAGAGACGTAGACAAAATACTCTTTATCCACTAAAGTGAAACCGAGAAACAGAGGACGTTCTCCTCGAAGAAAATCCATCACCATTTCTTTCCACATTCCTAAATTACCACGCAGACGTATTTTAATTTCATTCAGGCATTAAGAAAATGACTTTAGGAGCTGGTTTGATTCCTGAAGGGTCTCTAATGACATGATAGCATCTGTCAGAGTCGGGAGAGAGAGTCCCGACGTACAGGAAGGCTCAGCTAATGAAATCTATGTGTTATTAGCTCTGTTCAGCGTAATACCCCTAATGGGTAATTATGTGCAACAGATGTGTAGGTCCCTGCTTTGTTTACTTAAGAAGCTTGTCGGAAGAGTCTATTATTGCATTTGAGGTCACTGGAAAGTGATCCGTCATTGTAAATTAAGCATAATCAGAGTAATGCAAACATAAAGAGGGAAGTTCGAACAAGTGCGCTGGAAGGTCTGAGCCAAAATGGTGGGCTCATTTTCTCACTATTAGGCCCTAACGGCGCACTTGATGGCGATTTGTGTATGCGTATTGAGTCTACAAGACTCCCTTCAGTCGTTTAGATTCGGAATGGTGTTCAGTGTTCCCTTTTCTGAGCCCACACTGCTAGAGGCTTTAAAATGGACTACAATACAATGGTAACATGAAGAGACAGACGATTACAACCCAGTAATTTTCATTTAAACATTTTGAATGTGAGGAGCACCTGAGGTTAAGAGCAAAGGGATTTGTGGCTCTGAAAATAAATTATGTATATTAATGTAAGTAATATCAACATGAAAATGATGCTCAAACATTTTCATACTACTAGTTTTAACACCTCTTTTAGTGAATCAAAAACAGTGCAACTGGAATAGTCTGATTCCTAAAAAAATGTCTCTAGCGAGTCGAGTCAGTTTAGTGAATAACGACCTGTGAAGTCAGATTGCAGAAAGAATCAGTTCTTTTTTTGTGCCTCAGAAACATACAGCACCCACGTAGTCTAATCCAAATGAATTACTCAAATTAATCGCTTATTTTTAGCGAATCCGCTACATACAAACTTAACTAGTAAGATTCCAGAGTTAAAGTCTCTAATGAGTCATTTCTGATTAGTGAATCAAAAACATACAGAACAATTCGTTTAGTCTGATTCTGCACTTAATGATTTTGATGAATCAGTTCTTTTCAATGAATACAGTGCTAGCCATTTTGATTCCAAAATGAACTATTTTATCAAAAACATTAGCCACATTTAAATCTAGACTCAAAAGTCAACTATAGTGTAGTCCGATTGCTGAACTAATGTCTAATGTCTTAAAAAACTAATTATTATTATTTTGTAATACTATCATTTAAATACCAAGATACAAGATCTATGTGGCATTACATCACTAAAGTGTGGAGTCGGTAGAGGACATCAAGGAATGAATGTGGCATTTAGGACAGGACTATCTCTCTCTCTCCTTATCTCGCCACTCCTCGTCACCTCCTCCTTCTCTAGGTAGGCCTATATTTCACTGTGTACTTATCTGGGAAGACTGATGTGAGCTGAAATGAAAAACGTGTGATTATAAAGACTTAGATTGATTTAATTAAGATACTTAGAGTCCTACCTAACCGGTGAACAGACATGGGACGGCGGGCTGACAACTCTACGAACATGTCCTTATTCCCCCGACACCTGTCAGCACGCTTAAAGAAATAATACATCTCTCACTCTTTTCTAAAAATACCTCCGGGAGAAAAATGTGTGAGGCTGAGAAATCTATAATTAATGTGGTCATATTTAGCAGTCGTTGGAAATATGATGTGCTCTCCGCTCTTGTTCTCTCTCTCTCTCTTACCCCTTGTTGTATTTCTCACTCTCAGTTTCTCGACTTCTCTTTCAGGAGGGTTTACGGTGAGGAACCTGATAATCCCAGCGTGAATGAGGCTAGGCGTGAACATAAAGCATCTGAGATTTGTCTGCAATTCCATCAAATGTTTGACAGCTGACTGGAGTAATTAGCAGCTGAAGGGTTTTCCATCCTTGTGGGAAATCACACAGACTGAAGGGAAGAGACAGTGAGGATGTCACAAGGTGACGATCTTTAGGGGCGGAACCAAAATTCGGGAAGTTTGGTTCCGCCCGGAAGCGTTTCCGCCCGGACCGGAAAAACAGAACACCGGAACTTCCGGTAGCGCCGTAAGAAGGAAAATCAGGGAATTCGATGCACCTGTGCCTAGTTAGGGACAGCGGTTGGTAATTGGAGGATACGCTGGACAAGGCAGTACTTAAGGCCAAGTTATTTCCCAGTCTGGGAAGCTCTTTTTGGTGTGTGTGAAGCACTGGGTTGTGCCCGTCTTGGTACGCGGCTGGTAGCTGTCTAACTCTCTCTCTCCCTCAGGCTGGAATTGTATGATTGTGAAGACATCGCGAACCTTAAAGGTTGAGAAGTGAACAGATTATACGGCGAACTGAGACGACGTGAAAAAGGGGATTGGAAGTGGCATTGATGTGAGTACTAAGAGCCAGTCGAAAGTGCCCTGTATATTGACCTGGCGTTGTGTAGATCTCTCCAGGAGGAGGAGGGCGGCCCTACCCCTAATATAGTGTGGTGGGAGAGCCGAAGGAATACTTATTGAAGTAGTCACAACGACGACATCACTAGCTAGGCCGCATATTCCATCGCCAGATCCGAACCAAGCGAAGTGGAGGAAGACGGGTGTCCTTTCCGTACACTGAGTGTGGTGGGTGAGTCTTCGTGCTGTGAAAACCTATAATTTTGACGTGGTGTTGTATATTGCTGTGGGCTGCTGTGTATTGCCGTGTGTCCTGTCAGATAAACCCCCGCCTTCACGCACTTCGGCGTGGGAGGACAAGGAGATTGCTGGTCCTAGCCTAGTTCAGTACAGTATATGTTGTGAGCGTGCTTCAGATCTCCGGAGATAGCACAGTACGCTGTGTCCAGCCCAGAGGTGAGAGCCATCTAAAGCAAACTAACTGTGCTATTGTGCCCAAGTTGATACCTGTGGAGAGAAAAGGAGAGAGAGGTGAATAACACGAGGAGGAATAGAGCGAACCCTGTACTTACAGTACGCTGTGTCCAGCCCAGAGGTGAGAGCCATTCAAAGCAAACTAACTGTGCTATTGTGCCCAAGTTGATACCTGTGGAGAGAAAAGGAGAGAGAGAGTGAATAACACGAGGAGGAATAGAGCGAACCCTGTACTTACAGTACGCTGTGTCCAGCGAAGAGGTGAGAGCCATTCAAAGCAAACTAACGGTGCTATTGTGCCCAAGTTGATATCTGTGGAGAGGAAAAGGAGAGAGAGGGAATAACACGAGGAGGAATAGAGCGAACCCTGTACTTACAGTACGCTGTGTCCAGCCCAGAGGTGAGAGCCATCTAAAGCAAACTAACTGTGCTATTGTGCCCAAGTTGATACCTGTGGAGAGAAAAGGAGAGAGAGGTGAATAACACGAGGAGGAATAGAGCGAACCCTGTACTTACAGTACGCTGTGTCCAGCCCAGAGGTGAGAGCCATTCAAAGCAAACTAACTGTGCTATTGTGCCCAAGTTGATACCTGTGGAGAGAAAAGGAGAGAGAGAGTGAATAACACGAGGAGGAATAGAGCGAACCCTGTACTTACAGTACGCTGTGTCCAGCGAAGAGGTGAGAGCCATTCAAAGCAAACTAACTGTGCTATTGTGCCCAAGTTGATACCTGTGGAGAGAAAAGGAGAGAGAGTGGGTAACACGAGGAGAGACTGAGGAAACCTGCACTTACGCCGCTGCCTGTGGAGAAAGAGAAAGCGAGTGAGCACCCAAGGAACGAACTGTGTGAACCAGTACTTACTGTGAGCTGTAATCAGCGAAGAGGTGAGAGCAAAACCAAGCCGAACTAACTGTGCCTGTGTGTCCCAGCCGTTGCCTGTGGAGAAAGAGAAAGCGAGTGAGCACCCAAGGAACGAACTGTGTGAACCAATACTTACTGTGAGCTGTAATCAGCGAAGAGGTGAGAGCAAAACCAAGCTGAATTAACTGTGCCTGTGTGTCCCAGCCGTTGCCTGTGGAGAAAGAGAAAGAGCCCGTTGCCTGTGGAGGAAGAGAAAGAGAGTGAGCACCTCGAGAACGAACTGTGTGAACCAGTACTTACCGTGAGCTGTATTCAGCGAAGAGGAGGAAGAAGGAGGGCGCTACGGATACCTAAGACTCAGGCCGGGGCCCGAGTCCCACGCCCCGGATCCCCGTGGCCCCCT
Source organism: Carassius carassius (assembly GCF_963082965.1). Lineage (NCBI taxonomy): Eukaryota > Metazoa > Chordata > Actinopteri > Cypriniformes > Cyprinidae > Carassius > Carassius carassius. The sequence continues at coordinate 6,433,014 of NC_081762.1, read as the reverse complement.
TGCTCCCTGACCTCTTCCCGGCCATAGCCCATCTGGAGGGCCGAGTCAGAGTTTAGTTTTAATTGCCTTTTCCCTATTCCCCAAGCTATTTTTAAATATTTAAATAAAGATTGTTTTATCACTTACTTGTTCTCGTGTTGTTTGGCCATTGGGTCGGGTTTGGGGACCTCCTCGAGGTGGAAGTTGAGAAGGGGTGTGGCTTAGTTAAAGCATAGCCAGCCCCTGGGTGTGACAGATTTGGCGTAGTCGGCAGGATTTCCACCTCGAGTTGAGTAACCAAGGTCGTCCAATGACCGACAACGCGGGGCTTTCAGCCCAACCCCGTGCCATGCCCGTTTTTATGGGGAGCCCCTGGATTCAAAAATATGGGGGGACAGAATCCGAGGTACGATTGTCTGAATGGAAGGCTCAACTAGAGTACTTGGCCGACCTACAGGGCCTTAGTGCAGCCCAGCGGCTTCAATTTGTGTTAAACTCCCTGGATGGAGAAGCGCGGCGAGAGGTGCATGCCGCCCCCGAAGCCGTTAGAGCCAACGCCCAAACCGTGTTCCAGTTCCTCACTGAACAGTATGGTGACCACACCCCCGTAGCTGTCCTTCGCTCCCAGTTCTTCAATTGTAAGCAGGGCCCCCGCCAACCGATTAGAGCTTTCGCCCTGAGGTTGCGAGAGCAATTCGCCCGACTACAGACCCGTCGGGACCACGGGTTGGGAGATGGGGAGACTCTATTGCGGGACCAGTTTCTTCTGGGGTTGAAGGAGGGTCCGGTGAGACAGAGCCTACGTATCCAGTTTCGAAGGGACCCGGGTCTTACGTTCGAAGATCTGAAGAAAGAGGCACTGGCCCTGGAAGGTGATGAGACTGAGGTGAGTGGTTCCCCAGTGTGTGCGGTTGTCAGTGAAGTAGCACCAGCACAACCCGGAGGCCCTGACTGGAAGCAAGCACTGAAGGCTGAACTTTTGAAAGATGTCCGCGATCAGATGTCTGAACTGTCTAAAGCCCTCGTAGGAGAATTGCGCCAAGGACGGGCGCGGGAGGAACCACGGCCGGCGCCCCGAGACCGAGTGTACTCAGAGGGAGGCCGAGAGCCGTTCAGGCGCCCGAACCACTTTAACCGGCCCCGTTTCGAATGGGACGAGCAAGGGCGACCCATCTGTAACCGCTGTGGCAAACCAGGTCACTATAGTCGTCAGTGTGGGCCCCGCAGGGCGTCAGAAGGGGGTTTTTAGGTCGGCCGGCCACTGTGGGTCGTGTGGCCGGGACCCCTCGAGAAGACCCTGGAAGAGGATATGGCTCTAGGAGCCAGATGATTGGGCGTAGCCCCGTGGCGAAGGTGAGAGTGTGCGGCAAGGAGATTCAATGCCTGGTAGACACAGGCTCCCAAGTGACGTTGTTTGCTGAGAGTTTATCCGAAGAAGTGTTTGGGAAACAAGGGGCACCAGGGGCGGAGGCCCCCTGGCTTACTCTGAAGGGCGCAAACGGCCTCGACATCCCATATATTGGCTACCGATTGACGGACCTAGAGGTTCACGGAGTGATGGTCCCCCAGAAAGGTGTGATTATCGTGCAAGACCATTGTCTGGGTGCACATCGAGCCCTGTTGGGCATGAATGTCCTCGCTGATTGCTGGGAAGAGCTATTTCGGGCTAGGCCCGTATCGAAGATACCACCTGCAGAGAGGCCCAAGTGGGAGTGTGTGGGAGCTGACTGTCGAAGGGTGCAAATGAGCCAAGTCCGCAGGGAACAGGAAGAGGTAGGAAGAGTGATGTGTCGTTTTGCTTTGTCTGTCCCCGCAAAAAGTGAGGCTGTTGTGTGGGCGCGAGTACCGCCCCGAAGAGCGGGCCCAGAAGAGTGGGTGCTGGTGGAGCCCCATGTGGATTGTCCACAAGTGGAAGTGGCACGAGGATTATCGACGGTCCGGCGGGGGAGAGTCCCCGTGAGGATACGGAATGTACATCCATACGCGGTGCAACTACATCGGCACCAACGATTAGCCCGTCTGACAACGGTTACATCCCACCAAGTAAGGGAAGAGAGGGATATTAGTTTTCGTCAGGTGTGCCCCACTGTCATCGAGGTGGCCCTGACACAAGTAGACACCCCATGGGGTGGTATGGAGAGGAGTGTGCCGAGCCACCTGGCGGGTGAGTCGTTACAAGGGGAGGATTTAGAGCAAGCACAGACACAGAAGTTACAGGCCCTCCTTCGGAGATGGCAGCATGTGTTCGCCACCCACGACGAAGACTACGGATGCACCCAGGTGGTACAACATCATATACCTACCGGGGATGCAGGGCCCAGCCGGGAGAGGTATCGCCCAATTCCGCCCACTTTGTATACCGAGGTACGTACACTCCTGCAAGGCATGCTGAAGCAAGGAGTTGTTAGGGAAAGCAGCAGCCCGTGGGCGGCCCCCATAGTGCTGGTGCAAAAGAAGACGGGGGCTTGGAGATTCTGCGTGGACTACCGTAAGCTGAACCTCGTGACTAAGAAAGACGCTTTCCCTTTGCCACGGATCGAAGATTCGCTTGCCAGCCTCACGCAGTCGGCATGGTACTCTACCCTAGATTTGGCCAGTGGCTACTGGCAGGTGCAGGTGGCCGAAGCAGACCGGGAGAAGACTGCCTTTACAACCCCGTTTGGACTATTTGAATGGGACCGGATGCCTTTCGGGCTCTGTAACGCTCCGGCCACCTTCCAGCGGCTGATGCAGCGGTGCTTGGGAGGTCAGTTAATGGAGTCAGTATTAGTTTACCTGGATGATGTGATTGTCTACTCCCCAGATTTTGATTCACACCTGAGGCACCTCGAGGAAGTCTTTCGGGCCATGGAGAAGTACGGATTGAAACTACAGCCCAATAAGTGTCACTTACTACGGAGAGAAGTCAACTTTCTGGGCCACGTGGTCAGTGCGGCTGGAGTGTCCGTAGATCCTGGAAAGGTATCGGCCGTGAAGGACTGGAAGGCCCCGAGGACAGTGAGGCAAGTGCGATCCTTTTTAGGATTTGTGGGATACTATAGGCGTTTCATAAAGGACTTTTCAAAAATTGCTAAACCCCTTAATCAGTTGCTGGTTGGCACAGGTCGTAACCGGGGCCGGGGGTCGCCCAACGTAGACTGGGATGCAAATTGTGAGTCGGCGTTCCAGACATTGAAGCAGGAGCTGCTACAGGCCCCTATCTTGGCATACGCAGATTTCACAAAACCATTCCTTTTGTATACAGATGCCAGCAATCTCGGGCTGGGAGCGGTGTTGGCTCAACGGCAGGACGGAGTTGAGAGGGTCATCGCGTACGCCAGCCGGAGCCTCCACCCAGCCGAGAGGAACGATGCGAACTATAGTTCTTTCAAATTGGAGCTGCTGGCGTTGAAGTGGGCCCTAAGTGAGAAATTTAAAGACTACCTCTGGGGTGCCAAGGTGACGATCATTACAGACAATAACCCATTAGTACACTTACAGACGGCGAAGCTGGGAGCCGTGGAGCAGCGGTGGGTGGCCCAACTGGCCAACTTTGACTATCAACTACAGTACCGACCAGGGCGTGAACACACGAACGCGGACGTCCTCTCAAGGCTGCCCGAAGCGGAAAGCCCCGGAGGGGCCAGCCCGGAGGAGGGCTATATGGTAGGAGCAGTAGAGGCACCAGGCAGCAGACAAGAGGCCGTGCCTGAGAACTGGGGATGGGATCCCCGTCGGTGGAGGGAGAGACAGGCCAGGGATCAAGATGTGCGGCTGGTAAGAGAATGGCTGGAACAGGGCCGACGGCTGACGCCAGCGGAGAGGTTAGCCCAGACGGATACTGGGAGGAGGCTGCTGGGGCAATGGGACAGGCTGGAGCTGAGAGATGGCGTTTTGTGCAGAAGGGTCAGTGACCCGAAGTTGGGCGAAGAAGTACGCCAGATCGTGGTACCCGCAGATGAGGTAACGGCTTTAGTTTCGGCGTACCACAACCAGTTGGGGCATCAGGGACAGGAGAGGACCGTGTCCCTGCTTAGGAGATTCTTCTTTTGGCCCGGGCTAGAGGCATCGGTGCACGCCCTAATTCAAGCTTGCCCGAGATGCATATTGTTTAAGTCCAGACGGGAGGTCCGAGCGCCAATGGTACCCATCCATGCGAAGGCCCCCCTTCATATCATGGCTATGGACTTCTTGACACTGGGCCGACCACGAGATCGCTACCAGAACATCTTGGTAATAACGGATTTGTTCACAAAGTACGCTTGGGCTATCCCCACCCTCGACCAGACTGCAACCACCACCGCTACAGTTTTATGGCGGGCCGTCTTCCAGACGTTCGGATGCCCGGAGTTTCTGCACTCCGATCAAGGAGCCAACTTTGAGTCCAGGGTAATTAGAGAACTATGCCAGTTGTACGGTTGCACGAAAACTCACACCACTTCGTATCATCCTCAGGGGAACGGCGGCTGTGAGAGATTCAATCAGACCCTATTGGGGCTGCTGGGGACCTTGGACCAACAACGGCAGGACGATTGGGTGAGTGCCTTGCCAAACCTCCTACAGGCCTATAACAACAGTATACATAGTACTACGGGTTACGCTCCCACTTACCTGATGTTTGGCAGACACATACGAATGCCTACTGACCTGGTCCTAGGAGTGATAGCCGACCAAGAGGAAGCAAGTGTAACGGAGTGGGTGGGGCGCCATCACCAGCGCTTGCATTTCGCCTACGAGCAGGTGTCAAAAAGGATACAGACGGCAGGAGAGAAAAGTAAGCGGTTGTATGATCGGACTGCTAGAGAAGCCCCTCTACTGCCAGGAGAGAGGGTGTTGGTGAGAGATAATCGGCGGCAGGGGAAGGGGAAACTGAGTGACCGTTGGGAGGCCACCCCTTATGTAGTCTGCCGGCAGCAGAGGCCGGGGCAGCCGGTCTATACCATCCGGCCAGAAGGGAAGTCAGGCCCCGACCGTGTGGTGCACCGGAACATGATTCGCCCATGCCCTAACTACCCTGAAGCCGTGGAAGAAGTCCCCACGGAACCTGTACCAGCGGCCCCCTGGATTGAAGGTTGGGCTGTGGTACCAGGGAGACCCGTGGTGGCACCACCCCCGATCGCCCCGAGAGAACCAGAAGCAGCCCCTGAACAAGCTGAGCCCGATTCACCAGTGAGACGATCCCAGCGAGAGAACCGAGGCCGACCCCCTGCCCGCTATGGGGAGTGGACAGCCCGAGGACGTTCTAGGGACTAGAACGGATTGGCGGGGGAGGATGTCACAAGGTGACGATCTTTAGGGGCGGAACCAAAATTCGGGAAGTTTGGTTCCGCCCGGAAGCGTTTCCGCCCGGACCGGAAAAACAGAACACCGGAACTTCCGGTAGCGCCGTAAGAAGGAAAATCAGGGAATTCGATGCACCTGTGCCTAGTTAGGGACAGCGGTTGGTAATTGGAGGATACGCTGGACAAGGCAGTACTTAAGGCCAAGTTATTTCCCAGTCTGGGAAGCTCTTTTTGGTGTGTGTGAAGCACTGGGTTGTGCCCGTCTTGGTACGCGGCTGGTAGCTGTCTAACTCTCTCTCTCCCTCAGGCTGGAATTGTATGATTGTGAAGACATCGCGAACCTTAAAGGTTGAGAAGTGAACAGATTATACGGCGAACTGAGACGACGTGAAAAAGGGGATTGGAAGTGGCATTGATGTGAGTACTAAGAGCCAGTCGAAAGTGCCCTGTATATTGACCTGGCGTTGTGTAGATCTCTCCAGGAGGAGGAGGGCGGCCCTACCCCTAATATAGTGTGGTGGGAGAGCCGAAGGAATACTTATTGAAGTAGTCACAACGACGACATCACTAGCTAGGCCGCATATTCCATCGCCAGATCCGAACCAAGCGAAGTGGAGGAAGACGGGTGTCCTTTCCGTACACTGAGTGTGGTGGGTGAGTCTTCGTGCTGTGAAAACCTATAATTTTGACGTGGTGTTGTATATTGCTGTGGGCTGCTGTGTATTGCCGTGTGTCCTGTCAGATAAACCCCCGCCTTCACGCACTTCGGCGTGGGAGGACAAGGAGATTGCTGGTCCTAGCCTAGTTCAGTACAGTATATGTTGTGAGCGTGCTTCAGATCTCCGGAGATAGCACAGTACGCTGTGTCCAGCCCAGAGGTGAGAGCCATCTAAAGCAAACTAACTGTGCTATTGTGCCCAAGTTGATACCTGTGGAGAGAAAAGGAGAGAGAGGTGAATAACACGAGGAGGAATAGAGCGAACCCTGTACTTACAGTACGCTGTGTCCAGCCCAGAGGTGAGAGCCATTCAAAGCAAACTAACTGTGCTATTGTGCCCAAGTTGATACCTGTGGAGAGAAAAGGAGAGAGAGAGTGAATAACACGAGGAGGAATAGAGCGAACCCTGTACTTACAGTACGCTGTGTCCAGCGAAGAGGTGAGAGCCATTCAAAGCAAACTAACGGTGCTATTGTGCCCAAGTTGATATCTGTGGAGAGGAAAAGGAGAGAGAGGGAATAACACGAGGAGGAATAGAGCGAACCCTGTACTTACAGTACGCTGTGTCCAGCCCAGAGGTGAGAGCCATCTAAAGCAAACTAACTGTGCTATTGTGCCCAAGTTGATACCTGTGGAGAGAAAAGGAGAGAGAGGTGAATAACACGAGGAGGAATAGAGCGAACCCTGTACTTACAGTACGCTGTGTCCAGCCCAGAGGTGAGAGCCATTCAAAGCAAACTAACTGTGCTATTGTGCCCAAGTTGATACCTGTGGAGAGAAAAGGAGAGAGAGAGTGAATAACACGAGGAGGAATAGAGCGAACCCTGTACTTACAGTACGCTGTGTCCAGCGAAGAGGTGAGAGCCATTCAAAGCAAACTAACTGTGCTATTGTGCCCAAGTTGATACCTGTGGAGAGAAAAGGAGAGAGAGTGGGTAACACGAGGAGAGACTGAGGAAACCTGCACTTACGCCGCTGCCTGTGGAGAAAGAGAAAGCGAGTGAGCACCCAAGGAACGAACTGTGTGAACCAGTACTTACTGTGAGCTGTAATCAGCGAAGAGGTGAGAGCAAAACCAAGCCGAACTAACTGTGCCTGTGTGTCCCAGCCGTTGCCTGTGGAGAAAGAGAAAGCGAGTGAGCACCCAAGGAACGAACTGTGTGAACCAATACTTACTGTGAGCTGTAATCAGCGAAGAGGTGAGAGCAAAACCAAGCTGAATTAACTGTGCCTGTGTGTCCCAGCCGTTGCCTGTGGAGAAAGAGAAAGAGCCCGTTGCCTGTGGAGGAAGAGAAAGAGAGTGAGCACCTCGAGAACGAACTGTGTGAACCAGTACTTACCGTGAGCTGTATTCAGCGAAGAGGAGGAAGAAGGAGGGCGCTACGGATACCTAAGACTCAGGCCGGGGCCCGAGTCCCACGCCCCGGATCCCCGTGGCCCCCTTGCTCCCTGACCTCTTCCCGGCCATAGCCCATCTGGAGGGCCGAGTCAGAGTTTAGTTTTAATTGCCTTTTCCCTATTCCCCAAGCTATTTTTAAATATTTAAATAAAGATTGTTTTATCACTTACTTGTTCTCGTGTTGTTTGGCCATTGGGTCGGGTTTGGGGACCTCCTCGAGGTGGAAGTTGAGAAGGGGTGTGGCTTAGTTAAAGCATAGCCAGCCCCTGGGTGTGACAAGAACACCACAAGTATAGAGGACTACTGCTAATAAACACAGCTTTATACAATCTGGTGTCTTTATAGACTATAGCACTGTCAATATTACAAACTGTTGACATGTGAGATTAAGATTTGTCTCCCTGATTAGTCTGCAGCCAAGAATCGCCGACTCAGACAGGGAGAACTAACTAACCTGCACGAAAATTGATCAACCAGAGTTTGCTTTTATTCTTGGCATTCAACAAAGTGAAACGTTTGCTCAAATTAATGATGCAGGTGTTTCTGTGATCACTGAAAATTAACAACTTAAAGCCAAGATGAAATATTACTCTGAACGCTTACCAGATTGTTGCTACGCAATTACTTCAGTGTTCTGAATGTCATTGCTATGTGGTTTATAGGAGTTTTATATTTATTGTATGATATCCCTTTCATCATTCTGGTGAAAACAAAAACATCTATGATACCTGAAATAATATCTGATTACATTCTCATAATTTTAAGAAATCCAGTGCAAACTTTGATTCCCAAACATTTTTTTTTTAGGTTGGATTTTTTTTTTCTGAATCAAAAACATACAACACAACTAGTACAGTCTGATTCCTAAACAAAGTTGATTTTGTTTAGTGATTTAAAAAAGCTATTTAAAAAATACCAGCACAGCTGGAACAGTCTGATTCCCAAATGAATGATTTTAAAGATTGGGCTCTTTTTAGTGAATCAAAAGCATCCAGTACAACTACTTGACTATGATTTCGGAGAAAAATATTTTTAAAAGTTGGTAATTTACAGTGAATCCAAAAAAAAAATACTCTGCAACTTAAGTACAGTCAGATTCCTGAAGGAATGTCTCTAATATCACAATTCAGTTTAGTAAATGAAAATCATACAGTAAAATAAATGTTTACATTTTAAAACAAGATACGTCATATAATTTAGGAGAAATAATACATAAATCCTTTAATCTACTAACTAGTAAATTAAAAGTTGCTGGTAATAATTATTTTCCAGAGGAAAAACCTGTGTACAATGACTTTGGGAATGTGCAAAAAACAAGGCAAGCAGTGACACTAGTTAAACATGTTCTCACAACCTAAACATTTACAATTTCCTGAGTGATAAACAAATCCAGCAATGGTGAAGTTTGCTGTTCTCAGATGCAGGCAGTGCTGAAGCTACTGGGGATTTTCTCTGGACATAGATTATAGCTGTAGCTTCATTAATGCAGTTCACACAGATTCTACAGCAAATTTACCACGTGTGGACATTAAAATACACTCGACTTACACAGACACATTCTCCTCTGATTTTCTCTTGCTATCTTAAACCTTTTCACCTTTTCATATATATATATATATATATATATATATATATATATATATATATATATATATGTGTGGAGCATTGGCTGCTTGAAATTGTAGCAATGTTATACTGAATTATCCCTGTTAAATAAACTAATAAATAAATAAAAATATATGCTGTAAATAGTGAAGAAAACATTGAATTTCTTCCCTTCTACAAGGTTTAATCATCTGATAGGCTGTTTTAAATGAGGACTCAGAGGGCAAATGCAAACATTCACACATCCTGAGGTTATTCTCCCATGCATCTGTGTCTAATGCACATATAGTTGCTATTACACACACGGGTAAACAAAAACACACACGCATACACTTTTAAACGACTACTCCTTGTCTATTTATTCCAGGCCTGTATAGACTGGTTGACATGCCATCTCATGAGCAGTAATGAGTGTAAATGGTGTGTATTCTGATTGACTCTGGCAGGGAGGTGGATATTCCTGGAGAAGTTTAACAGACACAGGCTGATGCGACCTGGCAGTGGAAAGCATTACTACTGGAGGTGAAATCTCTGTTTGGCAGATCCCTCCTGCGGCACAGGGCAATTAATAACTGACCTTTAATGTTTCAGCATGTCTCAGCTGTTTGTCTCGAGATGGACGCAAGATAACAGCCGTCAAATCAACAATGTCAGAGCATGTCATAGTTGCATGTAAGGTGTAGATGTGATCGCAACCTGCCATGACAAAGAAACAAACTTATAACAATAAAAGTTACACTTAAGGTATCATACTTCTGTTGTATTAAATTAATTATAACATATATCATTACATTTTATAAATAAATGCTGGTAGTGTGAACTTTTCTTCAAAGAACTTTGAAAATATATTAATTTAATTTAATAAATTACATATAAATATATGACATTTTACAAAACATTAAACAAGAAAACCACTATTTGAAATGTCAGTAATATTTCACAGTATTAGGGTTTTAAAACAACATTTTTTTTAGCCCTGTAGAGCATACTGAGACGTCTTTAATAAAACCGTGAAATAATCCTACCGACCCGCAAAATATTGAACCATTAAACTAAACAATACATAGAAACATGAAATCATAGGACATCAGGTGACAGCTGTAAGCAAACCCTCATGGCCTTAAAGGTTCTTTCTGTGATCTTTCATGTTGATATTTTGAGCAGCTGTGCCTTGAGCAGTGTGTGGTTTCCCACAGATGTGTTAAGAAAAGAAACGCTCTTCTATAATGCATTGAGAGTATTGACTTCTCCTTGGTGCGCTATTTCCTTTTCCTGACAGGTAAGAGAGATCCACCCCCCTCCGGTCTCTAATGCACCTGTCAATCAGAGAACAAATTCAATTTAGCCTCGTTTGTGTGGACATAAAGAGGGCAGAGTCGTGTCAAAAAAGAAGGTATTAACTGCTATCACTTGGATAAAAATGCATTTTAAAAAGCTTATTGTCAGTAAGAGGTGAGACTGATCGGTCAGAGAGATTAGACACTTCAATACAGCACACGTCCCCCAAGGCTTTTCACACTCTTAGAGTTTTATGAAATAAAGTCATATTGTGTGTTAGAGGATTGGGTTGAGTTTCTTTAATCATTTATCACAGAGTAAGAAGAAACTGAACACAGAAGACAGAAAAATCTTAATATAAAAGGACAATACAACATAATAATCCCTGGGTTTATAATAGCAGCAATATATATATATATATATATATATATATATATATATATATATATATATATATATATATATATATATATATATATATATATATATATCATGTGTATTTATCAAGCTGAAGTCATATATGTATGCCTTACCTGTAGCATTAACTTGGGTCCATATTTATAATATATTACCAATCATGGATGTGTTATTTGCTGTAAAAAAAAGAAAAAAAAGAAAAGAAAATATATTGAGCTTGTGACCTTATTTCAGGCATTTAACCAAAAATAAAAATCCCACTGACTTCAGGAGGATGGTATGATGGAACAGGAATTGATAAAATAACTTTGTCCATGCGACAAATAAATTAACATGTTTAATTAATTATTTCTCTATATATATGTTTAAAGTGGTAATCCATTCTCCTTGAGGCCCTCAGGAAAAAACAGAGACAATAACACACATTTAATGTCGATGCGTTAAACAAATACTAACATCACCATTTCAAGTTCAGCTCAGATGGGTTTGAGTTTAAAAATCGACTTTAATTAAGATCACGGCAAAACAGTGTCTTCACGCTAGACACATTCCCTTTAAAAACTTTCGGTTTGCCACAGCCATGTAACAGGAAAGGAGGAAGGACACAAGAAAGCTTTCAGGACACAGAGACCCTGACAACAGAGGACAGCTGCTATCCAAATGCAGAGAGACAAGTGCAAAAATCCCATTCAGACTCATTAGGCTGTGACATGTCATGGTGCTAAGACTGTTAACGTTATTCGCCTGGCATATGAATTTTTCAGCTCCTGGCTGTTTTATTCATGGTGACTCGTGGCAGAAACATGTTCCTCTCAGACACCTGTGATTGAGGTAAGCCAGGGGTCATCACCCAGAAAACACACTGTTCTGCGTTGTGCACCTGTGTGATGTTTTGCTTTTCAATTAACTGATATCAATCTTCCATTTAATAAAAAAGGGCGATGCTGGATTCCCTTCGTCTGTTCCAGTCAATGGGAATTTCTCAGGAAGTGCTGATTGTAGATTTGCTGTTTTGAAAGGCATTTGGTTATTGTTTTGATTTTAGCTAAAGCTTTATTTGAAGAAACCCCTCATCTTAAGTGTCTCTAGCTATTACTTTACCAAATCTTAAGATTATTATAATATATATATATATATATATATATATATATATATATATATATATATATATATATATATTTTTTTTTTTTTTTCATTTTGTGGATGATGAAATGGGCAAAAATCTCATACACTTACAATGAAGGCCTGGAGTCAGATCTAGAGACAAGAATATCAAAGGCCACATACTCACTGCAGCTAAATTCAGTTGTCAGTTCACCCTTTAGTGCTAAAAGTAACTTACGGAAGTGACAACCACATTCTACAACTGAACTGACTCGCAAAAAAATGCAGGTAGCACAGTGCGTACAAAACCAAACTGAACAGCTAATTGCAAATTATGTTTTTAAATGCATATCAGAGATGCAATGCAAGACATCAAAGGAAGGAAGGTATTAACTGAGTGTAGCTTTAAAAAACAAACAGCAAATAAGAACACGCTGTAATAAACTATATTAAACTTAGCCAAACGTATTATCTTGGAAATAAGACACACACACCAAATAATTGTGATCTTAACCTTTATTACTTTACTTTATTAATACGTTATGACCACCATTGACTGGATAGACTGGATTTCTTTATCAGCCAAGCCCATACAACAAGCCCAAAGATGCTTAATATGCATTGCATATACTAAGTGGACATGGCAACCCCGAAGAGAGTGCACTGCAAAGCAACCTTCCAAAAATAAAATCACAGAACTTTGTTCACTGTAAAATTACATGGAGAACAGAAAAACAATGACATGATTACAGCTTTCCTTGCCATTAATGTCTGGAAAACCCCTTACTTACACTGCACACGGCCACCGGAGCTGATCACGACCACTCTAGTCAATGCTTGTGTTGCTTGTGCTAGTGGGTAATCACGCTTCTTTGCTAAAGATACATGTCATTGTCTCCTTTGATTAAAAATAATGGCTAGTGCACTGACAGCGATATATGTAAATGTATCAACATCTGTCACCATGACTTATAGCAAGACGAAAAAATGACATTAATGTCACATAACATTTGTTAATAGAAATGCCATAATTTCCCAATAGTGTTTTTTATTGACATTTATTAATATCGCAAATGTTTTGCCCAAATCTGTAATGGAAACACAGCTAATCATAACTCCTTAGCAACCCTAAAGCAATACTTCAGCATCATGGTGAAAATTTAGAAAGCAAGCAAACAACTCTAGAAGATAATGCAATTTTCATAAACATGAATTGATAAACTGCAACACTTTAAACTTACCTATATGACCAAAAATATCCCTGTGGAAATATGATACAATCCACTCCACATTTTGAACCCAGGCTCCTTCTCCAAGACCTCATTTGTAACCCTGGAGCACAAAACCAGTCTTAAGTTGCTGGGGTATATTTGTAGCAATAGCCAAAAATACATTGTATGGGTCAAAATTATTGATTTATATTTTATGCCAAAAATTATAAGGATATTAAGTAAAAATCATGTTCCATGAAGGTATTTTGTAAATTTCCTACTGTAAATATATTCAAACTTAATTATTTATTAGTAATATGCATTGCTAAGAACTTCATTTGGACAAATTTAAAGACGATTTTCTCAATATTTAGATTTTTTTCCAGATCAGATTCCAGATTTTCAAATAGTGGTATCTCGGCCAAATATTGTCCGATCTTAAAACATTTGTGGTCCAGGGTCCCATTTACTGTGCATGATCTTTTTGTGTATTTTGAATAAGAGTGAATCACTGCTCTAAATGAAATCTGGCTTTCTGCCATCAAAGAGGTTAGACAGATTTAGCTCACAGTACTAATATAAAGGGACCCGCTATGCAGAAATGATAGAGAGGAATGGTAATATAGCCTTTATGATTAGATAGGATCCCGAGGGAGGAGTCCAACAGTAGACAGTCAAGATAAGTGCATTTACCTTCAACGGAAACACATTATTATTGATGAAATGACACTCCCCAGCACTTCATCTCTTGGCTTCTCTCCCACACATACAGTAAACAATATTTATTGCTCTAAATTTAGCTACTTTAAATGGAACTATGAATCTCAACCTATATTTATTAAATGTTCAGACAATTTCACCTATCAATTCACAAATAAAGAAAAACATAAGCAATTTATCATAAGACCAAACTGTGTTGTACTATAGAATTTCAAAAGTGAAATTTTTCCCAATAGAAATATAAAATCAAGTCAATTCATGTTATCTGGTATTTTTATTTATTTATTTGTTTTTTTTACAAATGTATTTTTGGGGAATTGGGGTTTTACATGTTGTGACATTTCTGAGGGAAATGGTAAATTTAGCTGGAAATCAAGTATGGAACAAATGTTTTTGTTTTATATTTGTATTTTTGTATTTTCCACTTTTATTCTTATTTTAGTTGAATATTTAGTTATTTTGTCAAGGATACTCATTATTTAAAATTAAAGTAACATGTGGCATACACAAAAAATCTTAGTACAATGGATTATAAGTAAAATTAATTTTAAAAAAAATTTCCAGACCCTGTTTTGCTTAAGTTTTTTTTTTTCTTTAATTACAAACGCAACTTTTACACCACAGACTGAACAAAATTTAACATTGCTTGGTGATTGGTTGACCTCAATTGGTGTTATCTAATTGTGTTAATAATCTTACATTTAACAGCTGACAGCTATTCAACCTAATTCATTACATACCTTTCTATAAAAGTTATTTGACATTATAAAGATGAATTTTTTCTGGCACAGTTTAACTCCGAGTTCTTGTATAATTTTATTACCATTTTCTAAATTATAGCGAATAAACTGTGAGAAAATGATAATGTGAGAAATGTTGAAGGTGTCTGAATACATTTTGGTTTGACAGTACTATCTCAGCATTATATGCTTCATTCAATATGCATTGGTGGCTCTGAAACAGTGAAACACTCCTGCTGCTGGTTATAGACAGTATTTCAATATTTCTCTCAGCATGTCTCTCCCTGCAGAGGTGAAAATAAGGTATGATTCACTCTTACTACATTGAGGAGAGGAAATCGTGTTGGCAAGGTCTCTGTGCACACTCTGGTCAGCTGTAGAGAGCGCTCATGACCACAGACAGCGGCCGACAAAACGAATCAAGAGCTCACGTACTGAAGCCACAGAACAGAAAGACGGTACTGCCAGCGGGTTACAAGAGACAGCTGCAGTGCTTCCAGCGAGGAATGCATTAGAGAGATAATATATATATATATATAAAAGAAATAAAAAGAGTACAAAGTTGAGTCAGATCACCAGCTGTCTTTTCATTCTTTTTGCCCATTGACACTGATTTAGCCTGATATCTGCTTATGTTGAACTATAGCCCTGAACTTGAGTAGACTTCCAGAATATTTCTAACGAGAATTACTATTTATTTATTTATTTATTATTTATTTTCTGTCGTAACATAAATACTAACGGTCCCAAATCACTTGTGTTACAAAAATAGAGCTCAGATTTAGTTGATTAATTTAAATGTAACGTTTTGCCACAATGTTATTATTATTTACAGTAAATTAAAGAGGAAGCATGGTTTTGAATAAAAATATTATCAAACATTACAGGTAGACATATTTGGGAAATACGCGAATGATCTGACTACATGATGAAACACCTGATTTAATTTTTGCATTAAAAAAAAGGCAAGAAATGAATTGAATTGGCCAAATTCAATTAAATATTTTATTTTTTACCATATTGCTCTGCCTTAAAAGAACAATATCTTCAATCATGCAGTTTGACAGGTGCAGTTTGACTTCAGTCAGTTGTTTCTAGGGTGTTGCTCATCCTAAGCAACTGCTAAGCAAACTTAGGCCTGGGCGATAAAACGGTATCTCTATTTTTCGACGGTACACCTTTATTGATAAAGATAGAAAAACAATTCTTAGATATAGCACACGAGAGATTATATAGAACAGCACTTATTTTAATGTGTTTGTGTGTTCTGAATTACAATGTGTATGATCAGCGCTTCATTGAGAATTGTAAGTCATTCAGTGATTCTTTAACAGTATTTTAACTGACTTTCATTCCTCATTGAATCATTTTGTATTTTTAAAGGAAGAACTTTGAAAACAAGAATAATACTTCTTATTTCCTTTACAAACAGTCTGACATATATAGTCAACAGTCTGTGTGTGTGTGTGTATATATATATATATATATATATATATATATATATATATATATACACACACACACACACATTTATTTATTTATTGTTTTAAACACCTAACAGTATTATGAACTAATAAACAGTACTTCTGTCAGGACCACTATTGTCAAAATTATATATACTTAACATGAAGTTTGGTTTGGTGATATAGTTCTGTTCTGGGCAAAAACTCCCATCCCATCCATGCAGCCTGTCACGAATGAGCAGGGAGAGCATCAATAATAACCCCCCTAGGGTAAACAGAAAAGAACTGCAGATTTCATTAATGTACTTGATATTTAAGTGTAACACTTTATTCAAGATAAAGGAGTCTGATTCAGCAGAGAATATTAGAAAGCAAGTCCTGACTATGGCAAAAGGAGCCCACTGCGCAATGTGACGTCGTAGTGACGTCATTTTCATGTAATTTTTGGATGTCCAAATTTGGTCCATTGAAGGGGTTGTTTTGTAACGCCAGGCGACGTCATTTTTCGACGTCTTCCGCACGTCATTTTTCGACGTCCATCCACAAAAGTTTGTTTACAATACATCGCGCTCAGTGCTCTCAAACAAAACAGCGGCTTGTTCACACACACACACACACACACAAACACACACACACACACACACACACACACACACTCTACTGTTTGAGCTACAGCATCAGACTTGTATGCGTTTCCAGTTATCAGTCTAAATGTTGAACAATGATTATTAAATCAAACAATCGATCGAGTGATTTGAGGGTGAGAGAGTGAGATAATTTCTGATTATCGCGTTTAGGCTAAAAATAGGTTCGGCGCTTGCATCTTGCAGTACATTTAAAATGTTTTACATATAATATTTTAAATATTTCAAAAATATATTACATTTTAAATATATCGATTTAGAAACGTGGATGGAGCAGTGAATAGGTTCATTACACAGCAAAATGACATGACAAACTCGCGTTTTGGAAAAGAGCTCTTCATTTGTAAATTAAAAAAATTATAATAATCATGTAAATTTCCTGCACCTGTCATAGACGTCCAAATGACGTCCAAAAAATTACCCAGTTCAGGTCCAATGTTGAACGTAAATATGACGTCCAAGTTGGGTCATGGTTGGACGTCCAAAAAGTGGACCTTGGACGTCGAAAAAAATTACCCAGTTCAAAGGTCCAATGTTGAACGTCAATATGACGTCCAAGTTGGGTCATGGTTGGACGTCCAAATAGTGGACCTAGTTTGGACGTCGAAAAAAATTACCCAGTTCAAAAGTCCAATGTTGAACATCTATATGACGTCCAAGTTGAGTCATGGTTGGACGTCCAAATAGTGGACCTAGTTTGGACGTCGAATAGATGTCCAGAATTGGTCATGGACCGACGGACCCAATATAGACATGATCTGCACGTCTATCCGACGTCCAATGTTTAGTGGGAGGAGCTGGGGAAGTAGGAGGGTAATTTGCTCCAAAGAAAGCGGAAAAGCTGCTAAATAATACTGACTAGAGCTTATATATGAATGCCGCGATAGGTGTCGTACTCCTATAGGTACATGTGATCAACTGAGAATCAGCTGACGCAAGCTTGACTAACATGACCTGCCAGAACTAATGCTAACACTTAATGTTTACAACATTTATTTATTTACTTTTAATTATACATACTACTAAATTTTTAACATTAATGTTTTATGTATGCACATGAATATCAATAACACTTTTTTTTTATTTAACATTAAAATGAGTAAATCGTATTTAAAAATGTGGTTTATTGTTATGAGCATAAACCTAAAACATGAGCTAATACACAAATTCTGAATAAGATAGTAATAATTTGACTAAACTTCACTTTCCTGACAGATGATGAGCCTACTGCTTGAAGAAGCGTGAAAGTCACCTCAGATGCATCTTTGTTATTTTACTGATTTGACTTCTACAGCTGCTGTTATTAGTTTGTCCATCAGGTTGCCATGCATGAATCAATAAACTCAATCCAGACCATTTATGTTCTTGTCCAGTGACCTGAGAGAAAGTTATGATCCCTTTTCATCTGCAGCTTTCGCTGTGGAAGAAGTCTAGACTGGTCTCTCTCATAAGAATGACAAGGAATGGAGGGAAAAAAACGCAAGTGTGTAATTAGCCCTTCAGAGTTATCAATCACTGTGCTGCGACAGGCTCATTTTTTATATCATCAATTACCTCAAAAGCATTTGGACAATGATCAGACCCTGGCCGTCTTTCTCTAGCTGAGGCTGTCAACGCCGTTAATGGAATTTTAAATCTCCTCTGCGGGGATCCACTTAAAGTGCAAGTCCCAATTAGTGAGAGGGTAATACGGCTAATCTCACAGGAGACCATGATCAATAACCCAGCCAAAATATGGGTCCTGCCATGGTGGAGAGCCATTTGCTCGATGGATGGCTGCCCCCTCAAATTCAACAGGTTTAGTTGGGTTTCCTGAAGACAGGTAAGAACTGAGAGAAAAAAAAAACAGGACAGGACTCATTAGAACACCGACAACAGTGGACAATACAGCAATATACACTCATCGACCACTATATTAGGTACACCTGTTCAATTGCTTGGTAACACAAATTGCTAATCATCCAATCACATGGAGCAACTCAATGAAGTCCAAACCGAGCATCAGAATGGGGAAGAAAGGGGATTTAAGTGACTTTGAACGTGGAATGGTTGTTGGTGCCAGACAGTCTGGTCAGAGTATTTAAAAAAACTGCTGATCTACTGGCATTATCATGCACAATCATCTCTAGGGTTTACAGAGAATGGTCCGACAAAAAGAAAATATCCAGTGAGCAGCAGTTGAAAAATGCCTTGTTGATGTCAGAGGTCAGAAGAGACTGGTTAGAGATGATAAAAAAGCAACTGTAACTCAAAAAACCACTCGTTACAACCAAGGTATGCAGAATACCATCTCTGAACTCTCAACACGTAGAACCCTGAAGCAGATGGACAACAGCAGCAGAAAACCACAACAGGTGCCGCTCCTGTCAGCTAAGAACAGGAAACAGAGGCTACAATTCCATAGGTTCAACAAAATTGGAGAATAGAAGACTGGAAAAACGTTGCCTGGCCTGAAGAGTCTTGATTTCTGCTGCGATATTCAGATGGTGGAGTCAGAATTTGGCATAAAGAGCATGAAAGCATTGATCCATCCTGCCTTGTCTCAATGGTTCAGGCTGGTGGTGGTGGTGGTGCAATGGTGTGGGGAATATTTTCTTGGCACACTTTGGTCCCCTTTGTATCAACCGTGCATCATTTAAATGCCACAGCCTACCTGAGTATTGTTGCTGACCATGTGACTACAGTGATCCATCCCTTTATGACTACAGTGTACCCATCTTCTGATGGCTACTTCCAGCAGGATAATGCACCATGTCACAAAGCTCAAATTATCTCAGACTGGTTTCTTGAACATGACAATGAGTTCACTTTACTCAATCCAATATAGCAGCTTTGGTATATGGTGGAACGGGGATTCAGATCATGCAGCCGATAAATCTGCAGCAACTGTGTAATGCTCTCAAGTCAATATGGACCAAAATCTCTGAGGAATGTTGCTAACACTTTGTTGAATCTATGCCACAAAGAATCAATGTAGTTCTGAAGGGAAAAAGCAAGCAAGGTGTACCTAATAATGTGGGCAGTGAGTGTACATATCACAGATGAAAAAAATTTATTGTTTTAAAGTTAAGAAGAAGTCTTTTACACTCACCAAGCCTGCCTTTGTTTGAAAACACAGTGCAATCAATAAAATATTAACATTTTAAATGGTAATCTATTTTAATATATTTTAAAGTGCATTTTATTTCTAATACAGCAAAGTGGAATTTTCAGCATCATTCCTCATTCTATTATCATATTACCTGCATTGAAAAAGGTTGTTTCGCTTACTATTTTGTGAAAAATTAGAATTTTTCCATTAAAAAAAAAAAAAAACACAAAAAAACTAAAAACTAAAAAACAGGTAAAACATGGAATTGTGCTTAGTTGCCTGCCTTCTGGAACAAACATTGTGTTGAAACACTTTTTGCCTTTAATAAGTATTTGCCAGTCATTTGCTTTTGTCACTGAACACTTTATCCTCCTTCTTGCCTTTTTTCCTTTCCTAAAGTACATGTACATGCTTTTCAGGGTTATCACCTAACACTAAAACCATTTTAAAACATTTGAAATATACTTTAAAAAAAATAATTGTTAACTGAAATAACACTTAAAACTTCAACTTAGTTTACTTTAGCTGGTTACAAAGGAAATATTTCTCATTTTCAATTAGTTTGACATGATGTACGAAAGATTCAATCAAATTAATACTATATATTAATATAGTACTATATAATTATTATATAATTAATATATTAATATATAATTAATATATAATTAATACTATATATATATATTAATAAACTATATAGACATTACACGGTTAAATTTAAAATATAACAAAACAAGTGATAATGTGCTAATCCATATTTTACATTTTTATTCTTTTGCACTACTGACATAAATTAAGAAAAAAATATATTACAGTGACTGCAGCTGAGTTTTATGAAAACAGTGGTAAATATTACCACCATTATAAAAGTATCTTAGTAATGCTAAAATAACACTGGTGCTTTTATCTGTTGACATATAACATGACTGACTTTGTCACCTAAGTAAGTATCAAAAAAGTGGTCAGCACAGTATTCCACCACATTAATCCACCATATAGGGCAATTATTTGGGCAATACTGAAAGTTCAAATTGAACACTTCTGACTGTCATTCTCTATCACATCATTTCAATTAAATTTGCAAAAAGGCCAGAATTAATAAATAACAATGCTGAGTCAAGCTGTTTTTAGAACTGAGGTTAAATCAAATGGCAAAAAAAGTTTTGTGAGTCAGAAAAGTCAAAGAAGAAGGTCAAGGGATCAATATAGTTCAATCATGGTGAATGCAACATGACACTGTTAAATACACAAGCGAATGCAAATTATCAATATATCCCAAGCAGTTATGAATATTTTATGTGCAAAGTACAAGCAATCATTGCAAACCAACTCATAAGTGTGTTTACTTCAAAATGCACCATGCAACTTTTAGTATTGATGAGAGGGTCATAAATATTCTATGAGTTAAAAGAAACCTTAACGCTCTTGGCTTAAGGATCACTTTTTCGATTGACTCATTCTTTTTGGAGGCACAATATCAAATGCTTTGTCTAAATCCATAAAGGCTTCAGTTTAGGACAGTCTATGCACTCATGAGGGAGTTTGTTCTGTCAAGAAATATAGGAACAGCCCAAAATTAGCTTGCCTCATCCACAAAAAAGCCAAAGATAGAATCAGAATTCATTTCTCCACTGACTCTCCTCTTCCATTTTAAATGAAACTTCGTTGACTTTCATGTTTGGGGAATCTTCTCTCCACAGAGTGCAATCAATACTACTAGACAACAACATGAATTATTGATACGAATATCCATTATTTCCTCTGTCTACGCTGCCGCTGAGAGCTACGGCCTCATTATGAGGAGACTAGCGTCTTTGCTATGAATGGTTCTGCCTTAGCAGGCTAAACGTGGCATCTTTCGATAGATTAAGCGCCATTAAAACTACTTCAGTGTGACATGCTCTTCAAGGTGCCATCGGGCTGTCAAGGACATGGGCATAATGAGCCCAGACTTTATTTTCCAATTTAAAGATGCCTGTAGACAGATGAAAGGTGAGGGCCCTCAGCCAGCCGTGTGGCAAAGTATAGTTTAGCTGCACAATGAGGCCAGTCTGTCAGCCATACGTTATTCCCGACAAGATCGTTGTGTGTATTAAGAGAACTTACTGTCACCTAAACATGTCTGGTTGAGATACATGACAACGTTTTGTCCTCAATAGCACTTTGCAGCCAAAAAGGATCCCAAAGGATGTCAAAACATACAGTTGGAGGTTGTAAATGTGTATGTTATAGAAGTAGCATTTTAGCCATGTTTTCAAACAGTATTTCTATAAACACACACAAAAAAAAAAATCCATTACCTAATTTGGGGAACTGATCTGGCTGAAACATAGGCACGTCCTGATATTGCTGAGTTAGATGTGTTCCTAGGTCAACATATTTTGTTGACCCTGGAACAACATTTTACTCAACAAATGTAGTCTTGACCATATCCCTACACCTAAACCTAACCTTAACCCTGAGTGATCCTTAAAATCAGAGGAAATGATAGATGAATGACACTGATGTACAAGCACCTTACAGTGATTGTAAGCGTAAACTTCACAAAATCTATTAACTTGTTCTTCAAATCTGATTGGTTAATCACAATGTTCTTCCAGGGTCAACAAAGATGTTGTCCCAGGAACATGTCTCACTTGGTAAAATCAGGTTCTGCGGAACATAGACCTGAGTGTAAAAAGCTGAGGCTGAGCTGAGAAAACAAACTGCATGGATTGTGTGCTGACAGTTCATCCATAAGTGCTGACATTTTTTGAGTCACCACATGAAATAATGTGCAAAGTTGTCATGTCCTGCGGTGTATCCTCCATTTAATGCGATTTTAAACAGCTTTTTGCTAATTATTTTATAATTATTATGCATGCAGTGTTTATAAGCTCATATTAATTGGAATCTACATGGATTATTTGTACTTTAAAAAATTCATGTCACACTTTAGGACAAAATTAATTAGTGAAGGCAAAAGATGATTAATACATGCTTTAAAATACACTTCTTAAAAGAAAATGTAAGATAAATTTTAACCTATAGTCTTGATGTTGATTGAAAATAAAAGTGTCAACTATACTATTATATATCAAAAATACATAATTATAATAATAATAAAACTATCAGTATTAATAGCAATATTAGATTGTTTAGTATTAAAGTCTCAGAGTTAGCTAACTGTGTGCCAAAAGACTATGTACAATTTATTATTATTATTATTTTTTTTTTGTAAACTACAAAAATCACAGTATAATTCGCACACTTTAGAGACAGATACATACACATGAATGCACACAGTCTAGCGTCAGCATTTATTCCCACACTGTATTGTATCTGAAGCTCTCCATACACTGCTGGCTATTAGTAATTGTATTAATCAACACAATGTAATCAACTTTTTACTAATGATCGTTCCTTCTCGTTAAGATCCTTCCTCATGTTTTATTGAACACCCAATTAGACTGAGCATTCAGTGGTTAATTAGCATGCCATGGCTCATGTTGTTATTGTGGGCTCCCACTGTGTGTCAAACAGAGATGTGAGAGGATTTGCCAGGGGACGTTTCTAACCCTACTTCAGCTTCAGCATCTGTGCTATCACATAACCACATAAAGCTTATCGTGAGGATCAACACGGTCTTTACAATAATTCTACCGCTACATCTTCTCTATCCCGATTCCCTAATTAAAAATTGTTAAAATGACAAGAAATTAGATAAGATAGAAGTAAAATGGTTTTTAAAACGGTGGCACTGCTAATTATGTTAGCACCCTTCTCACAAATCACTTTTTTCTTTTAGATAAAAGCACCTGCTACAAAAATCTACAATTTTTGTCATGCAAAATGTGGTTCTGTGGTATTTCTTACTGATTGTACAGAGTGTTATATGTTCTGTCCTCAGTTTGTGAATTGTTTCTTTTTGCTATAAGTTCAATTTCATGCTTGATAATTATTTTGTTTATTATAAGAAAAGAGACACAGGTATTTTGTAATGTAAGAAGAGTCTTTATTTTGAAAGAGCTTTTATTTTGACATGACCTTCCTGTTTACGTATGGGCGATCCCATGAGCCTCCGGTCCTTGAGCTTGCCAGAACCGTAATGTTACACAGATGGAGAGCGTCGGGATATTTCTGATGTTTCGCTCCCGAGTCTTGTTTGTCCCACACTCGTAAGGCGGCAATGTCTGTAAGTGTCTAACTTGAGTGATGATGTATATTGTATGTTTTTGTGTAGAGGTAAACTTAATGAGCGCGATGTGGCGTCAACTCGAGAATGTATGTTAGTGGCCACGTTGCGTTGTTGACGTTCGTCTTTTGCTAATTAGCTAACTCATACTCTGTTAGCGTGCTGGTTATTGTACATTTTCTATTAAGCTAACGTGACTGTTTAAAGTTGGTAAATGGTGAAAGTTATATCTTGTACTTGCTAGGCAGGTTCCTAAGTATGTTTTGTATTCTGTTTATTACAGTTTTACTCGATTTTCACTTGCAACGTTGGAAAATAAAGGAGCAAGGCGCTCGCGTCCTGGCTCGTGGAAACGAGTTTGGCTTGCTGTTGAGTCTGTGTTCACGCACCTAGCTCACACACAGACAGGGACAGTACAGTAAAAAGACAACCAGCGTGGGTGCAAGGGATAACGCAAGAACTCCAACATGGCGTCTGAAACGAAATCTAGAGATGAAACAAAGCCTGAAGCAAGCCCGCTACCACGTCCATCGTCTTCAAAGTCTTCGGTTCACTCGAGAGCCAGCTCAAAACGCTCGTCCTCTTCAAGATCTTCTGTCATGGAGGCTGCCGCCAAAGCTAGAGCCGCAGCTGAAGCAGCGCTCACCAAGGTATCTTATGCTAAGCGACAGGTAGAAATGAAAAAGGAACAAGCTAAGCTAGATCTGCAAAAGGCCACATTAGAAGCAGATTTGGAGGCATTGGCGTATGAAAGGGATGCAGAGGCGGCGCGGGTTGAAGCTGAAGTCTTAGAAGCAGCTGTAGCTATGGGGAATGAAGATGTACAAAGTCTAAGAAGTGTGGTTCCGCCACAAGTGATTCGACAGCGCACCGAAGAGTATGTTAAAAGCCAGCCACGTATTAGCGTACAGTCTTCTTCCTCACCGCATCACTATGAAATGCAGCACACAGTGAACAGTCCTCCATGTCAGTCAGCACATGGAACTGTAGAGGTAAAGCCCCCACTCAGAGACTTCAGACCCTTTGCACATGAGTCCGCACATGCAGCTGAACAATCCCCAACCTCAAAACCGTCACACAGTCCATACGGACATGATCAGCCTCCTCTTTGCCCTGACTCTCCACCCATGAGAGATTTCGCCAAGTTCCTAGCACGCAGAGAATTAGTGACCACTGGCCTTACCAAGTTCGACGACTCACCAGAGAACTTCCGCGCATGGCAGTCGTCATTCTACAATGCAACACAGGGCTTGGGGCTCGCCTACAGTGAAGAGTTAGACCTCCTCGTGAAGTGGCTAGGTAAAGAGTCATCGGAGCACGTGAAAAGGATTCGCGCTGTTCATGTCACTAACCCCAAAGCTGCCCTCCATCTGTCCTGGCAGAGACTGCAGGAATGCTACGGCACACCAGAGATGGTGGAGAATGCGCTGTTCAAAAGACTGGATAGCTTTCCACGTCTGTCTGCTAAAGACAATGCAAAATTGAGAGAGCTCAGTGATCTTCTTATGGAGTTGCTGGCAGCTAAGGACGACGGTTATCTCCCCGGGCTGGCCTACTTCGATACTCCTCGTGGGATAAAGCCCATAGTCGAGAAGTTGCCTCCTGGCCTGCAGGAAAAATGGCTCACCACAGGCTCCCGCTTCAAAGAACAAAAAAGAGTGACTTTTCCTCCTTTTTCGTTCTTCGTTGACTTCATCAACAGCCAGGCTAAAGCCCGCAATGACCCAAGTTTCACCCTGTCAAGCTACAGCCAGTCATACAGCAAAGGTGAGAAAACTCCATTCAAGCAAAGTGGATTCAAGACTGCTGTATCTGTTCACAAGACAGACGTGTCTGCTACAGTTGACACAGACACCAAAAGCGCCACAGACGCTGAAAAGAAAGACATTGATCCAGCTCGATATTGCCCTGTGCATAAGAAAACACATCCGTTAGAGAAATGTAGGTCATTCAGAATGAAAACACTGCAAGAACGAAAAGACATTCTTAAAGAACACAAACGCTGTTATAAATGCTGTACCCCAAACCACCTTGCCAGGGACTGCCAGACGACACTGAAATGCGGTGAGTGTGAGAGCGAAAGACACTGCTCAGCAATGCATCCTGATACCTCTCAGCCACCACCTCCGTCGTCTGTCCAACCAGGCGCAGAGGCACAGCCAGCCAGTGTTCCCGTGGAAGTGAGATCGCAGTGCACCAAGGTCTGCGGCCTAAACAGTCTTCCACGCTCCTGCTCAAAGGTATCCCTGACGCATGTCTTCCCTCAAGGTCAACCAGAACGCGCCATCAAGATATACGTCATACTCGACGATCAAATTAACCGCTCCTTGGCACGCTCTGAATTTTTCCAGCTGTTTGGGGTCAACAGCAGCCCGTCACCATATCTGATGAGAACATGCGCCGGCACGACTGAGATGACCGGAAGAAAAGCAGTTGGCTTTCAAATCAAAGCAGTGAATGGAGGTGTGTGCCTTGATCTACCGCCACTCATCGAGTGCAACGAGATATTGACCAACAAGTCTGAAGTCCCGACACCAGAGGTCGCCCTCGCACACCCTCACCTCAGACACATCGCTCTGCATATTCCCAAGCTGGATCCTGACGCCCAGATGATGATTCTGCTAGGGAGAGACATGATTCGTGCACACAAGGTGAGAGATCAAGTCAATGGGCCCCACAACGCACCCTTTGCCCAGCGTTTAGATTTAGGTTGGGTGATAATAGGTGAAGTGTGTATCGACAATGCTCACAAGCCAACCGTGAACACCTTCAGAACCCACATTCTCCAGAATGGACGTCCGTCACTCCTCACTCCTTGCCACAATAGCATCTGCGTGAAAGAAAGACTGAGCTACGGCGGGGAGCACAGGTATGGCCACTCTGCACATATGACAAAGCCTAAGTCAGCTGAAGAACAGCTCGGGCTCACAGTCTTCCAGAGAACAGACAATGACAATAAGAGTGCCATGTCCTTTGAGGATGAACTGTTTTTGAGCATTATGGAAAAGGAACTCCATCAGGATAAAGAGAATAACTGGGTAGCTCCGTTGCCATTTAAGTCCCCTCGTCCTCCGCTCCCCAACAACAGAGAGCAAGCTCTGTCACGCCTCAATTCTTTGAGACGCACGTTGAACAAGAATGCTGAGATGAAGCAGCAGTTTTCCTCCTTCATGGACAAGTTGTTCGAGAACAAGCATGCAGAGAGGGCATCGCCCGTCCAAGAGAAACAGGAATGCTGGTACCTGCCCATTTTCGGGGTGTACCATCCTCAAAAGCCAGGGCAGATACGAGTCGTGTTTGACTCAAGCGCCCAACAGCATGGTGTCTCCCTCAACTCAGTGCTGCTCACAGGCCCCGACCTAAACAATTCTCTCCTGGGTGTGCTGATACGGTTTAGAAAGGACCTCATCGCAGTCACTGCTGATATCCAACAGATGTTTTATGGATTCCTGGTGCGACACGACCACAGAGACTACCTGAGATTCCTGTGGCACGAAGACAATGACTTCTCGAAAGAGATTCAAGAATATCGCATGCGTGTGTCTTTGGCAATAGCCCGTCCCCGGCGGTTGCCATCTACGGCCTGCGACGAGCTGCTCAGAGAGGTGAGTCAAGGTACGGCGCAGACACTAAGCAGTTTGTTGATAGACACTTTTACGTGGACGACGGGCTCGTATCCCTGCCCACAAAGTCAGCAGCCATCGACCTGATGAAGCGAACATGTGCATCACTCGCAGAGTCCAACTTGAAACTGCACAAAATTGCCTCAAACAGCGTCGCTGTGATGAAAGCCTTTGAGCCTGAAGAACTGGCCACAGGCATCAAAGACTTAGGTCTGGACGACGAGACCCTGCCTGTACAGAGGAGCTTAGGCCTATGCTGGGACATCAGCACAGACATGTTCACCTTCAAGGTCGCCGTAGCTGACAAACCTTACACCCGGCGCGGTGTGCTGTCAGTCATTAACAGCATCTTTGACCCCCTGGGTCTGGCAACGCCAGTGACCATCAGAGGCAGACTGTTGCTACGAGAGCTGTCCAGCGGAGTTCAGGATTGGGACACTCCTCTGCCTGATGAAAAGGTGAGCAGATGGGAAGAGTGGAAAGCCTCACTTGAGAAGCTGAGTAACCTCAATGTCCCTCGCTGCTATGTGAAGATGTCACTCTCAAAAGCCAAATACACAGAACTGTGCCTTTTCTCTGATGCCTCGAACTGGGCTATAGGGGCAGTAGCCTACTTGAGAGCTGTCACTGTAGAGGGCCATTGTGAGGTTGGATTTGTGCTAGGGAAGGCTAAGCTGTCACCACAACCAGAACCCACAATCCCACGCCTCGAGCTCTGTGGAGCTGTTCTGGCAACTGAGATGGCAGAGCTGATCTTAGACGAACTGGACTTCAAGCCAGACGCTGTTAAATTCTACTGCGACAGCAAGGTGGTCCTCGGATACATCTGTAATGACTCAAAGCGCTTCTATGTGTACGTGCACAACCGTGTGCATCGTATACGCCAGACAACATCCCCAGATCAGTGGCATTACGTCCCTTCGGAACAGAACCCAGCGGACTTAGCCACCAGATCTGTAGCAGCATCACAGCTCATGGACACAATGTGGTTTAAAGGGCCCGACTTCCTCTACAAGCCTCCAGAGATGGAGAAACATGATCACTTTGGATTGATAGATCCTGAAGCAGATGTGGAAGTTAGACCACAGGTGACCGCTCTAGCTACCCACCTCAAACCTAAGAGACTTACTTCTGAGAGATTCCAGCGCTTTTCCACATGGAAGTCTCTGCTGAGAGCTGTTTCCTACTTGAAACATCAGGTGCGTTCGCACAAGGCAGACACAACAGACACACCACAGCACACATGCAAAGGCTGGCATCAGTGCAGTGGGCCTCGCACTCCTGAGGAGCGTGCAGCAGCTAAGAGGCTCATACTAGAGACTGTTCAGAGAGATGCATATCCAGATGAATACGCTGCTCTTCAAGCAAACAGAGAAGTCTCTAACTCGAGTCAGCCCTTGACCCTTACATGAGCGACGGTCTGCTACGGGTTGGAGGGCGTCTTAGAAATGCTTCTCTTGACTCCGAGGTAAAACACCCAATTATCCTCCCTAAGTATAGCCATGTAGCTAAGCTGCTTGTAGAACACCATCATGCTGAAGTGAAACACCAGGGGCGACAGTTCACAGAAGGGGCTATCAGAGCAGCTGGACTGTGGATTGTCGGTGGCAAGAGACTGGTGAGTTCTACCCTTCATCATTGTGTGACATGCCGTAAGCTCAGAGGGAAGCTGGAAGTGCAGAAAATGGCTGACCTCCCTCCAGAGCGGCTCGACACCTCCCCACCCTTCTCATACGTAGGGCTGGACGTATTTGGACCGTGGACAGTGATGACCCGACGCACTCGAGGAGGTGCAGCGCAGAGCAAAAGGTGGGCCATTCTGTTCACGTGCATGAACACCAGGGGGGTACACATTGAGGTCATAGAGTCAATGGATGCCACAAGCTGTATTAATGCATTGCGAAGATTCTTTGCCATCAGAGGCCCGGCAAAGCAGCTCAGATCAGACAGGGGGACGAACTTCATAGCCGCCAGTGCAGAGCTGGGCATGGAGCGTCCTGAGGAAAAGCAGACCGAAATCCTGAGTTATCTCCACAGCAAAGACTGCACATGGGAGTTCAATCCGCCGCACGCCTCCCACATGGGGGGAGTATGGGAACGTATGATTGGGGTCACACGCAGAATACTAGACTCTATGCTTTTGCAAAACAAGCATACTCACCTGACGCACGAGGTCCTGTGTACCTTGATGGCAGAGATATCAGCAATTATCAACGCACGGCCGCTGATTCCCATCTCATCAGACCCCTCCTCGCCTATTCTGCTGTCCCCTGCTATGCTCTTGACCCAAAAGCCAGGCCTACATGCTCCACCTGGAGACTTCACCAGTAAAGATCTCCTGAGAGGTCAGTGGAAACAAGTGCAAGCACTGGCAAACGAGTTTTGGGGCCGTTGGAGAACTGAGTACTTAAGCACTCTCCACTCAAGACGCAAGTGGCACAGAAATCAGCGCAACCTACAAACTGGAGACATTGTGCTGTTGAAACAGACTCAAGCACCAAGGAACGAGTGGCCAATGGCTTTGGTCACATCGGCCTCTCCGAGCAGCGATGGACGAGTCCGCAAAGTTGAGGTGCAGACCGCATCTCAGGGCACTTCAAAGACTTATCTGCGGCCCATCTCGGACGTCATCCTTCTCCTTGAAAAAGACTGAACAGACGTGCACTGAAAAAGAAAAAAAAAAGGAAAGTATATAAAGACAAGTTGAGTAGTGGCATTATGCCAGACGGGGAGTGTTCTGTCCTCAGTTTGTGAATTGTTTTTTTTTTGCTATAAGTTCAATTTCATGCTTGATAATTATTTTGTTTATTATAAGAAAAGAGACACAGGTATTTTGTAATGTAAGAAGAGTCTTTATTTTGAAAGAGCTTTTATTTTGACATGACCTTCCTGTTTACGTATGATGTTTCGCTCCCGAGTCTTGTTTGTCCCACACTCGTAAGGCGGCAATGTCTGTAAGTGTCTAACTTGAGTGATGATGTATATTGTATGTTTTTGTGTAGAGGTAAACTTAATGAGCGCGATGTGGCGTCAACTCGAGAATGTATGTTAGTGGCCACGTTGCGTTGTTGACGTTCGTCTTTTGCTAATTAGCAACTCATACTCTGTTAGCGTGCTGGTTATTGTACATTTTCTATTAAGCTAACGTGACTGTTTAAAGTTGGTAAATGGTGAAAGTTATATCTTGTACTTGCTAGGCAGGTTCCTAAGTATGTTTTGTATTCTGTTTATTACAGTTTTACTCGATTTTCACTTGCAACGTTGGAAAATAAAGGAGCAAGGCGCTCGCGTCCTGGCTCGTGGAAACGAGTTTGACTTGCTGTTGAGTCTGTGTTCACGCACCTAGCTCACACACAGACAGGGACAGTACATTATAGATGGGATTTTTTATGGTAAATGTCAAAAATGACTCCAGATGTCAATTGATGATCATCTCACAGATGACCTGATGTCTGGCCAGTGACTGACAATTACAAGCATAATATGATCATTTAATAATGTGTCTGTTTTCATTTCCATCAAAACATGTCTTATTATTTTAAACTCATATTATTGGTGGGAAAAGGTTACTGTTGGTCCCACAAGAAAAAACACAACATGACGAAATTGAATTTTCCTTCAGTTCCTTTTTGCATTGTTGAAACAAAACACAAGAATGAAAAAGGAGAGGCATCAGTAAGGAAAGGAGCAAAAAGCCAAAGTCTGAAGACTGAAATAACAGAACTGAGCAACAGAAAGAGTCAATTATAAAAAGAGCAATAGAAAGCATTAAACAAAGACCAAAAGAAAAAGCAAAATAAGGAACAAAAATAAAAAAGCAAAAGACACAAAGAGTCAAGAATGTATGTAAGACAAAAAAGGAATGACAAAGGTAATATCAAAAGAAATGATAAAACATCATAGGAAAAAAATGTATGAATCTCATATCACGAAAGGGCACAAGAATGAAGAAAGATTGAGTCAAAAGGAGTAAAAGAATTATAAAGGAAAGAAAGGATAAAGAATTTTAAAAAGAAAACAACAACAATAACCAATCATGAAATGGCAAAAAATAAGGAAAGAATTAAGAAAGTGTAAAAGAAAAAGAAAAAAGTCTTAAGATCGAGTGAATGGGATAAGAGCAAATGAATGAGGCGAGAAAGAATGAAGAAAGTACAGAAGTAAAGAAAGAAGAGTGAAAGAATAAAAGAAAGAATTGTGAGAACAAATAAATGAATTAATCATGCATAATTGAAAGAAAGAGAAAAGAATGAAGAAAGAACAAAAGATTAATGATGAAAGAGAAAAAAAAGAGAAACGAATGAGTCACAATAGAGCAAAAAAATATAATGGAAGAATTAAAGTAAGAATCAATAAAAAGCACAAAAAATGAATTACAAAAGAGTGAAAGAAAGAGGAAAGTCATGAGGCAAAAAGAATGACCAAGAAAAATCTAGAAGAAAGAGCAAAGAAAAGAAGGAAAAGGAAAGGATCAAGAAAGAGTGATCGACAGAGACGGAGACAGACTGTCAGATTCAACAGTCACAGATTTTGACTTATGTTGAATTTATTCACTTATACACACAGGCACATAAAGTGTTAGGGTAATTCTCAGATCCACAAGTGCGGTCACACCGGGCTTTTCTCAATCCCCCTCAGAACCGTCCCTTCAAAACACAGCAGCAGCCATTAGTTTCACTCTCTTCACACCTGACCGGCATGAGGAAAACACGCTTTCTATTTCATGTTGGACTTGAGCTTGAAATAAGGCCAGTGTTGAAGGGGACAACAATATCTGAGAGCAGAATATCGCCCGTCTGTGTCTTTGGAGAAAGCGGCTGCTACCTGCGCGGCTCATGATAAATGAGAGCAGTCCAGAGAAAACGGGAAATAAATGCTTCAGAAAATATTACTTTACAGAGCTCAATGGGCTGACTTCTGAAATGATCGTTATATATGAGCAGAGGGCCGGCCAGATGACACAGCAAATTATTTTTAGTATATTTCATGCAACGGGATAACAGTCGAAACCAGACGTGTATGGTCAGTATGAGAGAGGGCCACATCGAAGGGGAGGGGTGAACAAAATTGGTCAGTGAGCAGTACAGGCAGAAAAAAATAGAAATCAATAACCAATCTACAGGAGTAAAAAATTAGCCCTTGATGTATCGCATGGAGAGGTTATCATAGCAGCTCCTGTAAATGAAGAGTCCTTCAGAGCGAACAGCCACTCCAAGATCGGTTTCACGGGGTTAGTGGGGTCATGAAATGGGCGTCCCTATATCTTTATGCTGCATGGGATACATTAATGTCTTTACAGCTGCTATATGCTAGACGCAACAGCAACCTGACAACAAAAATATCTTAACGTGACAACTGATGGCAGGTATTTCCACCTCAATGCAGATATTGAACACTTGGGAGTTGTGAGTTCTGAAACTGTGGCTATCAGTGTTTTTCAGTATCGAACTGATTTCGCCCAGAGCTATTATTTTAACATGTCTTCAAAACGTATTTCGTGTTTCAGACACAGTTTCACTATTCCAATCAATGTAACTTAAGAGCTCAAATAACTTTTGCTTACAAAAAAAGAAAAAAAAAGAAAAGAAAAAAGAAATGAAATGAAATTAAAAAGTTATAGACTAAAAATACTGGAAGTTTTTTCATTAAAATGCAGAATACATTATCCGGATAATTGTTTGAGACATTGGTAGATGTCATTATCCAAATAAACTCTAAAATAATGTACCCAGTGTTATTTAAATGCCAACACGTTATTAGACAATAGACAAATACACATCACACAAACCGCTCATACACAAACATATTACAGCCTAGGCTACATACACTCATGTACACAAATCCATTAACCATATGCCATAACACACACACACTCATTTTTGGAGAGTTGACAGTTAAAGTCATGTTAATGATTTTCACTCTGTTTAATCTAAATTAATATCAGTAACAAACTAGATTGAGAGTCTGCACTGATTACAAATGAAGAACATGGGATGAGAATCTATCAGTCCTCCAAGAGTCACAGGACATCTGTAGAACTAATCCTTCAGAATAAATCAACAAATCTGTTTACCTAATATTTGTGTGTTGTTTGCAAGAGTGAACATTTTTGAGAACTGAGCTCTTTAAATTACAGTGTCATAAAGTCAACATAAAATGCTATTCAAAGCCCATTTTTTAACAATGCAAATTTTTGCTAATGGGTTTTCAATGGGAAAAGACTTGATTTGAAGTCTCCTACTCTGTCCTAACTCTGTTTATATCCAATGTGATCTAAATTTACACTAATGAACAATCTATACACTGTTAAAAAGAAAGAACATGTGAAGAACATTAACAATCCAAACAAACTTTTTCCACTGTATATAAAGAACCCTTTGTGGAATGGAAAGATTCCAAGGTTGTTAAAGGTTCTTCATGGAACCACAAATGCCAATAAAGAAACTTTATTCTTAAGAGTGCAGTGTTGTTGCTGTTATTTTATAGAAGCAATAAGCCTTACAACAGCCTGTAAAATTATGGTTACAATGCCTAACATGGCTTAGAGCTTGTATTTAGACACATAAAGAATATCAATAATATGGCTCTAATATTCCCTTGAACTGTTTTACCCCAGCACAGTAGAGTCTCGCCGGATGTGACCTCAACTGCCTCCTTAAAGCTGGTCTGGATTCAATCCAGCCTTTCTTAGAACCTTTCAGCATCTCTTTTTATCCCATCCGCTGGGTTCTGCGATGCAGACCTCACCACCTCGTGTGATCAAGAGCAGAGACAGAATAAACAGCAGCTGTAAACCCCCAGAGGAGACAGAGAGGCGAGAGGAGGTGTGAACAGCTCTGATGTGAGGAGCCACACGCAGGAACCTCAAAAAATACAATTTGGCCCAAAACCTTCTAAAGAGAATATGCCAAAGCGTGTGGGAGAGATGCTTTAGAAATTAAGCTGTGAGTTATAGGAGGAAACAAGAGGTTGAAAAAAATTCTAAAACATGAACGGTAAATAAACCGGAGTTTCTTGACCAAAAAATCGATGTCTTCTATCTCAGCTTTCAAACTATATGCATGTTAGCACGTTTTTTTATGTCATGACATGCTGCATAAGGTTTGACATCAATAACGTTCAGTCGAGATGCGAGAAGTTATGACTTTTGATGTCACTGATGTAAAATCTGACCGTTCGTGTTTATATAAACATGCAGAAAAAATATCTGAGAGCTCCGGCAGGGCAGGAAAGAAGTGAAGACAATTTTTGCACCTCAAAAGCAACTGATGACAGATTTTAAACTTTTGGGTGAACTATTCTTTAATAAATTTTTTTTACTTTTAATACTTCTCACTGGGTCATGGTCTGATGGCAATTGTGCTATTATCTCTTACGTGCTATTAACTCTGTGACTAAGCCTCAACACAGCGGTTTGGGAGTAAATGAACATCAGGAAGTACACTGCTCCCCTGCTGAATACACACTGACTTGTGTGGTACACATTACCACAAATTCTTCTGTAATATCAATGAAGTACATGTCTAGTATGGTACTAGCTAACACTTTAAAGCAATAGTTCACCCAAACATAAAAAAAAATCTAAAATGTACTAAAACCCTAAATACCCAATATTGTAGATGATTTTGTTTATTTTTTCAGAGCAGATTTGGAGAAATGGATCCTCTGCAGTGAATGGGTGCCGTCAGAATGAGAGTCTAAACAGCTGATAAAACCACCACAACAACCCACAAGTGATCCACTCCAGTCCATAAGTTTACTTCTTGTAAAAAGCTGTGTGAAGTAGTGTGGACTGCTTGTGGATTATTGTGATTTTTTATCAGCTGTTTGGACTCTCATTCTGATGGCACCCATTCACTGCAGAGGATCCATTGGTGAGCAAATGATGTAATGAATCTGTTCTGATGAGGAGACAACTCATCTACATTTTGGATGGTCTGAGGGAATTATTTTTTATTTATTTTTATTTTTTGGGGGTGAACTATTTCCTTTAATCAAAAGCAAGCTTAAGTACAGTTCAGACCCCTGCAGTAATCTGAGGTTAAGCATATTTCTCAAGGACTTCTAGGTACAAATCTGCAATCTTTAACCACCCCAACTACAAAGAGGTCACTGTTTTGGTAAGGAACACTTGGAGTAGAGCTGAGGAAAAGCTATGAAAATGACTCCTGGCGACCTGCTCGCTAAGGATTTATGGGAATGCAGACACTAGGTTTTCAGTACAACCTTGACCAGGGTGAGCTATAGAGGAATGCTGCAGACCACGCTACTGAACTGTGTCAATACACAGCTCTCAGCGGAGGGAAAACAGACAGAACAAGAGAAAGAGAGATGGCCGGTGGCAAAAAGGGAAATGAGACACACGAGGGGAAAAAAAGAGGAAAAGTATGGAACGAGAAAGCCCAAAAGGTCATTCAGGAAAATTGTGTTATTCATGGTTAGGTGAAACATGCCTGAATAGCCCGTCTCATGTTATTTAAACATTTTCAAGAAGGTAAAAAATGTCCAGGCCATCTCTGGAGACAAAAATGAAGTCAAATTAGTAAATCTGTCTTAATTCCACGTCATCTGCTGTCATTTTGTACTAACATATTACATGACAGGTTATGTCATTTCCTTTTCTTGACCAGCTCACAGTGATCATAAATCCAATTTACAATGTAGGAGACACAATATCACCATTTATCTCTCTGATTCCAAATCAGTTTAGGCTGATGATGTGGAGGTCTTTCCCTCAGAAGGATGAATCACTGCAGCATGAAGAACAGAATTTCCAGCCCATTTCCTCCCTTAGATTGTGCCGTTATGTTCAACTCCATAATAGATTGTTGTGAATCATACATCTCTTCTTTTCCTCCCCATCTGAGATCCATCGCACAGTCTAGTTTATATATTGTACAGTAGCTTAAAATTGCCCAAATATATAGCATATATTATCTCAGCATTTTACAATTAGAATATGCATTGTTGGCTTTGAAACAGGATTTGAAACAGTGAAACACTCCTGCATACGGACAGGCTTCCACTATGACAACATATCAAATTATCTTAATTTCAAATGAGCTTTAGAAAAAAAATAAAAATAATAATAATTCTAAGTAACATTAAATCAATATTAAATATAGTTCATATTACCATTTAAAAAAAAAAATCTTATTTGTTATATTACCTAGATTTATATTAAAGTGTTTTATTTTTTAGTATGTTTTATATTTATATATTAATTAAATATAATATAATAAAATTAAATAATATTACCAGATTATGGTTAAATATTATAAAATAATTGTGGCTTGTGGCCCAGTCAATCAACAACGAAACAAAAAAATATATGCAAATTTAATATATTTACAAATATGAATTAATATATTGAATAAATACATTTAATATATGTGAGTTTTAACAATGAAACTGAATAAATATATTTAAAATTGAAATTGGCATTATTAAAATAAAAACTATAATAACAAAATAACAACATTATTAGTACTATTACAAATGCTTAATTTTAGGTAGAACTTGAGGCATAAGTTTAAAAAAGGACATTTTATATAATCAAGGCTCTCCAGAATGTGCCGATATGAGGTCTAAAGATAACCATGAAATCCTCCAAAACATGGTCCGGAGATAGCCAAGGCTTTATGAAATGCTCTCAAATGATGTCCACAGATAACTGAGGCTAAACAGAATGCTAGGAAATGATGTCCCAAGATAACCGTGGGTTTACAGAAAGCTCCAAAATAAAGTCCAAAGATAACAGAGGCTTAACGGGGGTTACAACAGCCACAGAGAAATATTTTGTTGTGAAGGTGTATAGTCTCAGATAGTCCTTTAATACATGATTTTGTAGATGTAAAATTGTTCTGCTACTTTCTACACTGCTTCTGAAATTCATGTAACTGTCACGTGGAAAAGGCTCATTTCAGGCATTACTCAGATCTATACATCTGTAAGCATTCATACTGCACAAGTTGGTTTGACAGGACACATATCAAACTGCAAAAGACGTCAGATCATGTGAAGACATTACAAAAAGCCTTGGGCTGAGTCTGACACTGGCCTCTGACCTCTTTAAAGGGAATCTGAGGGTTGGCTCGCAGACAGATTGGCCCTGGAGGGAAGGGAGTAATTTTTATGCTCTGCTGGAAAGCATCTCTCTCGCTCTCCATCTCATGCTCGCCCTCGGGCAAGAAACACAACGAGACTGATGGTATAGATGAGACCGGGGAGTGCTTTGCTTTCAGTGTCTGTAACTCTGTTGGGGTTTTGTGACTCAAACTTTCAAATAATATTCCCATATTTGGGAGGATCTCATAAAGAGTAGTCCAGGACACACTTTATGCCAAACATTAAAAGGAGGAAAAAGCAAAATTACACTTTTACTGTAATGCAAAATACACAGTGACATTAAATGGCTAATATCAAAAGTTGAGAGTTAGGAACTTGTTACAAAACTAGTTTCCTCAATTTCCGGAAGAGTCAAGAAGGAAACAATAAAATACACAAAGAAAACCATTATGCAAAGATAATTGGATGGCCTAAATGTCTACAGTTACAAAACAGCTTTATGTTCATGGAGTGAATCCATTTAAGGCCACAGAGACAGGCCGACATCTTGGGAGAAAATAGACCATCTCCGTTTGCTTACAATCAGCTTTATAATGAATTTAATTCTGAAGCACCACACAATTAGTTTTCCCCATCATGACTTTCTTCATCAGTGACGACAATAACAGTACAATATGCTGGACTGATAATGTGCCAAACAGGCTAACTTAGGTTAAATATATCCAAGCTATTTTAAAGTTGGTGAAATTAGCATTTTTGTCTATTTAGAGCAATCTGTGTTACTTTGCATATGAATATTAGCAATAACATCCCCATAAAACACTTGCATTGTGACCACAGCGACAAGACACAACACGACAAATTGAGTGGTGTATCGGAGCGCTTCTCATGAAGAACTGAATAGCAGGTATGAAATTGAGGGTGTGAACTAATTTTGAGATCTCATAGTCTGCATTTGTCTCTGCATGCAGCACACTCTGTGTTTGTGCGGAGCCAGTCCTGGCATACACCATTATCACAGACACCCTTCAGCGCTAAAGAGAGGCTCTCAAAAAAGCAGAGACTGCTGACGGCAAGACTTCTTACATGCTAGCGCATTTCTCGACCATATGAACACCAAAGGTGACGAAAAGAGAGTCAGTCAAACTTAATGATGGAGATGTCAGATGCGGCGGCTCATTGCTTTGCAAGACACTACAGAGGTGACTAAATCAGGCTATATTTTACTTAGTCTCCAGTGTTAATGGGCATTTATTCTGCTTCACATTACAGTGTCCAAGTTACATGTAACAATTTTAATTATTTACAAGCTATTCTACCACATAAATAAAACTATGCACAGAGTTACAGCTCTAAAAACCAATATCTAATAAACACACACAAGTAAACAGGTGTGTATTTGATTTTATACTGATGTACCATATAAACGCCATTTAAAAAGTATAATGAACTATTGTGAAAAAATCTGGTCAGGCAAAAATGTACACATTTGTCAATGAATGTAAATGAATCGGATTACATATCCAGACAACATGGTACCAAAGTCATAAGGTTTGTTCGATTTGAAGCCGCACTGCGCAGACCAATAGGTGTATGACATCAGTGTAGCGCAAGAGTGATAGCTCTCACAGTAGTTTGAGGTCATACAATGATAGGTCTGTGCAATGCCACTTAAAGCCCAACACACCTAGAAGCAGAACCATAATTAAAGGGGTTGTGAACTGAGAAATCAAATCTTTTGACCTATAAGAGGAGAATGTACTATTAAAAAAAAACATCATGTAAGTTTTAGAAATCAAAACTTTCTTGTTACAGGTTTAGTTCACTTTCAAAATAAAAAACTAATTTTGATAATTTACTCAGCCCTATGTCATTCAAGATGTTCATGTCTTCATTCAGTTGAAAAATAATAATAATAATGTTTTTGAGGAAATATAGCCTATAGTGTTCAATGCAGTTTCAATGCTGCTTCTAAGGGGTCTACACAATCAATCATCTTTTGATGGTCCTGGATCAACATTATTGTCCAAAAATATAGACTTAACTCGATCCCTACCCCTAAACCTAACCCTACCCATAATTTATTCCTTAAATCAGAGGGAAATGATAGCTGATTAACAAGGGTGTAGAAGCACCTAACCCTGATTGTAAGCCTAAAACAGCTGGTGGATTAAACGAATCTTCAGAGAGTTGTGAATGAAGGCATGGGCGCAGCCAGATCCAGCTATTGTAAGCGGTTTTGGACTTGTCTTTTCCACTTAATTTAACACTTTAGAAAGATAATAAAGTAGGATGTTGCAGTTTAGAGTCAGCAATATCTTTATCTTATATGCAAAAGATTGGAAATAATTTTGGTTTAATTTGAGTTTTTTGTCTGTTTTAGTAGCATTGTCTGGCAACACTGCTTGCCGGCAAACAAAAAAGCCCATGGACAGGTTTTTGCTGACAGGACATTTGGTAAGGGAAACGTCAAAATTATCATGATATTCTCTGTCATAACGTTATTGACGCTGTCAAAAACAGTAGCAGAATGAAATGAAACAAAAACTAGCCATGAAGAAGATTATGCTATGTGATTCAGTTACATTTTCACAAATCATGCTATAAACATTCATAAGAGCAATAGACAAAGTTATTGTAGTTATGCATTCTTGCATGAATAATAAACAACTGATAAAATTATCCACCCTTAGATATAGTAAAGTATTAACAAATTTTGATGCAAAAAATAGGGTATGATTTAAAAATAAGCATCCCCCCCCCCCCCAAATCTTTCACTAACATCTACATGACTTAGTGTTTATAGTGTATATAATGAGTTGTATTTGTAGGGGTTATAATAACACAGTTCCCTTTCAGTCGGTCACGTTCGACATTACGAATGGGGATCTCGCCCGAGAGCCCAATCACTTTCGAGTGGTACAAAACGAGCCAATGGTACACAAAGTACCTTGGTCTGCGGGATTTGCATCGCGAGCTCCGCCCCGCAGAGCGGGTATATAAGGAGCAACGCGAGCAACTCGCATTCAAGCTTTCGCTTCGGAGCCGAGCACATCGCTTGCTGCAATCACCGGAGTGTTACAAGCAAGAGCTGGTGTTGGTGTGACGGCCTGATTCAGCGGTTCGTCTGGGTT
Organism: Carassius carassius; assembly: GCF_963082965.1. Taxonomy (NCBI): domain Eukaryota; kingdom Metazoa; phylum Chordata; class Actinopteri; order Cypriniformes; family Cyprinidae; genus Carassius; species Carassius carassius. The sequence continues at coordinate 6,392,385 of NC_081762.1, read as the reverse complement.
TCCTGCGACAGCTCCCGCGTTCCCCTGAGTGCTTCAACACCTCTGAAAGAGCAATTTCCTTTCACAAAAGAGATAGGGGCCGATTTGTGTCTTTTAAAAGATTTCGCCCGTGTGTTTCTGGGTGCGGTCGATACATCGCTCCTCGTGATGGTCACGATCGCTGTGTCACGTGTCTGGGCTTCCAGCACGCTGAGACTGCGTTCGTGGATGGCTCATGTTCTCATTGCGGGGACATGACCATCTCGGCGTTGAGATCAAGCCTCGATTACCTTAAAAGGTATAGAGTCCCCTCTGCCACACCCCGTTCTAGCTCTTCTTCTCGTAAGAGGGCTACTTCGGCTGGTGGCCAGGGTGATCTGAGGGTTACCGTGTGGGCTTCCCTGACGAGCCAACCTCCTCGGGCCACACCCCCCTCACATACGCCGCAGCCGCTCGAGTTTCCGGATGAGTTTGCTGGACCCTCTCAGGCTCCTGACATCTCATTTGGGGCTCGCGAAGAGGACCGTATGTCGATCGCCGCATCACAAGGCGGGCTTGAGTCCTCGGGAGATGAGGATTCTGGTGCATTGCCTTCCTCGGGAGTGCCAGCGTTGTCCGAGTCCGATCCCGAGCTGACGGCTGTGCTTTCCCGGGCAGCGGAGAGCATCGGGCTTGAGTGGAACCCTCCACCCTGTCCTGAGCACACGAGGCTGGATGATTGGTTCCTGGGGGCTGCTCATGCGGATCGCCAGCACCCCCCTCTGGTTCCTTTCTTCCCGGAAGTGCACCAGGAGGTAACCAGTTCATGGAAGGCATCTTTAACTGCCGAAACCGTTCTGGTACTTCCTCTGCCTTCACTGCCCTCGATGGCGGGGCAGCCAAGGGGTATGCTGGGATTCCCCCAGTGGAGCGTTCTGTTGCGATGCAACTTTGTCCACAGAGCACCTCCGCTTGGCGTGGTGGTCCCAAGCTGCCCTCCAAGGCCTATAAGTTCTCATCCACGCTTGTGGCCAAGGCTTACAGAGCTGCGGGCCAGGCTGCTTCTGCCCTGCATGCCATGGCCTCACTTCAGGTCTATCAGGCCAAGCTGCTCCAGCAGCTGCACGAGGGTAGTGCTGACCCAGGGGTTTTGCAGGAGGCGCGCACTGCTACTGACCTCGCTCTACGGGCGACGAAGGTCACTGCACGTTCCTTGGGTCAGGTGATGTCCACTTTGGTGGTCCAGGAGCGCCACCTATGGCTGACCAGGCAGACATGAGGGAGTCTGACCGAGCTCCTCAACTCCCCGGTCTCCCAGGATGGCCTCTTCGACGACGCAGTAGAGAGCTTTGCCCAGCAGTTCTCTGCCGCCAAGAAGCAGTCCGAGGCCATCAAGCACATCCTGCCCCAGCGGCCCTCTGCTGCCTCCACCCTGCCGCCGGTGCAGCCGCCTCAGCCTGCTCGTCGCCGAGGGCGCCCCCCTGCGGCCTCCTCCACTCCCGCTCGGCCACAGCAGCAGCAGAAAAAAGATCCTCTGCACAGGGGAGAGCTTGTTCTTTTCCCAGTTGACCTGAAGACCCAGTCGGGCGAGGTGTCTGAGCACCAGATCCCTGTGCTCGCACAACCGCTCTCAAGAGTGAGTTAGGATCAGCCAGTCGTCGAGGTAGTTGAGGATACGGACACCTTGTTCCCTGAGAGGAGCCAGGGCTCCCTCCGCGACCTTCATAAAGACGCGGGGAGACAGGGCCAACCCGAATGGGAGAACCTTGTACTGATATGCCTGCCCCTCAAAAGCAAACCGAAGAAACGGTCTGTGTTGAGGAAGAATGGAGACATGAAAGTACGCATCCTTCAGGTCGATCGCTGCAAACCAATCCATCGGACGAATGCATTCGAAATTGCGTTTGGGCGTTAGCATCTTGAACGGGAGTCTGTGCAGAGCTCGGTTCAAGTCACGCAAGTCCAGAATTGGCCGTAACCCACCTGTCTTCTTGGGTAATATGAAGTAAGGGCTGTAAAAGCTGGACATCATGTCGGCTGGAGGGACCGGCTCTATCGCGCCCTTTGCCAGCAGGGTCACGACCTCCGTGCACATGGCAGGGGCATCTTTGCCCACCATCATCACGTGGACACCCCGAAACTTGGGGGGATGCCGGGCGAACTGAATCGCGTAGCCGAGCCTGAGCGTCCGGATGAGCCAGCGGGAAGGCCTGGGGAGCTCTAGCCAGGCTCCCAGAAACCGAACCAGCGGGGTCAAGGGGACTACAGGCGTACCCACTGTGGGGCAGCGTGGTGGAGCAGACTGCCCCGGCATGGGAGGCATCGCGTCCCTTAGCGGGGGTGCAGTGCGGGCACTCGTCTGACTCCAAGTAGCAAAGAGGGCATGAGAAGGCGGAGTGTTCTCGGGCCGGCTTTGCCTGGAAACTGGCAAGGGGAGAGGGGAACCAGAGCGGCAAGGAAGCACGTCGCCAACTGTTGTTCGTGGCCTCTTGGGACCCGGAGGTAGAGGAAACCGCTCTTTTAGAAAAGGTTTGGGTACCACCGGCCGCAGGGCCAGTGGCGGAACAAAAAGAAAACGAGAACAAAGGATTCCTGCTACCATCTCCTGATGAGATGACGTCTCCAACTCCGGGTCGCCCATCTCAGGAACGACGCTTGGCCTGGCGTTTGGCAGGCTTAAGGGGCAGAGATGGGTTGCGCCGCCCTTCTGCGGCCATCTCCTCGCTGCGGCCAGGGTGAAGGCTGCTGCTGTGGCCGAGCGGGAGTGGAGGAGGCCGCAAGGGGGGCGCCCTCGGTGACGAGCAGGCTGAGGCGGCTGCGCCGGCGGCAGGGTGGAGGCAGCAGAGGGCCGCCGGGGCAGGATGTGCTTGATGGCCTCGGACTGCTTCTTGGCGGCAGAGAACTGCTGGGCAAAGCTCTCTACTGCGTCGTCGAAGAGGCCATCCTGGGAGACCGGGGAGTTGAGGAGCTCGGTCAGACTCCCTCATGTCTGCCAGGTTCAGCCATAGGTGGCGCTCCTGGACCACCAAAGTGGACATCACCTGACCCAAGGAACGTGCAGTGACCTTCGTCGCCCGTTGAGCGAGGTCAGTAGCAGTGCGCGCCTCCTGCAAAACCCCTGGGTCAGCACTACCCTCGTGTAGCTGCTGGAGCAGCTTGGCCTGATAGACCTGAAGTGAGGCCATGGCATGCAGGGCAGAAGCGGCCTGGCCCGCAGCTCTGTAAGCCTTGGCCACAAGCGTGGATGAGAACTTACAGGCCTTGGAGGGCAGTTTGGGACCACCACGCCAAGCGGAGGTGCTCTGTGGACACAGTTGCATCGCAACAGAACGCTCCACTGGGGGAATCCCAGCATACCCCTTGGCTGCCTCGCCATCGAGGGCAGTGAAGGCGGAGGAAGTACCAGAATGGTTTCGGCAGTTAAAGGTGCCTTCCCTGAACTGGTTACCTCCTGGTGCACTTCCGAGAAGAAAGGAACCAGAGGGGGGTGCTGGCGATCCGCATGAGCAGCCCCCAGGAACCAATCATCCAGCCTCGTGTGCTCAGGACAGGGTGGAGGGTTCCACTCAAGCCCGATGCTCTCCGCTGCCCGGGAAAGCACAGCCGTCAGCTCGGGATCGGACTCGGACAACGCTGGCACTCCCGAGGAAGGCAACGCACCCGAATCCTCATCTCCCGAGGACTCAAGCCCGCCTTGTGATGCGGCGATCGACATACGGTCCTCTTCGCGAGCCCCAAATGAGATGTCAGGAGCCTGAGAGGGTCCAGCAAACTCATCCGGAAACTCGAGCGGCTGCGGCGTATGTGAGGGGGGTGTGGCCCGAGGAGGTTGGCTCGTCAGGGAAGCCCACACGGTAACCCTCAGATCACCCTGGCCACCAGCCGAAGTAGCCCTCTTACGAGAAGAAGAGCTAGAACGGGGTGTGGCAGAGGGGACTCTATACCTTTTAAGGTAATCGAGGCTTGATCTCAACGCCGAGATGGTCATGTCCCCGCAATGAGAACATGAGCCATCCACGAACGCAGTCTCAGCGTGCTGGAAGCCCAGACACGTGACACAGCGATCGTGACCGTCACGAGGAGCGATGTATCGACCGCACCCAGAAACACACGGGCGAAATCTTTTAAAAGACACAAATCGGCCCCTATCTCTTTTGTGAAAGGAAATTGCTCTTTCAGAGGTGTTGAAGCACTCAGGGGAACGCGGGAGCTGTCGCAGGAAACCCAGACGAACCGCTGAATCAGGCCGTCACACCAACACCAGCTCTTGCTTGTAACACTCCGGTGATTGCAGCAAGCGATGTGCTCGGCTCCGAAGCGAAAGCTTGAATGCGAGTTGCTCGCGTTGCTCCTTATATACCCGCTCTGCGACCGCTTCAGCACTGGCTTCATGACCGAGTCCCGAGATGGGCATGGCAACAGGGCACGCTCCGAGTGACCATCACTCCGGCCTGCCGCCGAAACTTCACCTCGTGGTTGGACCCCTCGTTTCTACGGGCCAGTGTGCCCCTAGAACCGGTGTCCAGACATGTTGTTGTGTCAACAGATGCCTCTGCCACGGGCTGGGGTGCCATGTGCAACAGGCATGCTGCGTCGGGCTCCTGGACAGGACCCCGACTTCAGTGGCATGTCAATTGCCTTGAGTTGCTAGCAGTATGTCTTGCTCTGCACCGCTTCAGGGCCCTGCTGAAGGACAAGCACGTTCTGGTCCGCACGGACAACACTGCGACCGTAGCGTACATCAACCGTCAGGGTGGTCTACGCTCCCGCCGCATGTCGCAACTCGCTCGCCATCTCCTCTTGTGGAGTCACAAGCATCTGAGGTCGCTTCGTGCCATTCGCATTCCGGGCAGGCTCAATCGTGCAGCCGACGAGCTCTAACGGCAGCAGTCTCGCCCCAGGGAATGGAGACTCCACCCCCAGTCGGTTCAGCTGATCTGGGAACACTTCGGAGACGCTCAGGTAGACCTGTTTGCCTCTCCAGAAAATTCCCACTGCCAGTTTGTATTACTCCCTGACCGAGGGCACCCTCGGCATTGACGCCCTGGCACACAGCTGGCCGCTGGGCCTGCGCAAGTATGCGTTTCCCCCAGTGAGCCTTCTTGCACAGATGTTGTGCAAGATCAGGGAGGACAAGGAGCAGGTCCTCATGGTTGCGCCTTTTTGGCCCGGCCGGACCTGGTTCCCCGTACTTGTACTCCTCGCGACAGCCCCTCCCTGGCCAATTCCTCAGAGGAAGGACCTCCTTTCTCAGAGACGGGGCACCCTCTGGCACCCACGTCCCGACATATGTGGGTTCTGGACGGGTCACGGAAGGTTTAGTTCCTTGCCACCACAGGTGGTAGCTACCATCACTTCAGCTAGAGCCATGTCCACCAGACATGCCTATGCTTTGAAGTGGAACCTCTTCGTCACTTGGTGTTCCTCATGGCGTGAGGACCCCTGGAAATGTCCGATTGGGTCAGTGCTTTCCTTTCTTCAGGAGGGGTTGGAACGAAGGCTGTCTCCTTCCACCCTCAAGGTCTATGTGGCCGCCATTTCAGCTCACCATGACCCTGTTGAAGGTAAGTCTCTGGGAAGGCACGATCTGATCATCAGGTTCCTGAGAAAAGCAAGGAGGCTCAATCCACCTCGCCCTCAACAAGTCCCCTCTTGGGACCTCGCAGTGGTTCTATCAGCACTGCAGAGGGCTCCCTTCGAACCCTTGCTCTCAGTAGAGCTAAAGTTTTTGTCTTTGAAAACTGCGCTCCTGACGGCTTTGGCTTCAGTGAAGAGGGTCGGGGACCTGCAGGCATTTTCAGTTGACGAAGCGTGCCTGGAATTCGGGCCGGCTAACTCTCACGTTATCTTGAGACTCCGGCCTGGGTACGTGCCCAAAGTTCCCACCACTCCTTTTAGGGATCAGGTGGTGAACTTGCAAGCGCTGCCCCTGGAGGAGGCAGACCCAGCCCTGGCGCTGCTCTGTCCAGTACGTGCGCTCCGCCACTACGTGGACAGAACTCGGTGCCTTAGGACCTCAGACCAGCTCTTTGCCTGTTACGGAGGCCAGCAGAAGGGAAAGGCTGTCTTCAAGCAGAGGTTATCCCACTGGATAGTGGATGCTATTGTCCTGGCTTATCAGGCTCAAGACCTGCCATGCCCCCTAGGGGTAAGAGCTCACTCAACTAGGAGCGTAGCTTCTGGCGCATGGCGTCTCACTAGCAGACATCTGTAGAGCTGCGGGTTGGGCGACACCTAACACATTCGCGAGATTTTATAATCTCCGTGTAGAGCCTGTGTCCTCCCGGGTAATTGCCTCTTCGGGCCAGTAAGGACCTGCTCGGTGTCAATCCGCTTGCTGCGCCATTCCACTCCGCGGACTGGATGCGTGTGCTATTCCCCTCAGGTGAGTTCCTCAGTCAGAACCCTGGGTTCTTCCAGCACTGTTAATGTCCAACACTTGTGTACATGCCCTTTGGTCAGCCCTGTGTGGGACTAGGTGCCTCCATGTGTTGTGATTCCCCTTTCTGGGCAATCCCAAGTGTGTATGTCCACAGTAAGTCTCTCCGCAGCATGTGTCTTTCCCTTGGCAAGCCCCTTGCCAGCTCTGTCGTTGAAACTTCCACCCTGCGGGCTGGGTACCTCAGAGTTCTTATGTATCGCCACCTTGGTAGATACCTGCCGTCTGTAAGTCCTCCCATGGGCAGGCAGCCTGCTAGCATACGTCCAGCTGGAATATGCTACCCAGTGTATTTTGTGTGAGCTTAGGCCCTCACTCATGCTGGCCTCACGACAGGGTGCCATCACTCACAAGGGGCGCTGGAAGACAGCCATGTGGCGTTTTGTAGGGACCCCATTCGTAACGTTGAACGTGACCGACTGAAAGGGAACGTCTTGGTTACGTATGTAACCCTCGTTCCCTGAAGGAGGGAACGGAGACGTTACGTCCACTTGACACACCGCTGTTCTGCTGAACGGCCGGGTCACTGGCTCGGCTCCTCAGCGAAGACTTGAATGCGAGTTGTTCGCGTTGCTCCTTATATACCCGCTCTGCGGGGCAGAGCTCGCGATGCAAATACCGCAGACCAAAGTACTTTTGGCTCGTTTTGTACCACTCGAAGGTGATTGGGCTCTCAGGGAACGAGGGTTACATACGTAACTAAGACGTTCTTTAACATCAACCCGCATCTTCCCACCCCCAGACCTCACTTATTTCCAAAGCTGGCTATGGCAATGGTTCCGCACAAAACAAAAACAGGCCAAACTGCACATATTAATGTATTATCCACAGGCCGCAAATAAAGTGCAAATGTTCTCAGGCTAAACCCTTAATCAGTCCCATTAAGCCCCCAAAAAAAGTTTTGCACATTTTGTACCTTGCACTTATTTGTGACCTCTAGATAATACATTTATATGAGCATTTTGGCCTATTTTTTGCATGCAGATTTTGTTTGTTTGTTTCTGATGTTTGAACTATTTTTAGATCTACGCACCACCATACGTTTATGAACTTCATTGTTGTTGGGCTTGTGTGTAGCACTACGCTTTTCCAGTCTCTTCATGTTTTCTTCAAAAACCCTCATTTGTTTTTAATAAAAAAGACATGAACATCTTGGTAATATGGGGGTGAATAAATGATGAGGAAATTTCTATTCTGGAAGTGAATTAATCCTCTAATTTAAAAACAGCTTTTACTGAAACCAAGCAGCCAAAACAACTTGTTTTGAATTTGTTACATTATCACATCAGAGTGCGATGAAAGACTACCTCTGCCGATAATCAACTGCTTCTTCTACTCTGTTGCCTCTTTAGCCCCGCCCACTGTTTTACAAATGTAATATGAGGAGAGGAAATACTAGAGAGATGCCAACAGAGTGTTTCTCTATCAACAGATCCATAGAGATGCCTCCAAGGATTACAAGACATCGTGTAGTGTAAGTTGTGAAAACACAGTCGTTGAACTGCCTTCCTTGTGATTTTAACATCATATCTACATCAAACGCAAGCGTTGTTGCATCACTTTGCAAATCTATTTCTCTTTCATTTCAGAAGAAGCGCGAGTGCAAGGAGTATGCCAGAAATAGAATGAGACATCAGTTTACTGTTGGGGATTTGTCATGTCAGTTCGTGCAACATCCAGAGTAGACAGAATCATTGATTGTATAAGTTCTGTTGTCTTTAGCTGCGTCGTGCCACTCGCATCCTGTGTAGACTAGACAAAGGGTAACATTAGGAAAGAGCTCCAGATAGCATCAGTGAAACATTGTTTTTTTTTTTTTTTGTGATTTTTTTTTACATGTAAAAGAGTAAAAGATGACGCACAGTTTGACTATATTGTGTACTGGAAGCATGGAACGCCAACGTCCACTCAACAACCAAAGCACATGACCAAGTCTCCACACTACAATTTTTTTTTCTTGATGATCTGTTCCACTCCAATGTATGTCACAATAATGAAGGAATGATCTGTTACTACAAAGAACTGTTTTTCACTTTGAAACAATGCAACTTTAATTTTGCAGTCTAACAAGGCTGTCACCCTTCTTCCTGTCTTCATAAATGTCGATCAGTGATATTCAAAACCAGAAATAGGAGAGAGAAGACAGGAAATGAAAGCACAGGGAAATCAGCACATTGTGCAGGTTCCTGGGAGCACTTCAGTGTTTGTGTGTGTGTGTGTGTGTGTATGTGTGTGTGTTTTCCTGGGGTTTTCGAGTCCTTGGTCAAGGGTAATGTCAAACGTTCCTGTTTGTCACTGTTGACTCCCTATCATGGACAGCAAAGGCCATGTAAGCAGCGGTTTCAACATGCTGAAATGCTGAGGCAGGATTGATATAGTGCCAAAACCCACAGTGTGAACAAAAAAAAAACGAACAAAAAAACAACACCTCACTGTTCCTCACAGATCTAAAAGCTTGAAAGGACAAAACAAATGCAGAACAAATTTGCAGCAAAAATAAACTCAGACGAACCTCACAATTACCTTAATGCATGACCAAATGGACCACACGGCAGACAAGAAACACCACGCCGCAAATATGAAAATCAAAGCAGCGTTATAATTTTATTTCTGCACACAGCACAAAATTGATGTATTTGAAAATCAGCTTTGTGTTCTCAAGTTCTGCAAATCTCATCTTGTTTTTTTCTTTCTAATTCAGCAGCTGAACGCTGCCTCCACATTTCTTCATTAACTCAGGTCCCTTCATTTAAAAATCACTCCCTCTTGCTTTTGAACTGAAATGACTTCCATTTGAAGGAGCCGTTTTCATTATAACTACTGACTGTCTCAATTGAGTAAGCTTTTTGATAGCCGTAATCCTTTTAAAAAGTATAATGGTCATATATGAGGGGAAAAGTCTCAAAGGAACACAAATCAAGTCTTTCAATTTACATATTTCTAATTGAGAAACCTTCCCTTTTGACTGGCTATTTTGTGACCTAAGGGGACAGAGATAAAAAAAAAATGGCCGATTTTTGCCTTGATATATTTCTATTTTTTTTTTTTTTTTTTTTGACAGTCTCTCAGAATTGAAACCACTTATACATAATCTTCAAAGATGAAAGTTTGTTAAGAAAAAAACGTGAAAAAATAACTTATATAGCCTTTAGATGTTTGTAGCCTCTTCATCTCATGTACTCTTTTCTTGTTGTCTCTCTGTGGTTCTTCTCTTCTCCGACACTGACCTGTATCTGCGTGTGGTGGCCGTAGCCAGTCACTAGTTCCTCTGAAAGGGCAGCTGCAGTGGGCCCCTCATCCTCAGGCCCCAATTAGTCTGTGCCGTCCAAGCAGGTCTCCCCAGAGATGGCGTCCCCCCCTCAGGATTGAAGTGGAGCTGGCAGTCTCTGATGCTGATGAGGGGGAACGGTAGCTGAAGGGGAGGGCAGTTACAGCTGAGCCTCTGAGGCCTTGCCAGTAATTTTTTTTTTTTTTTTTAGAATAAATGCCACTCTTGTTTTGTTTTTTTTGCAAGCCAGTGCCATAACAGCTCACAGCTTCTGGCAAAGTGAACTGGTCATATCAAACTGTGGGTTTAATAATTCACTTTTCTATAATTTCTATATTTTTCTTCCCCTGCCTCCTTCTGTTCATGTTCTTCCTAGTTTTGGTGGACAATGAAAACAGGCAAAAGGTTACTCAAAACAAATCTATATGTGAATATTGTAGACAGATGTTGACAGAATGTAATTGCCTATGAAATGACTGAGAAAAAAAAAATTCTAATTGATGCTAATTGCTTTACTGATATATTAAACATTGAAGCTTTTCTTAGGGCTTTTAAAAAAAAATAAAAAACAATAAGCCACCTGAGGCTATGCATTACACTGATTTAACTCAAAATCTTAATTTAGTATCAAAACAGTAAAATTTTAGCAATTCATTGCATCAGGAACATTTGACCCTGATTTTTGTTTTAAGTTTTAAATCAGAAGTCAATCCATGCAAGCATCATATTCAAGAACAGCTGTGTCATTCTTCTGCGTCATTGAGAGCAGTCTGAAGGACAAATATCAAGAGTTGATGGCCTTTTCACATTTTCCAGTCATTAAGGGTTCGTCATTAAATCTATTATATTGAGAAACAATGACACAGAAGCATACCTGCCAAGTAATTAGCATTCCTGAGACATGTGCATACCATAACCTTCAAAACAGGATGACATGACTCACAAACCCACCACATATCCTGTTTAGAGAAAACTGATATCTTAACTACTGTATATCACTTACAGCATACAAGGACTTTTTGAGTTTTTGATTATTCACAAGTCTTTTTTTGTTACCATTTTGAGATTCGATCAATATTTGATAATTATTAGTTGATAAGTTCAAGTTGAAGAATAAATAATTTCTTCAATAATTTGAAAGTATTTTCCATATTTTAAATTATCTGTATCTTATCATTGTACTTAACCGGTCCTTTGCTTGTTTGCCTAAATATCTGCTTGCTGCATGAGAGACAGGTGATAATGTTTTGGATTGTGGGGGGTATAAGTGTTATTAGCATGATAAGTAAAGGGCACCACAAGCTGTCAGACAGTATTGTGTGAATTCTGTGAATGGCTGAATTCTTTAAAATGTGTAAGTATGTTTGGGATCAATTTGCAAAGATATTTGTAGCCTGGAAATAATCAAAAAAAGTGTTTGTTTGTTTTTTTGTTAATTTTCACATAAGAATGCCACCAGCCAAGAAAGACCGTCTTATCATATGTGTATATCACTGATGCTGTCCAAATTAGAGATGCACCGATTATGTTTTTTTTTTTGTTCTACTTTTATTCAACGCAAAGTTTTATTTTCATAGAAAAACACAAGTAAAAAGTCAGTAATAAAATATGAACAAAACAAAACAAAACAAAAAAAAATCACAAACAACAGCACAAATAAATGCAACAGAATAAAGAGAGCTATGAAACTTTTTCAGGTTGAGTTTTATTCAGGTAGGAAAATACTGCAGAAATTAAAGTAATCAAATGTATGTTTTTAACAAATTTAATTTATGCAGTCTTCACCGTAAAAATTAAAAACAAATGAATGCTTACCATTCAAGTTATAAAACATATTCAGTCAAGAGCAAAAAGAGATTTTCTTTGTGTTTTGTTCTTGATTAAAATGACAGACAGCAGCAGGAATATTGGACAGCGGTCCCTTTAAGAGTTTATCCAAGGACCTAATATATTGTTACACAACATGTGTTCTCTTTCTCAAATATTTAAAGTTTCGAAACTGAGAGCGTTTAACTGCATACTCGCCAAGATTGCATTTTGACATAATTTTGTATGTATTTGAACGTTTTAGGAAAGTTAGCCTTTCATTTTGGTATTTGTCGTTCAGGTGAGCATGATTTCACCAAGTACAATATGTTCCTGGATCAACATTCCCATCAACCAATCAGATTGAGGTATAACTTTTCAGGAAATATCTGTTTTAGGCTTACAATCAGGGTTAGGTGCTTCTACACCATTGTTAATCACCTATCATTTCCCACTGATTTTAGGAATAAATTATGGGTTGGGTTAGGTTTAGGGGTAGGGATTGGGTTAAGTCTATATTTATGGACTATAATGTTGATCAAAAGCTGTTGATCCAGGAACATGTCTTACTTGGCAAAATCACGACAACCTTGTGGTTCACAAGGTGAACCACACCTATTATTATTGTGGTGTAAATATAGATCAGTGTTGGTAATTTGTGGGAATGACTAAAATAATGCAAAACAAGCACTATTTAACTGGTTCAAATGAGACGTATGTGTGAGAGAGAAGGGGCCGTCGGAGAGAAGAGAGTGAGAATGTGTGGCTGATGTTATTCCCTGTGCTGCTGGTAGCAAAACAGATCAGCTCAAAATCAGAAAGAAGTGAGACTGATCGGCCGGTCACCGATCAGGGCCGATTATGAGGAAAATCGTCTGATTCAGATACCTGGCCGATCGATCGGTGCATCTCTAATAAAAAATACTTATTTTATCATTATTGTGTGATTACTAGTGTGAAGCATTAGTGTGAAGGTTACTGAAGTATTATACCCAGCAAATGAACCTTTAGATGTTCTCTACATTTGTTCAGACAGTGAGTAAAATCACTGAAATTCAGCTTCCCAAAGAGCCCAACTTTGCAATATTACAACATTTCACTAAAAACTGACTAAAAATGTCAAAACACATACATATTTCTGTATTAGACAAAAAATCTAGAAGTTTAGATTATTTCTATATTTGGGTTTTCTAGGGTTAGTCTTTAATCACATAGGCTATAATGATTCTGGTTCTCAATATGCATGACACGTTTTTTGGTAAATTAACTATTGTTACACTGAACAACATTTTAGTGGGCATCTGTAAATCATGGCAACAATATATGATATTTTTAGACAAAAAAAATAAAAATAAATAATAATAATAATAATAAAAACAGCATGTTTCTATTAGTATTTGCTTTCACATAGAAAAGATGAGAAGTACAATTCATCCATGTAATGTGTAAGGTGTACAGGTAAAATTTTGCTACTCCTTTAACTCAACGTTGCAAAATTACAACAATGGCATGAGCTCAAAATCTACAATGATCAATGCATTCAACAATACCTTAATATTTGCATGATTTACACATATTAATACTTTTATGATTTCTTTTTTTTTTTTACATTTTACTTGCTTGAATGTAGATTTATCCGGTCCAGTAAAACAAGGTGGTGTGCTTCAAGTGAAGTTTGCAGGTTGTTTGAATTTATGGCAAGGTAAATAGGCCTATTTTTAAAATCTAGCATCCAATAGCATTGGAAGAATAGGACACATTAGTTGTGTAAATGTGGTCTTGGAGAAGAAGAAAGAAAAAAAAAAGCAGCTTTATTTTAGTCAAGCTAAAACTGATGTTGTAATATTACAACAGTGGCCTACAGGGTTAAAGATCACAGTGCACCATCCAAAACTAAGTAACTGTAATAGTTACCAATCTATGCCATTATCCTTCAAAACACTAGGTTTTAACCATTTATCAGCAATTTTCAATTAAAGCATACTACAATGTAGAATTGATCACTTATTCTTTTATGTATTAATAAGTACAGGTGAGAATAATTAAGTTGTTACTTTTTTTTACATAATTATGCTGAATGATTATGGAATATTATTTCTTCCATATTTTGTCATTTTGTTTTCCATGTTCATAAATGTTATTTGAAACATTTAAGTTTAAAATTTTTACCTGCATGTAACGTTTTCTATCTATGCTGCAAAAACAAAAATAAATAAAAAAAAATAAAATAAATAATAATAAATAAGTAAATTTAATTTGCTGCAGACCCCAAAATGGGACGTCTTGTGTACAGTGGCATAGTAATACCTCTAAGTTAGAATTGATATTTAGAAAGAAAAAAAAAAACACTTACAAATCCTATGTATAATTTGTCTAATTATGCTAGCATTTGCTAGCCTACCATATATTTTGCAAATAAATGCCTGACATTTAAACTTTTGACTTTATGATTGTATTTATGCCCATGTATGATGATGATTAATGAGCCAGTTGTGTTTTAATTTACAAATAAAACTACATGATTGATTAATTCCTCAAAGAAACACTATAATATTTATAAATATGGTCTATTAATTCGCCAATATAAAATGAAATATATTACATTTAGACTGCATTCCAATGAATATTTCAATCAGCAAAAGCACAGCTTTATTGCATGTCGAGCATTTACAGTAGGCCATTATTTACACAAATATTCAGAATGTTAAGTAAAGAGAACAAAATAAAGAGAAAATGAATATAAACAAATATAAAATATAACCAATAATAATATGCCAACAATAATAATAATAATAATAATATACAAATATGACAGGAAAAAGAAAATAAAGGATTTATAAGACTGTAGGATGGAGCTTTTTTTGGCATACTTTATATTATATTATGCGCTTTATGTAACATTTATTAGGGATAAACTTCATTTGAATGCTGACTATTGGAAGAAAAAAAATCCGGTAGCCAAGGCCTATGCTTAATATAATAATTTATTAAATAAAGAAACCTAGCCACACATTTTGTCTTTTTCACTAAAATAAACTGTTATGTGCATTATCCCTTTGAGTCTTAGTCGGTTCATGTGATCCCGAAATCTGTGTATGTGTTTTATGCTCTTCTCTGACCCTCCGGCTTATTAGTAGCTCTATTTAAATCATGCAACATGGCTTAATCTGAAACCATTAGTCTCCTTTTAAATTAAACCTCTTTCTAAATGACCTGGGTCATCAGCAAGAGCTTTAGATAAAAAGATTGGAACTTGTCAATACTTGAGATTGAAAGTTCATTTCAATTCCTGATAAATTCACAGTGAGGATGTTGTAAATCCCGACAAACAGTGAAACAAACTTTGACCTCTCTTTTTGAGGATGAGGAAGACGAACACAGAATGGAGTAGCAGTGGGAGAAATAAAATGGCAGTATGCCCATGTCTCTAAGTCTGCTGAGCCAAATGTCAAAAAATATGTGAGGAAGACTGACATATTGTCAAGCGCTCACTCACAGAAATTGAATGTACGTGTAAAGATAATATAAGGATATTTAACTAGTTTTAAAAATATCCAATATTTTTCTGATTGTAATCTAATTATTATGTATCAGTAAACAAAAACTGTCAAAAAGTGTTAAGACACCAAACGTTTATGTATTATTATTGCATATTTATGACAGATCGGGGGACACAAAGGATCAAAGCAAGGACTTTTGAAGCTATTTTTATTCCATTGCAAATGGCAAAAAATAACATGTATTTTGATGATATTTCAAACACTTCAGTTCTTGAATGAGGAGCAGTAAATGAGGGACTCTCAACCCAAATGCTTCAAAGCTATAAACACTCTTAAGTTACACTTCAAGCTTGATTCATTGTGATGAAGTTGAACAAAGAGAGAAGAAGAGAGACAGAAAGAGACCACAGATGGACGCCTGAGAAATGTTGTACATAAACATTAAAATGTCACAAACAAAAATAGTCGAGACAGAAGCAGCAGAGAAACATATTAAACACGACCTCCAAAGGTTGCCTAAAATTAAAACAATCATGCAAGTTTGATGTTAATGGCTGTTTAAAAGCCAGTTAAACAATCGTCCGAACATTAGAATTAGATGTTTTCAGACTACATTATTAACCCCACTGTAGATTTGTGGCGAGATGGTTGCTGAAAGAGTTTAAATATAGGCTAGTAAAAACATTAATATAGTGAGGTTGTATTGCAATGTAATTTTTTTTTTTTTTGTCATATTATGTCTTGTAGTAATTTTCAGCAGTCATCACTCCTGTCTTCAGTGTCACATGATCATTAATTCTAATATGCTGAATCTTTATTATTAATATATATTAATAAGTTCTATGTGAGTGTGATTTTGTACCATGTTATGATGACAACCCCTCAAACGGACAACAAATAAATTAAAAAGAATATCTAGGGGGGACATGTCTCTAACATGGTTTAACTGAATTATGCAAATTATCATAATTATGCGTATGAAACTGGTCCGATCTCCATAATTGTTGCAGGCCTTGTGACACCTTTTAAACATTGCATGTTTAGGCCTTACCAAACACCAGGCTAATTATGCAGTGACTAAAACCAGTGCTTTTACAGACATGAGGCCATGACTCAGCCCTGATCCTGACCTCTGACTGAAACAGAGGACAGCCCGCTGGCTGAATCTGCATATGCACCGCTGCGCTGTGAAAAACAGCCTCTCCGCCAGAAAACCAACTTCAAAAACTCCACTAAAGGTTTATTGATCTTTGCGGATTGCAGCCTCTTAAGAACACAAAGGAACTTTTAAAGTTAATCACAGAGGTTTAATAAAGAAGAAATGCAAGAGACACTTTGAGTTAATTATCAAATAAAAGTTGTGTGAAATGCATAAATGTAATGAAAAAAGCTGCCTAGGTAATTAAAAAAAGCTGTGAATATGTTTGCATAGCATAGAAAAAATTATGTATAATGAACCACCATGAAAAGATATATTAATTTAACTTTAAACAAGTAACATCCACTGGTAAATTTGTGTCAAATTTATAATTTATTTACACAAAGCATAAACTTCTTATGTTCATTCATGTTTATTTCGTGCTTTAACTATTATTAATAATAATAATAATAATAATAATAATGATTTCTTACATTTATATAGCGCTTTTTCTAAGCACTCAAAGCACTTTACATTGTCAGGGGGTATCTCCTCATCCACCACCAGATGTAACTTATTAAGTATGAAAATTGCTGCTTGAAGTGAGGCGCTACAGCAATCTGTTGCAACATATTAAAGAGCCAAAAAATCTATTGACCAAAATGGCCAAATTTGGAAAGCTGAGACTTTTCTTTCTTAGAAAGGGGGGTCTTTGCAAAGGTTTATTTGCTTCCTAACAAATACTTAATTTGATTTAAGAAGTAATAAAGAAAGAACCCAGGTCATCATATCCACTCCAAGTTAGCATAAAATTTCATTTGCAAAAAATGTAACATCAAATAATTCTAGATGGAACAAAACATAGAACATGGAAATAAGTTTCCATGTTTCATGTTCCATGTTTAATAACTCCAGTGGGAACTGACTGACTGAATGAATGAATGGAGTCGATTATGATTTCATGTTGACTTGAACTGAAGGAGGTTATAGATATGTGTAATGTTGGTATGTGGACGTGTGCTCTGTGCACCCAACAATTCTCAAATTCCCTTTTCAATGTTTCACGAGACCACATAAAACCATTAACAGGTGGAGAGGTGTACACATCCACTGTATCTGTTTCACAAGAAGTGAAGAACATCCACACCGATCAATGGAAACCAGATGACGAGTAAAACGAGCCTGTGTTTATGGTGATATGTGAACATGCAGTAAAACATACTATAGATTCCCCATGTGATCATCACCAACAACACTTAAGTGAATCTGATCAATATGATCATCACAGGGTGTGCAGTATATTCCACATGTGCACTCAGCTCCAAACTAAAGAAAGAACACATTTCTGAATGATTCAATAAATTAAGATTAATTTGTAGGATACCATAACAACTAGGATTGTACTATCAATTGAGTACACGCAAACTAATTTCCACTAGAGATTTCTAAAGATGGCCGCGTGAGCGTTTTGGCGTGTTGATGCTTTCAAATTTTTGAATAAACTTTTGCCAAACCTGTGATTTATCGGTTAAAACTGACCCTTATTGGGATTATAAAGTTTACACCTTCGCTCTGTGGCGTGAAGTGCCTAATTTTGGACAAAATTATGGGGGATCAAGACAAACAAGGGCGAACCTCCAGAAACAGCAACAAAAATGACATTGAGTGTTGTAGCAGTGCAGCGGTGATGAAAGAACTGAAAGCAATTAACGCAAGACTGGACCGCATACAGATTGACATGGGAAAGCAAGTCAACGCTAGAATTGATAGTATGGAAAAGCAAGTAAATTCTAGAGTTGATAAGTTGTGTGAATCGATGGAGAAGATGATGTCTGAAAGTCAGAACGTTGTGTTGAAAGAGATAGAGAAGGCCACAAAAGACATGAAGACAAATCTTGACACTGAGGTGGGAATTCTGTGTGCACGAATGGAAAATATCGAGCAGAAAATGTCTAAGAAAGAGGCGAAGAAGAAGAGTTTTGATCCAGATTTTTCGCAGATTTTTGTGGGACTTCCTCATTCAGAGGGAGAGGATTTAATGGCTAAAATGAAAGACCTGCTGTGCATTGGCCTTAGATGTGACACTGCGCTCTGCCCCGCTGCGGTGGAGCGGATACGGGTGCGTGGAGACCGACCGGGGTTTGTTAAAGTGGAGCTGAGCTCGGTTCAGGAGAAAGTGGCCGTGTTGCACAGAAAATCGGAGCTGAAAGATAACGACAGCTTTAAGGACGTATACGTGTCTTCAGCGAAATCACATGCCGAACGGATGATGGACTTTAACTTTAGAACTTTTATCCGTGAAACTGCAGTTGGGAGGAACTTCTACTTGGCAGCCAATGGACGCATGGTTAAGCGGACGCAGTCGCATCGACGTGCGACGAGAGGGATTGGCAGCTGATGGCGGTCATGCTTGAGAAGGGCCTGTCCAGCCCGTCAGGTTTGTTAATGAACAGTTTTTGTTAGCCTATTGGAATGTTAATGGGTGTACGTTGTCAAACTGTGAACTCAGGAGACTGCTACTTAAATCTTTAGACCCTGACTTAATTTCCCTTAATGAAACTCACTTATGCAATGATACACTGGACTTTGATGGATTTACTTGGTTTGGACATAATCGTATTGCCCATAAGAGGGCTGTTAAAGCCTCGGGTGGAGTTGGATTCTTGGTTAAAAATGCTGTGTTGGAGCGGTATTCAGTTAGCATTGTTGATAAAACATTTGATGGAATATTTTGTTTACACTTTGAGCATAGAGAATCGTAATATTCTTTTATTTTAATTTCATGTTACCTGTCCCCAGAATCATCTGTCTGGGGCAGGAATGCAGATCTCTACTTCAGCCATTTATTAGCATTGCTATATACTGTTTCCGACCAGGTGGATTCAATTTATATATGTGGTGATGTTAACAGCAGAACCGGGGCGCTTAAGGACTATGTGGAAGGAGATGACCTTGCTCCTCGAATAGTTTTGGACACGAATGTAAATAAGCATGGTCATACCTTTATGGAATTTTTGAAGGACTCTAAATGTTGTATATTTAATGGGAGGTTAAATCCTGAAAATGACAACTTTACTTCTATTTCTGTAAGGGGCAAAGCTGTTGTTGATTACATAGTGACACCTCATGTTGATTTGAAAACACGTCTTGGATTTAAAGTTTATTCCCCTTCTGAGCTTATTGACAGGGTTGGTCCAGAAAGTTTTAATTTGATTGGTGATTGTAGAAAGGTTCAGGGGCTGGAAAGGAAGAGGACGAGGGGTCGGCTTGTCTGCTGATGAATTTTATTCAGTAAATTTAAAGAAAAACGCTGTAACATAGACTTTCGCTCCGTTTTCCGGGCTCACGTCATCCGGCTCCGGCATTCGTCAGCAGACCATCTCTCTCTCACCTACTCCTGTTTCTCCTGGCGTTAAATACTCTCTCCACGGCAATTACTGAAACAAGAGACAGGTGTTGATTATTTCCGTCCAGCCCGCTCACTCACCGTTCGTCTCCCAATGCTCTCTCCCGCTGCAGACTTCGCCAAACCATGCCTCCGCCTCCACATACCCCCACCGCCCGACTCAGGCAGGGGAGCCAGGACGCGGACAGGTCGCAACCGCGGCTGTCTTATCAATTTGGGGACGCACCTGTCCATGCCCCAAGTGGAAACCCAGATACCTTACTTCCTCACGCCCAACCGCACACTTCTTCGGGTTGGCCGTGAGTCCAGCCCCTCTCAGCGACTTCAAGACCGCCCTCAAATGCTGCATATGCCGTGGCCAATCATTACTAAATATAATGATGTCGTCCAAATAGGCAGCGGCATAGGCAGCATGGGGTCGCAGGATTTTGTCCATGAGCCGCTGGAAGGTGGCCGGAGCCCCGAACAACCCAAACAGAAGGGTAACAAATTGGTGTAAACCAAACGGTGTTGTGAAAGCTGTCTTTTCTTTGGATAATGGAGACAAGGGGATCTGCCAATAACCCTTCGTTAGGTCCAACATCGAATAAAGGCGAGCCGTGCCGAGCTGATCAAGTAACTCGTCAACCCGCGGCATTGGATACGCATTGAATTTCAACACAGCATTCACTTTGCGGTAGTCCACACAGAAACTGACCGAGCCATCCGGCTTTGGAACCAAAACTATCGGGCTTACCCAGTTACTGTTGGACTCTTCTATTACCCCCATTTCAAGCATTGCGCCTAATTCAGCCTGAACTACCTTTTTTTATGCTCAGGCAAGCGAAACGGCCGGCTGCGAACTACCACGCCCGGCTCCGTCTTGATATGGTGCTGAATTAGGTTTGTACAGCCGGGTAGGGGCGAAAACACGTCGGCAAATTCAGCCTGCAATCTTGTGACGTCAGTGAGCTGGGACGGCGAGAGGTGATCTCCCCCAGGGGCTCCAACTCCTTCCATTTTCTAAGGAGATTGAGGTGGTATATCTGACGTGCCCCATTCCTATCTGACCGTATAACCTCATAATCGAGCGCTCCGACTTGTCGTGTGACCTCAAACGGCCCCTGCCACTTTGACATCAATTTGGAGCTTGACGTTGGGAGCAATGCAAGTACTTTCTCTCCCGGTGCAAATTTGCGTAGCTTAGCGCCCCTGTTGTATAGCCGGCTATGTTTGTCCTGGGCTTGTAACAAATTCTCCCTTGATAGCCGCCCCAAAGTGTGGAGTTTTGTTCTCAAGTCCAGGACATACTGAATTTCATTTTTGCTTTGAGACGGTCCCTCCTCCCAAGTTTCTCTCAGGACATCCAGCACCCCGCGGGGCTGTCGTCCGTAAAGAAGCTTGAAGGGGGAAAACCCCGTGGAGGCTTGTGTGACCTCTCGCACGGCAAACAACAAGGGCTCTAACCACTTTTATCCCAATTCTTGGCGTCTTCCCGGACAAACTTACGAACCATTGATTTAAGCGTGCGATTAAAGCGTTCGACCAGGCCGTCGGTCTGTGGGGGATAGACGCTGGTCCGAATCGATTTAATGCCCAACAATTCGTAAAGTTTGCGTAACATACGTGACATAAACGCCGTGCCTTGATCGGTGAGGATTTCTCTTGGAACCCCCACCCGGGAGATTAAACGAAACAGGGCATACACAACATTCTTAGCCGAAATGTTGCGGAGGGCCACTGCTTCAGGATATCGTGTTGCATAATCGACTATGACTAATGCAAAACAATGTCCCCGTGCAGATCGCTCTAATGGCCCGATGAGGTCCATACAAATTCTCTCGAAGGGGACCTGCATTAACGGAAGAGGGTGCAATGGCGCTTTTGGAGTGGCCGGTGGGTTTACCAACTGGCATTCAGGACAAGACGCGCACCACCTGCGCACATTCTCGTGAATGCCCGGCAAAAATGCCGAGCGATGAATTGCTCCAGCACCACCAGGTCGATTACGTGCTCCACGTCACTTCCCTCAGCCAGTAGCCACTTGCGGCAAGAGTCCCGGAGCTGTTGGGCCATCGCGAAGGGCCGACCGGCTTCCCCCAAGTCCAGGGACCGGAAGCACTGGCGATGTTGCTCGGGGGACCGGCTGACCCGCTAGATGATGGCCCTCTTCAAGTCATCGAAGACCAGGAGGTTCGCCACCGGGAGCTGTTGCGCGGCCACCTGGGCTTCGCCCGAGAGCAGGGGGATGAGGCGCACTGGCCACTGTTTGCGGGGCCACCCGCATGCCTCCGCTGACTTCTGGAACAGCTCGAGGAATGCTTCCGGATCGTCCTGGGGCCCCATCTTGTGCATAGGCAGATGCATGGGGGTTGCGAGCGGCCCGGTGGCCTCGGCACGAACCTCCCGATCGATCCAGCTCCGGAACCTCTCGCGGTCCTCCTGCTGGGCCTGGACGATGGCCTTGAACCGCGTTTCCTGGTCGCTCCTCAAGTCCAGCAGGGCCTGGTGTTGTTCGCGGTTAAGGACCGCGAGGGAGAAGATGATGTCCGCGAGTGGCGCGGAGGACTGGCTTTGCATGGCGGCGGCAGTCCTTCTTCCCTCCCGGGTTTCGGCAGCAGTGTAGAAAGGTTCAGGGGTTGGAAAGGAAGAGGACGAGGTGTCGGCTTGTCTGCTGATGAATTTTATTCAGTAAATTTAAAGAAAAACACTGTAAAATAGACTTTCGCTCCGTTTTCCGGGCTCACGTCATCCGGCTCCGGCATTCGTCAGCAGACCATCTCTCTCTCACCTACTCCTGTTTCTCCTGGCGTTAAATACTCTCTCCACGCCAATTACTGAAACAAGAGAGAGGTGTTGATTATTTCCGTCCAGCCCGCTCACTCACCGTTCGTCTCCCAATTCTCTCTCCCGCTGCATACTTCGCCAAACCCCGCCTCCGCCTCCACAGTGATCATAGTAGACTCCCTGACCATTCAGTTCTTTGTTTACGTTTTCAAGCTGGGGAGGTAGTTAATATTCAGAATAATTATGACTGTTTACAGCATGCAAAAAGACGAGACAGGAATTACCCTGTTTATTTTATGTCTTCAAAGATGTGTTGTAGGGGCCTATTGGAGGTAATAGGCCAATTACAGATTGTACAGGAAAATCAGAAATAGATGGACCAGTGTTATATTCATCTCTGTAATCTTTTACATGCTGAGATGGAGAAATATTGTCCTGTTAAAAAAATGGGTCCTACAAAGAAATATTACAGAGCTAAACAACCTTATTGGAATAATGAATTAAATGAGTTATGGTTGAAGTTGCGTTCTGCAGAGAGAATATTTCTTAAATGTGGTCCTGGGGAACCTTGGAAGAGGATGAGGGCCTTGCATAGTAAATTCATACAATGCCAGACTAATTTTGATAGAAAGCTTAGGTTCTTCAAAAGAAGGTTTAAAAGAGGCCAAGCCCTCAAATTAGAACAGTTACAAACTGGTAATCCTCAGCAATTCTGGAGGGAAATACATAAGTTAGGACCAAAAAAGAAAACATTAATACCCATGGAGGTTTTATTGGAAAGTGGTGGATCTTCTTCTGAATTTGGTCAAATATTAAAAAAGTGGGAAAAAGATTACAGTGAATTATATGGTTATAGTAGTCCAACTTTATTTGATGATCATTTCTTAGAAGATATTTGTAAAGTAAAACTAGAGCTGGAAATGGGTATGAATACGATATACTATCAAAATAATATACTGAACAGTGATATTACATTAGATGAGGTACTTAAAGTGCTAGACAAAGCCAAGGAAAATAAAGCTGTGGGCATTGAAGATCTCCCCAACGAGGTACTTAAAAACCCTAACTTGTGTAATGTTCTACATTGTTTGTGTCACATATGTTTTCAAAATGGTATTATCCCATCTGAGTGGAATAGATCAATTATCAAACCAATCCCGAAATCTATAAAAGATGACTCTACGTAGAGTCCCGTTGAACTGTAGAGGGATTAGTTTGATCAGCACAGTCTATAAAATTTACTCAGGAGTCCTTAACAACAGACTTAATACTTTTTGGGGGGTTTATGGAGGGTTGGTAGATGAACAGAATGATTTTAGGAAGAACAGGGCCTGTATTGATCATATTTATGTGTTATCCTCTGTGGTGAGAGCTTGTTTGGACAAGGGTAAAAGTACTTTTGCCTGCTTTGTTGACTTCAAAAGGCGTTTGATTGTGTTAACCGAGATCTTTTGCTGTTTAAATTACTTTCATCGGGTATCAATGGAAAATTTTATAATGCTATAAAAGCCCTTTACAAAGACCCCATTGCTTGTGACCAAATAATAACGGATTGGTTCCCAACGCCTTATGGGGTGAAGCAGGGAGACTTATTCTCCCCTTCCTTATTTGCTTTTTATATAAATGATTTAGCTCAAGAAATTAAGCAGGGTAATTTTGGTGTGCCAATTGAGGACATGAATCTAAGTATTCTGCTTTATGCAGATGACATTGATTTGATAGCAGAAAATGAAGTGAATTTAAAAAATATGCTGAATATAATGAGTTTATGGTGTAGTAAATGGCGTCTTACTATTAATAGCGAAAAAACACAATTTGTTCATTTTCGGGGAAAAAGTGAATTACAGAGTATTCATACATTTCAGTTTGGCCCTGTGCTCTTAAAGTATACTCGTCATTATAAATATCTTGGTTTTGTTTTTGATGAAAATATGAAGTTTATAGAGGGAAGGAAAATACTAGCAGAGTCTGCGGGAAGAGCATTAGGTTCCGTGTTGAGCAAAATTAAACTATGTATACAGATCTTGGTTTTTCTACATTTACACAATTGTATAAATCTTTGGTTGACTCTTTGGTTTTGTTTTATGCTGCAGGAGTTTGGGGTTTTGAAGAAGTTCCTCTTCAGGAACTCGAGCTGCATCAAATGCGCTTTGGGGAACGCACCCAGCGTGAGCGACTCTGAATATCGTGACTAATCAGTCCAATGGAAGAGCGTGACGTCACAGGCGGGGTGACGTAAGCGACCAGGAAGCTATAAAAGCACGTGCCGCGCAGCTGGCGTCAGCTTCGCGTCTTTCAGCAAGCGCTCTGTGTGTGAATGTCACTTGTTTGTCTTGTGAGTCTTATTTACTGTTGTCTGTCCAGTTAGAGCTCCTAGACATGCCGAAGAGCAAGGCGAAATCAAAGCATAGCAAGGCGATTCCAAATCACGTTATAGGTTGTGTGTTCCTCCCTGCCTGCGATATATAACGGGTGGGGATACACACAGCTTATGCGTGGTTTGCCTGGGAGCGAAGTATGCTGAGTCGGCTCTCGAGTCGGCACTGTGAGTGAATGTTGGTGCGGCTGCTTCGTTCCCGGAGGGCCCTCTTCGAGGAGGGGGCCTTCGCCAGCGTTCCCCGCGGTGCTGGTCCCGCTTCTGCCGAGGCTGCACTCGTGGGGTTCGCAAGTGGATTTGGTGGAGGGAATGGAGACGGGCCAGTCCCTATCTTCTTCCACTTCCGCCAGATCCGGCGCCCAATCCCTGGAGTCGGAAGCACGCTCTGCGGTTCCTTCCACCCAGGGAGAGGGATCGATACTCCGCCTCTCTTCCTCCGAGGAGGTCGATGTGAAGTCGGTCGATAGGGATTCACCAGCCCATTCGCCGCAATATGAGGAGCTCTTGGAGGTGGTTACTCGCACGGTGGCCAAATTAAGTATTGAGTGGCCCGCCGAAAAAACGACTGAACCACAGCGAAGCAAGCTCGATGAAAGATTCCTGCGCGCGAGTCAGCCACCTCCTAGCCTTCCATTCTTTCCCGACCTGCATGATGAGGTCGCCAGGTCGTGGAAACGCCCATTCTCGGCCCGCCTCTACATCCCCTCGTCTGATTACTATGGAAATGTGGTGGGGATGGGAGAGCATGGCTATAGAGCGATGCCCCGGGTGGAACAGACGCTCGTGAGCTATCTGTCCCCCGGTGCGGCAACGTCTCTGAAGGCCCCGGTACTGCCCTCAGGGAGTCCGGATTTTACAGCCGGTATTTCATAGTTCCAAAGAAGGGTGGAGGGTTGCGTCCGATTATAGACTTGAGGGTCTTAAATCGTTCAGTTATGAGATTGAAGTTCAGAATGCTCACAATCAAGCATATCGTAGCTCAGATCAGGTCCGAGGACTGGTTTGTCATGATAGATCTCAAAGATGCATACTTCCACATATCCATCCTTCCACAACACAGGAAGTTTCCTAGGTTCGCTTTCAGGGGCGAAGCTTACCAATATCGAGTACTTCCCTTCGGCCTTGCACTCTCACCCCGCACGTTAACAAAATGTGTAGGCTCTGGCCCCCCTGCGCATGCAGGGCATCCGCATTCTCAACTATATCAACTATTGGTTGATTTTAGCTCAGTCAGAGCAGGTTGCGGCTCGGCATCGAGATGTCGTTCTCGCACATATGGGGGAGCTGGGTTTGAGACTGAACGCCAAGAAGAGTGTAATTTCTCCGGTTCAGAGAACCACCTATCTAGGCATAGTATGGGATTCGACCGCGATGCAGGCACGATTGTCCCCTGCTCGTATCGAGTCGATCCTCATCTCAGTCGAGAGAGTCAGAGAAGGCCAGCCACTTACTGTCAAACAATTTCAGAGATTGTTGGGTCTAATGGCAGCTGCGTCCAACGTGATACCTCTTGGCCTGCTGTACATAAGACCTCTACAGTGGTGGCTCAAGACCAAGGGATTTTCCCCGAGGGGCAATCTACTTTGCACTATCAAGGTCACGCGGCGCTGCCTCCGTGCCTTAGACATGTGGAAGAAACCTTGGTTCTTGAATCAGGGCCCGGTGCTGGGAGCTCCTGGCCACCGTGTAATACTAGCGACGGACGCATCTCTCAACGGCTGGGGTGCAGTCATGAGTGGCCACCCTGCCCGTGGTCTGTGGAGCGGTCGCCATCTAACATGGCATATCAATTGTCTAGAAATGCTAGCAGTTTATCGTGCACTGAAGCACTTACTCCCAGACCTAAGGTGTTACCATGTGTTGGTGCGCACCGACAACACATCGGTGGTCTCTTACATCAACCACCAGGGAGGTCTGCGTTCGCGCCCTTTGTACAAGCTGGCGCACCAGATCCTGGTGTGGTCCCAGAGCAAACTCCTCTCATTAAAATATATTTCAGATATGGTCACTGAATATTAGCCTAACAGACCACTCAGATCATTAGGATCAAGTCAGTTAGAAATACAAAGGGTTCACACAAAACAAGGGGAGTCCTCCTTTAGTTACTATGCCGCCCGCAGTTGGAATCAGCTTCCAGAAGAGATCAGATGTGCTAAAACACTAGTCACATTTAAATCTAGACTTAAAACTCATCTGTTTAGCTGTGCATTTATTGAATGAGCACTCTGCAATGTCCGAACTGATTGCAATATATATTTCACTGTTTTTTTTATTTTATTTTATGTAAAATCATTTTCTAACTGTTTTAAATTCATTTTAAATAAGTACAATTTTAATAATTTTAAAAGTTTTAAAACTGCTTGTTTTATTCTTGTTATTATTTTTCTTCATTATTATTTTACTTTCTTTTATGTAAAGCACTTTGAATTACCATTGTGTACGAAATGTGCTATATAAATAAACTTGCCTTGCCTTGCCTTGCCTAAGAGCAGTATATATTCCTGGGAAACTAAATGTGGGAGCAGACATACTATCAAGGCGGGGGCCGAGGCCCGGGGAATGGAGGCTTCACCCAGAGGTGGTGAAGCAGATATGGAGAGTATTTGTAGACCTTTTTGCGACTCAAGAGACATCACAATGTCCCCTTTGGTTCTCTCTAGTTCATCCAGCTCCTCTGGGACTGGACGCTATGGTACAGACCTGGCCGAGGCTTCGTCTGTACGCCTTTCCCCCTATTGCTCTGCTCCCGGGAGTTCTGGCGAGAGTACGCCGGGACAGGGTCCGTCTGTTATTAGTAGCCCCGTTCTGGCCGGGCCGAGTATGGTTCGCAGACCTGGTCAATATGAAGTAAATATGAAGATCAATGGAAACAGGATATATGGAAGAAGCCAAAATTAAGAAATTATATTCAGTTTAAGAATGATTATGTTACAGAACCTTATATTTTCCTTAATCTAAAGAGAAGGCAGAGGTCCCTCTGTGCTCAATTGAGAACTAGTAACTTACCTCTGGCAGTGGAAGTGGGTCGATTTAAAGGTACACCAGAACATTTACGTTTGTGTGAATTCTGTGATCTCCAAGTTGTGGAAGATGAATTTCATTTTGTTTTTTATTGTCCTTTATATTGTGACTTAAGGAACTCTCTTTTTGAATCAATTCAGTTAAAAAATCCTGATATATTTTGGAAATATGAAGGGGAGATTTTGTGCTGGCTGTTTGAAAATGATGTTTTTGCTTTGGCCAAATTTATAGAAAAGGCCTGGTATTTGCGGCAAAGTATTTTGTATCCCATATGACAAGCCATCTCTATTTGTATGTGTACTTATTTTTATTGGTTTAGTTATGTTATGTTGGGTTGAGTGTTACGTCACGTGGCTATCTGGAGATAATTGTTAAATTATTACTGTAGTGTCTAATAATCCCAAGAGGGCTGAGGGTGTTTGACACTTAAATAAAAAAAATCAATCAATCAATCAATCAATCAATCAATCAAATTATATAGAATATATAATGTGTATGAAGTCACAATATTATGATGACTCTATGAATATGAAAATAAATAAAAATGGTTGGTCTTGATCACTTTTTATATTTCAGTATGACTCCAGTCACAATTTAAGTACTATTTATATGTATATACTGTATAATACTACTACTACTAATAATAATAAAATCTACATAAAAAATCTCTCTCTCTAGTTAAAAAAAATGTAATACAAAATTAATTATTAAAATAAAAGAATGGATTTATTACAGTTTAATATACATAAAATTAATAATAACATGTAAATAGAATGTACCTAAACAGACCACATATTATAATATATATATATCTATATATCTATATATCTATATATATATATATATATATATATATAATTTATTTTGATCATTTAGTTTCTTATATTAAAGTACTACTCCATTTACCATTTAATTAGCATTTATATGTGTGTGTGTGTGTGTGTGTGTGTGTATGTGTGTGTGTGTGTCTACATAAAACAAAAAACTCTTTCTAGTTGTAAACATTAAAAATAACAATAAAAATTGCTTATTGAAATAAAATAACATTTTATTCATATACAGTTAAAGATAATAAAGTAAAAACATATTTATAAAAACAATAAAATTATAATACAATGAATTGAATAATTAAAATGAAAGAAAGATTATTACAAATGAATTAAAATGAATTTTAAACAAAATGTAGCTAAATGGCCAACTAATAAATTAAATTAAGTGAAAGTAAATGATCAATAAATAGTGTATAAATTGTTACAAATCTTAACAGCTGACCTGACTGGACCAGCAGAAAAAAAAAGTCTTATTGTTGATCCCTTTTAAATTCCTTTTAAAGCTAAAACCCCAAATGCTGAGATTAAAGTTATTTTATTAGGATGAACTCATTTAACATTCTCATTATGAACATATGAAAAGTGCATTTTATCTATTTCATTTTTGTGTGAAAGATGTAGTATTCACATTTCACTCTGTCTTTCCCACTCTCATAATCACTGACTGTCTTTCTCTCCCTGGCTCCTATGAGAAGAGTAAAGCCCTGTCTTAATGTGTTAGCACATGACACATGCCCCCATTACCCATAAGTCTGTGCTCAGACAGAAGTGGGTTCACCCTCAGTGCAGCTTGCTGCGAAATGCATATAGGAGCCTATATAGTGTGTCTGAGGCATCTGTGAGAGCAGTGTTTCCCCAGCACGTCTCCCCTGAGGACTGCAGAGAGAAGGCTGGACCACTTATCTATCCGTTATTGGCACATTAACACTCTAAGTGTTGGCGCTTTGTGACTTTGCAGAGGTTCAGAAGCCTTTTCCAGAAAGTTCCAGTAGAAACTGAGTCTTCCCTGTGGAGTGGCGTGCTCCTCTGTGGGCCACGAGGGACTTTTTAAGTCTGCTCATTGTGTTTTTCTGGCTGAGCACAAGCTCTCAACGGCAGCGTCCGTGCAGTTTTAGTCTTCAAGATCAGATGATGCCAAATCTCCTTAAAATAGAGAGAAAAATATGAAAACCATCATAGCTGGATCATACAAACAAAATCAAATGGCAATTGTTGCTAGGCGGCCTGTGTCAAAGAGTGCACTCTCAAAACTATAGAAACCAAAACACTGATCTGAAGATCCTATAATATAACATCCTAAAATAGGGTCTGTGGTCCACTGAGGGGTCCGTCTCATATTGCTAGTGATCTGCAATATTATAGACTTCAATACCTTTTCCGTAAGTATATTTTACATTTGTTTTCTCTGTAATCATGAAAAAAATCATCCTTAAAACATATCTCAGTGTTAAATATTTTATTAGTTAAAAAAAGGGTATTTTAACATTTGAAATTAAAAGTTTAGAAGACTGTACACTTGATGGTGCTTAACTCTAGATCTATGTAGGTATACAGTTTTGCATCATCAAGTGTAAAGTCTTCTAAACTTTTCATTTATGCACACACAAAACACAAAATTAATTAAATTAATTAAAGAATTAACAAAAAATGTTTTATTAAAATAATTTTTAGTCTAGCTAAAATGTCAATATAGCTTAAAAAAAAATAAAAAATTTAAATGTAAAACATGAGTCACACGTATGGTCTGTTTTGGTTTAGTTTTCTGTTTCCTTTCTCCTGCCTTGTTTGTTTCCATGGTTTTTTATTTAATTAGCTCCACACTTGTTTCAGTTTTCCAAATTAAGTTTCTGTTACTTAAATCTGTGTTCCCTTATGTTCCTTTGTCCGCTATCAATGTTTATTCGTTTGGATTTTTGTTTGGTTGAGCTTATTCTCTCCTTTGGATTATTAAAATAACTTGATTATACTCTGTCATTGTGCGCTTTGTTTTGCACACCAGAACTAAAATATATAAATTATATATCTAAAAACAATATTAACATTTTAAATAAAATTAAATAAACATTATTAAAACTTTAAAACAATTTAGGTTAATATCAAATAAGATCTAAATAAATGTGAAGCTGAAAGTCAAAAAAAAAAAAGCTGGAAGCCAAAAAAAAAAAAAACATATTAAAATAAACTACTTCAAAAATATGAAAGTATAAAAAAAATTAATTAAAAAAAGTATTTAAAAACTCTAATTAAAATTAAATGGAAACAAGTTTAAAACATTTTACTTAAATCAATTCAAATGTACAAATATTTTATTTAAAACATTTAAAGTCAATTGCAAATCAGATGTAGCTGAAACCGACTAAGATATGACTTGTAGAGAACCACATACCACAGTGTAACACCCTCAGAGATCACAGTAGACCTGTCTTGAAAGGTTTATGATGCTAAAAATCTATTTCTTGCAGGAGAAAATGTCTGGGGTTTTAAGCATCTGAGTACGCTATCAAAAGAGCCTAGGTTTTTTTCAGTGTGATTTTTGTTTGCTCATTCCTTGTGTACGTATGACCAGGATGTAATCTGGAAAAAAACAATTTATGCAGCCGTTTCTTTGGTCTATCTGCTGTTATATGGAGATAAATGCAGTTGTTTCATCATTTCTCAAGCATGTTATATTGGTGGCGAAAACCGTTCTCGATTCAAAAAAGTTTAAGAAAACCTTGAAAAATGACAACAACACAAATATTAATAAAAAAGTTATTTGCTGGAACTCAGATGCTCCTAAGTACCTTACTTTTAGACAAAAGGAATAAATAGAAGACCTGCAGCTGATCTGTTCATTCTGTTTAAATGCATCCACTGATCAATTTCAGATGCATCCACATTTACATAGACCAATGCATGGAATAGTGTAGCCCAAATCATCGTATGTTGAAAATACGTATGAAGGTATATGGCAGAGTGTTGTGGCGCAATAATCAGTCATAGAGAGCAGCTGTTCTGATAGGATTACTCTATGAGATCTCTAACCGTCTCTCTCTCTCTCTCTCTCTCTCTCTCTCACTCTCTCTCTCTCTCTCATGTCTTAATCCTCTCATGCCGTGGAAGCTGTTGTTTGACAGTCGCTGGATGAAAGCATATCTGCTCTCTTGAGGCAGGGATTTAACAGCAGACGCACTTAATAGAACTCTTGCTTTCCTCATCACTGTCAGACGACTTCATTTTAGTTTACACATTAAACCCCTCATTTGTGTTAAAATGTCTCATAATATTACAATAATACTAGAGAACACCTAGCATTTCAAGGGAAGGAGTGAGTGTTTGTTTTCCCTGAACAGCAGATTACACTAGATATTCCTGCTGGAGAGTAGCATTATAAGGTTGTAAGGTTGTTTACATAGACCTGTTTAAAACCCAGCACAGCAAGTTTCCAAATGACACTATAACTGATTTTTAAGCGTTTTAATGCTAATAATTTATTTTCGTTGCAGTTATTTTCATTAGTTTACGAATTTAAGAGTTCAAATAATTATTAATAATAATAATAATAATAATAATAATAATAATAATAATAATAATAATAATAATAATAATAATAATTAAATAATAAAAAAAATAGTTTATTAAAATTAATACATTTAAGTAGCAACAAAAAAGCAGTTTGAAGATTATTTCATTGCAAAATATCAAGATGTAGCAGAAACAGACAAATATTTGGCTTATATATGATATTGGACATAAAGCATGTTCTAAATTTACAAAATTGATTCTGGAGAAAATAGGTTGAGTTTTAAGCAAATGTATTTATTTATCTATATTAAATAATTGCCATTATTTTTTTTGAATTAATTGAACAGTTCAAATAATAGTTTAACATATATATATATATATATATATATATATATATATATATATATATATATATATATATATATATATATATATTAGTTTATATATATTAGGGGTGAAACGATACATATATTCGTGCCGAACAGTCATGGTACGGACATCTCGGTTTGGTCCATGAGGCCTTACAACGAATAAAGGCAATTTACCCCCAATCCAGAAGGGGGCGCCCTCCACAATGCAACACTGTTTGATAAACGGCCGCCAACAGAAGAACAGTTAATGCCATGAGTTGTGCACTTGAAAACAAAACCCACTAGACCACTGGTTCCCAACCTCGTTCCTGGATGCCCCCCAACATTGCACATTTTGCATCTCTCCTTTGTCTGACTCACATTTCAGGTCTTGGAGTCTCTACTAATGATCTGATAATCTGAATCATATATGTTCAGGAGTGTACTTTAAAGGCTTGTATGCTGACATTTGGTTCACTGTATTT
Organism: Carassius carassius; assembly: GCF_963082965.1. Taxonomy (NCBI): domain Eukaryota; kingdom Metazoa; phylum Chordata; class Actinopteri; order Cypriniformes; family Cyprinidae; genus Carassius; species Carassius carassius. Next base: position 6,359,537 of record NC_081762.1, on the reverse strand, counting down.
TATTTTGATAAAGTACCAACTGCGCTGTCAAGTTAGCAATGCTGTAATGTGTTTTGTGTGAGTTTGTGTTTATGTGTGCATGCACACCCACCGGTGCGATAACTAGAAAGTTTTTCCTTTTACCAGCAGAATCAACTTAAACACTCATTGTCTTATTAATAATGCATCACTGTATAAAGGGCTGCTTTTATTTGTGTACACTCACAATGAAAACAAAACATTGTGCTTTTGTAAAATAAAGAAAATAAATAAGATGTCGCTTTCTGCCATTTGAGTTTCCTTTCTGTGAACAAATTAAGCGTCACAAAAATTTACTGAAACTTGTAGTAAGCCGAGCCGAGGTACGTACCGAACCGAGACATCTGTGTACCTTTTCACCCATATATAAAACATTAAACTCACCTTAACCAATCTGAGAAGAGCATCTGTGGCTTTTCATGGCTTCAGGTCCAGCTATTGAAATCTGAAAAGAAAGGAGAACCATTAAAACTGAAAGTGCAGATAAAAAAAAAAAAAAAACAACAACAACAACACAAGTTTACAATAAATCTGCAATGGTTTACAAAGCTTATAGTAAGTGAGTATTAATCATTAATTTATTTAAAGCTATAGCACATAAAAAAGATATACCATTTTATCTCCTCCTTAAAAATAATTGGTTATAATAATGATTTGTTAAAGCAATATTACAGCTATTTATATATTTTTTTTTTCAATTGGACTTCTAATTTAAGTTCCTCAGCAAAACGTAAGCCAAGAACAGCTTTAAATGAACAGGTTTGTTTTGGTTTTAACCAGTTTAAGGGCTAGTTTAGATGAGATTAGATTGTGACGGGTTGTTTACCTTGTGGAACGAAGGCCTGTAAATACAGCTACCGCCATCCTCATCAGCTCTGAGGTCAGCTGGGGTCATTTAGAGGTCATGTGGGGGCGGGCTGTTTAGTGGACTATAGAGACGGTCATGTGACCAGAAGGGGGAAGAAAGAGCAAAAACAGCAAGCAGAAATCCCCAAAAAAGAACCAAGGTCAAAAAGCCACCGCTTACATTATTAAATCTTAAAATATCAAATATGGCAATATGTGGAATAACGTTCCATGTGCAACAGTACTATATCTATAGAGTCTAGCAAAGTTGCCATTAATAAAACAGTATGATTAAAGATATATTAGTGGATAATTAACTTCTGTGAGAAAGTAGCTTCATATGTTTTACCATAGAAGAGTCTCGTGTGTTTTCAAGTAGAAAAAATTAGAACAGATAATAAGGTAAGTTTATAATTGCAAATTTATTTCAAGTTGCTGGGTACGATATATTACAAATACATTTAAAATTGTGCCGGCTGCAATTAAATTGAATTCTACTGTCAAAATAATTACATTTTTGAAAGAAATACTAGAAAATCAGAGGGGATAAATATACTTTTTGGTTTATTTTCACTTTTATGTGAGCTTAAAGGATTTTTTTTTTTCATTTTATTTTCTTATCATAAGATACTGTACAGTACACTTTTGATGATAATACACAGCAGATGTTAGTTTAGATTATGAAGTTTTACCAAAGTAAACAAGGACAAAATGTGCTCTCAAACACAACAATATTTTTTCTTTCAAAAGTTTTATTTTATAATCAACTGAGACGAGAATTAAAGGGCTTACACAAGCTTACAAAGATTATAGCTCTTAACAGAAATGTATTTAACTGCCACCACCAGTACCACAATCATTTTCATAACTATTACTTTTTAAACTTCAGCATACATTTGATTAGGCTTTTAATAGTTTTATAAAACAATACTAGTTAATCTTTAGCCAACAATATTTGGTTTAGAAATGTCCATAGCTCTTTGCTGTGCACTTAAAATGCATTTCAACACGTTTTCAAGGATACATAATGTGCCAAAAACTGCTGAATTGCACAAGAAATGCTTCGGTTTAGTCTTTTCTTGTTTTTTTAATGCTTTGTCACTATTTTTAACCCATCCGCGCTAAATAAAATACTAATTGAAAGCCAACATTAGAGCCGTATAAAGGCCTAAATGGGCTATAATGCATTAAAATTGCACAGTAAAGTGTGCAGGAACTCTCATATTTCAACTGAAATTATGAAATTGAATTGGGAATTTTAGTCATTTGGATTAATTGCACAAAACTGTCAATTCAGACGCTCTTCAGAAGGTCTAAAAGTAGATCGCTCACTAGAAGAAAACACCTATTACCACAGAGCTCATTAAAGGGTTTAAACGCTCAACACAAAAACCAGACAGAACTACGCAGGCTTTTCTCATTGCAACTGAAACTGCACATAGTTATTATTATTTTAATTTTTTTTCACGACATGCTCCTATAAGCCCTTTAACACTGAAGAACTTTCCATTTAGAAAAGAGAAAGGAGGAAGGAAAACAACATTTGCACTTTTTGAGATTTTCTTTTACTTTTTTTCCCTCTAGTTAAAGGTAAGATTTACAAGGGACACGTTGAAGCTGATCACCCATCAAAAAAAAAAGTATCTACAAAAACTGACCTGCTAAATCTAAACGTACATCGTAAATCGCACTCCTCATATAACTCCGCCCCTAACCGCTAGTGCCCGCCTCCCCCCGCCATAAGTAGGTCTTTTTGAATTCTGATTGGTTCTCCAATTTAAACTACATAATCCAGTGATCCGTAATGTTCCGTTTGTGGGGGTCGTCCAGAATCAGTTCCATAGAAACAACATTTTACCCATCAGCTATTTTTGTCATTTTGGTTGATTTTATTTGCAAAAAAGGAAATAGAGTCCATAGAAAATCCATTACTTGGGAGGGCACATGAAGGATTGTAGCAGGTCAGAACCGGGAATACGGCTGCTCTCTGTACACTCCTTTGCTTGTCCTTGCTGGTGGCGCCTTGTTACGGTTGTTTGTCCATTCCTCCGGGCCTGAAGAGGGAGACAAATAGCAAAGTTCAGAAAGGTCATTAGTCATTCAGGCCTTGTTAGAATGCTTTAATTAGTGCATTCTGTTGTGAAACCTGCTCATTAAACTCTGAACAACATTTGTAAGACCTTCACGCAAATGCATGTTTCATAGGATAACAATGACGTGTTTGAATACTCTAATATATTTTAGTCAATGAAATAGGTAAGCCTGTATGATGGTTGTGTGTATTGCATGGTCAATACAATGTGACAAATTGGCAATTTACAGTTAATTTAATGAAACATTTAATGAAAAAGCTTATAGAAGGTGAAAATATTACTATTGTCACATTTTGTTGGTGTGCCAAAAACCTGTCAAGAATATGCTCAGATCATATTTCACCCAAAAAAAAAAAAATATTTCAATTCAAGTCATCATTTTTGAAAAATGTATATATATATATATATATATATATATATATATATATATATATATATATATATATATATATATGTATGTATATATATATATATATATATATATATATATATATATATATATATATATATATATATATATATATATATATGTATATATATATATATATATATATATATATATATATATACATACATATATATGTGTGTGTGTGTGTGTGTGTGTGTGTGTCTATGAAAGTATGAAAATAATGAATTGATTAGCATTTATTTATTTATTTACTGTAATGCAACTTTGAACATCTTCACAAAGATTTTCAACAGATCGCTGGAGCTGTGCGAAGTCCCTTCATGCTTCAAACGCTCCACCATCATCCCCATCCCAAAGAAACCCAAAATTACAGGACTAAATGACTACAGGCCCGTGGCTTTAACATCCGTAGTCATGAAGTCATTTGAAAAACTGGTGCTGGCCCAACTGAAGGACATCACTGGACCCTTGCTGGATCCTCTTCAGTTTGCCTACAGAGCAAACAGGTCTGTGGACGATGCAGTAAACATTGGACTGCATTATGTTCTGCAACACCTAGACAGACCTGGGACCTATGTGAGGATCCTGTTTGTGGACTTCAGCTCGGCTTTTAACACGATCATGCCAAACCTCCTCCTGCCCAAACTAAGTCAGCTCTCCGTGCCCACCTCCGTCTGTCAGTGGATCAACAGCTTCCTGACAGACAGGCAGCAGCTAGTGAGGCTGAGAAAATACACATCCAGCACCCGTACAATCAGCACCGGAGCTCCCCAGGGCTATGTACTCTCCCCACTGCTCTTCTCCCTGTACACCAACGAATGCACATCTAAGGACCCCTCTGTCAAGCTCCTGAAGTTTGCAGATGACACCACACTCATCGGCCTCATTCAGGACGGTGACGAGTCTGCTTACAGACAGGAGGTTAAAGAGCTGGCTGTCTGGTGCACTCTCAACAACCTGGAGCTTAACACGCTCAAAACAGTGGAGATGATTGTGGGCTTCAGGAGAAACCCCCCTGCACCCCCCCCCCACTCACTATCATGAATAGCACTGTGAGTGCAGTGGAGTCATTCAGGTTCCTGGGCACCACTATCTCTCAGGACCTGAAGTGGGACATTCACATTGACTCCATTGTGAAAAAGGCCCAGCAGAGGTTGTACTTCCTTCGCCAGCTGAGGAAGTTTAACCTGCCACAGGATCTGCTGAAACAGTTCTACTTCACCATCATCGAATCCATCCTCTGCACTTCAGTAACTGTCTGGTTCAGCTCAGCTTCTAAATCTGACCTCAGAAGACTACAGAGGGTAGTCCGGATTGCTGAGCGAATCATCGGTTCAACTCTCCCATCTATTCAAGAACTGTACTTATCCAGAGTGAGCAAAAGGGCTGTTAAAATCACTCTGGACCCGCCACATCCATCACACTCCCTCTTTGAACTGTTGCCATCTGGTCGACGCTACAGAGCACTGAGCACCAGAACGACCAGACACAGGAACAGTTTCTTCCCTCAGGCAATCTATCTTATGAACAGCTGATACACACTGAACACACTGAACACACTACACTTTATATTTATATACACATACACTTAATTTATCTAACACACATACTTAGTATACACTTAAATTTTGCACATAATATACATGTTCATACATAACTGCATTTTTGTAATATACCTGCCTACAATTGTCAATTTGTATATTGTCTTTCCTTATCTACTTATTTGTATTTTTTGTATTTTTATATTCTTTTATTATGTGTTTTATGTTCTGTCGCTGTCATTCTGTTGTACTGCGGAGCTTCTGTCACAAAAACAAATTCCTCGTATGTGTAAACATACCTGGCAATAAAGCTAATTCTGATTCTGATTCTGATTGAGTGTGTTTCTGTGAGATTCACTTGTCCTCCAGTAAAGTATCATTTCTTTGTGAGTGTGTGTTAAACAGGTTATTTGTTCTTCCTCCCATGAGGACTCTGACAGTGAATTGTTGTTGAACATGCAGCAATCCAAAGCACCTTTAAATGTGATTTTTACATAACAACATCAATCTTTAAAATAACAAAGCCCAAGAGTCACCACACTATCCACTATCTTCCACTCTGAGCTCATGGCACCTCTGATAATTTAGCCCAACTAACACTGACAATCTGAGAGAAACGTCCCCAAACCATCCTGCCTTTGTCCTTCACCTCAGAAAGAACAAAACAACTTTAATTGCAGCAGAGGATCAAATAGCCACTTGAAAGGGCTTTAGTGGAGTGCCCTCGAGCGAGAGGTTACCGCTGCCATTAGCGTAACAGCAGAGCTCATTCACTTGCGTCCATGTCGATGAACGAGAGCGCTATCGATACTAGCTTTTGTGTGATCTTGCTCTTTTTCAGCTCTTCTTAGGGACAGGAAGGCACAAAGGCAGTTGCTCTAAAGTCACTCGTTTTTTTCAGGCTGGGAGCCGTAGCCAATAATCTTTAATTAGAGAGCTGTCAATCCCAGGTTAGCCAGTGCTAGCTTCAAGAAAAGGGTTCAAGTGCACTGTCCTTGCGTTTAGAAAGAACAAGGATATGCATCAGCCAGATAATAGGGAGATCTCCTTTGAACTGTCAAGCTGTCTATCCGTTGTGCCACCTGGAAAAGTGTTAAGTTGAGTGTTATGGATTGCTTGTGTGTGTGAGTGTAGAGCTGTGTGTTTCAAATGTGGTCACAAAGTGACAAACGACTGGAAAGCGACATGGAGCAAATGTGAAAGACAAAAAGAAAATGTAGTCACTTTTAAGATGCAATTACACAACCATTTCCATTTTTTTTTCAAATCAGTTCTGTAGTCTAATTTGAAATTCCTTCATGTCCAAACAAGCCATCTAACATTGTTACATCTCATTTCCTTGTGCTTTATTATATTTATTTATTGCGTTTGATAACACAAGCACCGCTATTGCTAGTTCTTATACCAACGAAGGTTTACTTTTGAACCTTTTGGAATTTCCATATTTTAAAAGTAACATCTGGGTCTGGATCAAGAATAAAACATAAAAATAAAAATAAAGCCTATACAGTTGAGAAAGCCGAGAACATGAAGACTTTTACCATTAAGACATGGTAAAAGTGTCCAAAGTTTTAACACAGCCTACATATAACAAACATTTCTAGGACATAAAACTGACCTGAAGAAACCTATAAAATGAAATTTTTAAAGCTATATGCAGAATAAAACTAGGTTTTGATTCTCCTACAAATGTATCTTATAAATAATACAATTGTAAACATGCCCATGAATGCTTCAACCTGAGAAACTGCCCACTGCAATGCATCTGTACATACACACTTAAAGCACACACATTAATATTCTAGCTGCTGAGAAATACAATTGCACGTCTTATCTTTTTTGCTTGGACAATGAGCTTACAAAGCTACATCAGCAGTTTCAGAGAATTGCAATTCTTCTTCAGATATCTCTGCCATATTTATGCTATTCTGTACCTACAGTGTCCGTAACCGCAAACTTGTTTGCCTTTCACAGAGTGTGTGTCCGACAGCATTTTGATTCTTTTGCTGCATCCAAAACCATCTCCCTTCAACATTCATTGTAAATGCCTGTTCATGTAATTACAATACACTGCAAGCAAAACCCTTGCAATGCCAGCAGTATTTATAACAAGAGCTGTACGTACAGCAGGAGCTCTGCGTTCTTTGGGCAAAAGACAGACTCAAAGTTCATGCTCTAACTGGAAGTATTATAAAACAGACAGCATACTGCTTCGCTGCACTAGAATGGTGAAAATCTAGCAAAACAGGCTGTCAGTAAACTGCAATAATTTCTACATGCTTATAAAACTGTATTGACAAAAAAAAAAAAACTCTTACCGTAAGAGTCATATGATTCTCCGCTGATACCATGGCTGTATTCATAATAATCATCTGAACTGGGAAAAGAAATGAAAGACAGAAATTTAGATTAAAATATATATGTAAAGTACAGGGTATATATGATTACTCATATTCAGAAATGTAATTAAAAACTATCAGAAATTAGACATATATTCAGACCAATCCTATATACAAATAAATGCATTCAATTGAAATGCTATTCATTGTAAATTATTAAGCAAAATAAACGTAATGGCTGTAAATATGATCAATTTTAATGATCCATTGCCCCCAAAAAGAAAGAAAAACTATCAGTTAACACTGAATATGTTTGTATGTGCATTTATATACAGACAGAGGAAACAAAAGCGATAAAAAGGTGATGGGAGTTCAAGGCATGTGTCTGCTTATTTGACATTGTCTGCTCCCTATTTAAATTGACAAAGCAACATCTCAGCAGTCACATGAAGAAGAGTAACCCATCAGAGAAGCTATTTTCCGAGCAGATTTGCGGTGCGCCTTCAATTCATTCGTGCATCTCAGAAGTTTTGCTCCTGGGTCTCTGTTCCCTTTCTGCCTCCAAATTGAGTTTTTTTCCCATAGGCCCTCAGCTGAGCTGTCCAGTGTCAATCACAACTGACTGCTAATCATATCCTGGTGTTCATGCTCCCATAATTCCACTGGCTTCAGTAAAGATGGAGTCATAAGAAATAGAAGCCTTGCTGGAAAATAAAAAGATGCTCTCCAGTTCTCTTAGCTTTCACCATTGAGGATCCTTCAGATTTTTACATTTTGTTTCTATTCTATTCTATTCTATTGCAAATCATTCATGCTTTGTTTTTTATTAGCTTCCTTCATTTCCATAACTCCTACCATCATTTTCATATCTCCTTTCAGTGTTTACCATTAATGTGGCAACCGGCCATTGCGTAAACTGTCCCACTAAAGTTCCATAATGAACAAAAATATTTTTTACACTTGCATAAACCATATAAAAAGTCTCTAACATTGTGTTTTGTGCTGTTACCTTTTGGTAAGCATCTGTCAATCAAACTAAAATTTTAATTAGTGATATGGTGCAGTGCACTTAAATGCATTAAAATGCAAAAGGTTGCCATTTAATTCATTTAAAACCATTAATGATTTAAGAACATTTTCTCTGTCATGCTGCAAAGTTTCAAAGTGAAGCACAGCACTGAGTTCATTTGAGCAGCTCATTATGATTTTCGGTCATGTCACAGAGAATGCAGCAAACTCAACCTCTGCATGGGTTGCGAGTTTAACATGCATTTGCAATGCAACATGCACCAGTTATACTTTATTTTTCACAATTCCTCCATTTTCTCCAATTATACTATCACAACTCCTCCCCCATTCTAATTATGCCATCATAACTCATTCTCTTCAATCAGTCACAATATTATAACTCCTCTACATTCCAATCATAACACTATTACTCCTACTCCCATTCCAATCATACTATCATAACTCCTTCTCTCAGTCCCATCATGTTATGCTATAACTAGTCCTTACCTCATTCCATTCATACTATCATAACTCCTCCCATCATCCCAAACATAATATAAACAAACTTCTTCCTTTCAATCAATTACAATATCATACCTCCTCCTCCATTTAATCATTCAATCATAATTCCTCCCCATTCCTATCATGATACTATAACTCCTCACCTCATTACAATCATTTGTTCAAAATTTCTCCCTTCCAACCAATCATAATACCATCATTCCTCCTCCATTTAATCATACTATCAAAACTCCTCCCTTTATTCTGATCATAATACTATAACACCTTCTTCATTCCAGTAATAACTCAGTCCCTCATTCACAACAGACACTCACACATGCATCAATCCAATGTAAGTGGATGCAAAAAGAGTGTCTTGGTTGCTATGCCAAGATTCCTATCGGCAGCCTACTGTTACTGCTAGTTTCATGCTTAAAATGTGTCTGCACACCAGGGAGAAGAAAACAGGATGAAAAAAGAGAGAGGGTTGTGCTGGGATTGCAGTGTGTAGACCAAAAACTACGTTCGCTGATCCCACTCACGAGCATCATATCATATGCGTGATGAAATTCCCCATTTCCACATGAGGTGAAATTGAAGAGACCTAAAGCTTTTGTGTTCAGTAATGCATCAGTCAACTTCACAACCTGCTGCCAGATGCATCTCTCTCCACGTGTTTCACACCATAAAGAACCTCTTCTCCACAATCTGAACACCAGCTTGGGTTCAAATCTAGTTAGAAACCTTTAATTTCTTCCCTGACACATCGTCAATATTCCTTCTTCCCTTTATTCAGCTCTCTCCCTCTCCTCCAGCGCAGAGTTTGTCCTGTTCTATTCAATTACCCTGTTCGGCTTGCTCCGGTCGAGGTAGAGCGTTAGTAGAAATGATGATGCATTTAAGTCACACACAGTTCAATTCCCTCCAATTAGCAACACACATGTGTAAACACTGCAAACATGCTGTCGAATGAGCTACAATCACCCAGAGGAACATTTCACTCATCAAAGAAAACTTAATGGAGTTATCAGGTATGTGGAATGCTTTAATAATAATAATAATAATAATAATAAGTAATTACATTTATATACCGCTTTTCTGATTTCGATGCACTCAAAGCGCTCCACATTGTGATGGGGTATCTCCTTGTCCACCACCAGTGTGCAGCATCCACCTGGATGATGTGACGGCAGCCATAGTGTGCCAGAACACCCACCACACACCGGCTTATTGGTGGAGAGGAGATAATGGGGATTGTTAGGAGGCCATAATGATTAGAGGCCAATGAGCGAATTTGGCCATGATGTAGGTCACGCCTCTTCTTTTTTCGAAAGACATCCTGGGATTTTGAATGACCACAGAGAGTCAGGACCTCGGTTTAACATCTCACAGTGTCCCCAACACTATACTGGGACGTTAGGACCCACACAGACCACAGGGTCTGGCTTTTTGATTACAGGTATCTTTTAAAATCTAAGCACAGATTGATACATTGTTGAATAGGTAAACCCATTCAACAGCTCATTAACACCAATTATCTGATCAGCCCTTCACATGGCAGCAACTCAATGCATTTAGGTATGTACATGTTGTTCAAACATCAGAATGGAAAAGAAACGTAATTTTAATGACTTTGAATGTGGCACAGTTGTGGGTGCCAGACGGGCTGGCCTGAGTATTTCAGAAACGTCTGATATACAGGGATTTACATGCAAAACATCCCTAGGGTTTAATGAAAATTGTTTGAAAAAGAGAAAACATCCAGTGAACAGCAGTTATATGGACGTAATAGCCTTGTTGATGCCAGAGGTCAGAGGATAATGGCCAGACTGCTTCCAGCTGACAGAAAGGCAACAACTCAAACACTTGTTATAACCAGCGTAGAGCATCTCTGAATGAATTACAGTAGAAATGTTTCCATCCAAACATTCAAATTTAACTTGGAAAAAATGAAATATCGCATAAAACCTTTGTGAATAACAACGAGTCAAATATAACAAAATCATCACTTCTTGACTAACTGGCACTAGATATCTAAGTACAGCACTACTAAGTAGGATAAGCCACTTAATATAATAATTTTTATAAATTATAAATTACTTGCACCAAGTGACCAGACGAAACACAATAAATGCTGTCTCAATTTCTGCTACGACATTTAGATGGTTGGGTCAGAATTTTGCATGAACAACATGAAAGCATGGATCCACCCTTCCTTGTATCAATGGTATAGGCAGCTGGTGGTGTAATGCTCAGCCTACCTAAGTATTGTTGCTGACCATGTCCATCCCTTTATGAACACAATGTACCAATCTTGTGAAGAATACTTCCAGCAGGATAACACACCATGTCACAAAGTTCAAATAATCTGGTTTCTTGAACATGATAATGATTTCACTTTACTCAAATGGCCTTCAGAGTCACCAGATATCAATCCAGTAGAGCACCTCTGGGATGTGGTGGAATGGAAGATTTACATCATGGATAAGCAGCCGACAAATCTGCAGCAACTGCGTGATGCTATCATGTCAATATGACCAAACTCTCTGAGGAATGTTTCATTGAATCTGTCACAAAGAATTAAGGCAGTTCATACCTGATACTAGCAAGGTGTGTTAGAGTACCAATTTTTATGAAATAAGATACATTATGTACTTCTCTCTTGCACACATTGACATGCTTAGCCAGCTCGGTGTGTATCTGATGTTCTCCAAACAGATAACAGATTGGCTTGCTGAAACATCAGGTTCTCACTATGCCGTACAGACACACTTCATTTTCTCAGTGATCGCTTATGTTTGAGAATCGCTGATGAGTAACTCTGTCACAAATATCTGAAAACCAAAACGTACTGGACAGGTGTTTTCTGGAGTTTTACTACAGGGTAAACATGAAATTACAACACTACTCTGCAGGAAAACCAACTCTAATTTCGTGGCTCAGCTGGTAGGGTCAAGAGTACAAATGCTTTCGATTTAGCTTTTTTTTTTTTTTTAATCAACAACATTTCACTACAAATTAAATCTCAACAGCAATTAGATTGAAAAATGTGTTATGCAATATGCTTTATTGTTATTTTTTAAATAATTTAGTTTTTCTGACTGTAGCACTGGAGCTGGCATGAACAAAATATGATGATTTTGTTGTTAAGCATAATCTAAAAATGATTCAAATGGAAGCAAAAACATTTGACCTTCTGTAAAAAGATTAACATTATCAATGGCACTAACTTCCTAATTTTATTTTGAGTGAGCAAGAAATAGTGCAGATTAGTAAAAATTCAATGTTTAAATGAAACAAATAGATAAATACTATTTTTTACAATATTTACAATCTAATTTATAAGTCTATTTAAAAAAACAAAGTAAAATAAGTTTAATGATATAATAAAAACATCACACGATATGCACATCTCAAATGTTTGATGAAGTGAGTGTTTCCTGAAGACAGGCCCTCGTTGACTTGACATTCACAAGAGGGCCTTGCTCTCTCTCTCTCTCTCTCTCTCTCTCGTGTGGTTAAACAGATGGTGGGGTTAAATCTGAATGATGTACTACATGTCCCAGGTGATGTCTGTGTTTCCTCCTTCTCTCGTCTTGTTTTCACAGCTGGTAAATCAGCAGTGGGGCGACTGTGAAGAGTCTCGCTGGTCTAATCTACTGTGAGAGGCTTATCACTAATCACTAATTACTGCCTCATTCTCTCGCGCTCGCTCGCACTCAAAGACAAAGAGTTTAGAAAATGTTTAGAGGGCAAAAAGGTGAATAAACATCACACCGCGTTAATTATGTTATCCACACAAGGGTCACAAAGTTTCCTTAAAGGAACAGATCAGCCCCAAATTTAAAGACGCTACATTAAGCAAACATGTATGTAGAGCATGCATGTATTATGTTAAACCACAGGCCTTTGTCCTCTATTGAGCGTTCAGCCCCAATTCAAAGCTGAATTTCCAGGGCATTCAATGTACATTTATTATGTCTGGCATGTTTTGAACACACCATATGACATGTGCAAATAGTTATGTGTGTCCCATTTTCATGGTCTCCTTATATATAAGGAAAAATGCAATTTTCAGACCCAAATATAAGCATAAAATCCTGTTGGTCATAAATTAATGTATGTAACGCTCTATTCAAACTAACTGCGGGCCAAATCATGGTCTGCAAATTCTTGTGACTTTGCAACAGACACGGAAGAGATTTCACTGTGTTCTTTTCAAAGATGTAAATGAATCTAATTTTAGGTTGTGACAGTCTTCTTGTCTGGCTAACAGAACTGAAGAGAACCAAAGGTCCACAGAGACAGAAAACGGCGACGAGAATGAAGAAACCAAACCTCTAAAATAGAGCCGAAACAGGTTAAAAATATCAGCGCGTCTGTCTGAAGAAGCTCAGAGAAAGTGGGACAGAGGACAAAACTGGAGAGTAAAAGAAGAGAGGTGTGGAAGAGAGAGAAAGCTGTCGAAGTCTGATGCTTTGAACGGAGGAGTGATCAATCATGATAATCGCAACCTGCAGAGATGTAAGCTGAACTCTGTAATGTTTCTCTTCATCAGGTGTGGAATGGCTTATTTCTGTATTTACAGGATCAAAAGAACCGGAAAAACTTAAACCACACAGACAAGATCTAGATTTCTAGATTGAGTTTTTACACTGATAAACGAGCCTCCAACTATGGAGAAATAGGAGAACTAAGAATTGAATCACCAATTTATTATTCAAAAAATATGCATAATAAAATAATTTGAAATATCTAAAATTACAAAGAAATAAATTTTACATTTTAAAGCATGCATTTATTGATTAAAAATAAATTCAGTTAAAATTATTCACTGTATATGTATACTGTACTGTATATTAGTAGTAAAAACATTCATCAGAAATTTAAAGTCATGTTGTGTCTAACGGGGTGTGTCTTAAAATTCAGCTGAAAGTTCATTGGTTGCTGGCAAATGGAAAAATAAAGGCAATTGTAAAATATGTGATACAAATAATTTATAATGTGACTGAAAACTACAAGATCCAAACCAAAACCATAAAGAACCCACAGAGATCCACAACAATAATCAAATCCTACCAGATCCAAACCAGAACCATAATAATGCCTGAATCCTACAAGATTCATCCCAAAATCATGAAGAACAGACACAGATCCACGCTAGAATCCTACCAGATCCAAACTAGAACCTTAAAGAACCATACTAATGCTGATACTAATACTAAGATCCAAACCAAACCATAAAAGAAGAACCCACACAGATCCACAATAATTGTCAAATTCTACCAGATCCAATCCAAAACCATAAAGAACCCACAAAGACCCAGAACAGTGCTAGACTGAACTAGTACCAAACTGACAGATAAATGTCAACATTAATTCATTTCATCATGTTATCAAATACAGTATCAGAAAAATCATTCATATTATTTTTTTAAAGACTTTAGAAGATAAATGATTCCTTGGATATCTGACTTTTGAATCTAATATTTTATTTTATTTTATTTATTATTTGTGCAAATACAAATTAGAAGCTTGCAGTTTCACATTTAACAATAAACTGTGGATGAATATTTTTTCAATATAGTGCTGAACTTAAAAAAAAAATCTAAATCCACTTAAATGTGTGCTTAAGAGTCATATAAAGATATAAAGTCACTATAAAGATCTGAAAATAAAAACTGCAATATCACTGATAGACAAAACTTTTCAAGTTCTCAAACTTAAAGAAGGGTAAATAAAAACAATTCTATTGGCCAGAAGGCACAATTATTGGCCTGGGCTAATAATCCTAAAGTGGTCCAATACTTGCCTAGCTGCTAATACTACAGAAAGAATTAAATAAAAGAAGTTTGCTAACATCAATTATTCAATTCAGTTTATTTGTACAGCACATGCTGTTCCAAAGCGGCTTACAAAGAACAGTGGCTTCACAAAGCCCTCAGAGATCAAGCCAAAGGCGACAGTGGCGAGGAAAAACTCCTAATCAATCTCCTAAGAGGGAATTTCTCATCAGTCGCCACTATAATTGCTCTTCTCCCCTCTAAATATAAACTCTCGAGTCGAGTCTCCCGAAGCAGTGCTAACCTTTAAAAAAAAAAGCCGCAGTCTCAGAACTCACCGCACTGACATTTCCAAAACAAGCTACTCTGTGGAGGCCTATAGCCGCTCTGACATTCTGTGTGTATGTGTGGGGGGGGGCATATGGTGCTCTACAGCACTCTGAAGAAGGTGATGAGCAGTTTAAATGCTGTCAAACACACTCCCGCACCCCTGAGCACTTCCACAGGGATCGCAACTGCACATGTGCAAAGTTTCTGGAGTGCAACACGAGAAGGTAACACACCTGGGAGAATCACACAGCGAAGGCTTTTTCATGAATAATCATAAGTTTTGACCTCTGACCCTTTTAATGGTCCTGTGAGATAAACCTGTCACCTCGGTGAACATTTCACCCCTGCACTCTCCCCTTCCATTCACACAGGGAACACCCTAATTCTAGTATTCAAATGTCATTATAACCGTTAAATTTCATGTCATGACACTTGACAAAATGTTGTTGTTCCTCTTCAGGAACACGAGCTGCGTCCTACAACGCTTTGGGGAATGCGTTTAGTGTGAGCGACTCTGAATATCATATCCAATCTGTCCTATAGAAGAGCGTGACGTCACGGGCGGGGTGACGTAAGCGACCAGGAAGCTATAAAGGCACAAGCCGCGCAGCTGGCTTCAGCTTCGCGTATTTCAGTAAGCGCTCTGTGTGTGCATGTCATTCTGTCTTGTCAGTCTTATTTATTGTTGTTTGTCACTATTAGCTCCTGAAAGAGTAAGCAATAGTCAAAGAGCAAAGCTAAGACGAGAGATCTGAAAGGCGAATCCAGATCGCGTTTCAGATTGTGTGTTCATCACGAGTGGGAATACACGGTCTGTGCGCGGTCTGCCTGGGATCGAGGCACGCTGTTTCGGCTCTTGAGGGAGCCGACCAGCTGCACTGGTACAAGCCAGTGTGGACGCTTCGGGGAACTTCACCAGCGTTCCTCGCGGTGTCTGTCCCGCTTTCGCCGAGGTGGGGCGGCGCCTACACTCGCTGGGTTCACAGATAAGATCTGCTGGAGGGTATGGAGACGGGAGTGTCCCTATCTCCTACCTCACCCGCCAGATCTGCCCGATCTCCGGGTGCGGAAGCCCGAGTGCTCGGTCCTTCCCCCCGAGTGACGGCCATGACGCACCGCCTTTTCTTCTCCGAGGAGATTGAAACGGAGGGCGTCGATGAGCTCGCAGTTGCACAAACATAAGCTGCATAAACATCAGTTGCACAGACAAACAGTTACACAAGCATCAGTTTCACAACTGTATAACGAGCAGCCCTCTCAGTCTATAGTCAGAGCGTTGCCACCCGTGCTCCCCCTGCATCGGGACCAGAGGCTGAAGCAACACTCTGAACAAGGGTTTTCCCAGCCTAAGGCGGATCTGAGGCCGTACTTCAGGCTGTGAGGCCCTCGGTCAAGAAGTCCTGACACATTTCAGTCACGACTGCAGAGGGCGGCCCCTACTGGGGTAGAGCGGCGTACACCTCATTAGACGGTGCCCGTCTCGCCTCAGCGCCCTCTGGGGGCCGGTCTGCCAACCCTTCCAGTGTTCCAGGGCGCAGCGGTCCCCAGCGAGCATCGTTCTCAGTATTTTCCGCCCGTGCGCGTAGCGGGGCTGAGACGCTCGCTGCCCCTGCAGGGGCCTCTTACACCAGAGGTAAGTCTCGAGAGACTGATTCCCTTAGTAGATTATTTAGCAGCATGGAAACTACTGCCAAATGTATCTCAATGGGTCCTGCACACAGTAGAAAAAGCTACCGTATTCAGTTCGGCTTTGCACCGCCGATATTCAACTGGGTCATTCCGACGATAGTTGGCCCCAGGCAGGGTCTGGTTATGGAACAGGAAGTGAAAACCCTATTAGAGAAGGAGGCCATCGAGGTGGTCCCTCCTCAAGACAGGGAGTCAGGGTTCTACAGCTGGTATTTCACAGTTCCAAAGAAGGATGGGGGCTTGCGTCCGATTATAGACTTGAGGGTCTTAAATCGTTCAGTTATGAGATTGAAGTTCAAAATGCTCACGATCAAGCATGTTGTAGGTCAGATCAGGTCCGAGGACTGGTCTGTCACAATATATCTCAAAGATGCATACTTCCACATATCCATCCTTCCACAACACAGGAAGTTTCTGAGGTTCGCTTTCGGGGGCGAAGCCTACCAATATCGAGTACTTCCCTTCGGCCTTGCACTCTCACCCCGCATGTTCACAAAATGTGTAGACGTGGCTCTGGTTCCCCTGCACATGCAGGGCATCCGCATTCTCAACTATTGGTTGATTTTAGCTCAGTCAGAGCAGGTTGCGGCTCGGCATCGAGATGTCGTTCTCATACATATGGGGGAGCTGGGTTTGAGACTGAACGCCAAGAAAAGTGTACTTTCTCCGGTTCAGAGAACCACCTATCTAGGCGTAGTATGGGATTCGACCGTGATGCAGGCACGATTGTCCCCTGCTCGTTTCGAGTCGATCCTCATCTCAGTCGAGAGAGTCAAAGAAGGCCAGTCACTCACTGTCAAACAATTTCAGCGATTGTTGGGTCTGATGGCAGCTGCGTCCAACGTGATACCTCTTGGCCTGCTGTACATGAGACCCCTACAGTGGTGGTTCAAGACCAAGGGATTTTCCCCGAGGGGCAATCCACTTCGAACTATCAAGGTCACGCGGCGCTGCCTCCGTGCTTTAGACATGTGGAAGAAACCTTAGTTCTTGAATCAGGGCCCGGTGCTGGGAGCTCCTTGTCGCCGTGTAATACTAGCGACGGATGCATCCCTCACTGGCTGGGGTGCAGTCATGAGTGGCCACCCTGCCCGTGGTCTGTGGAGAGGTCGCCATCTGACATGGCATATCAATTGTCTAGAAATGCTAGCAGTTTATCGTGCACTGAAACACTTTCTCCCAGACCTAAGGGGTCACCATGTGTTGGTGCGCACCGACAACACATCGGTGGTCTCATACATCAACCACCAGGGAGGTCTTCGTTCGCGCCCCTTGTACAAGCTTTCGCGCTCCTTGTACAAGCTGGCGCACCAGATCCTTGTGTGGTCCCAGAGCAAACTCCTCTCGTTAAGAGCAGTATATATTCCTGGGAAACTAAATGTGGGAGCAGACATACTGTCGAGGCAGGGGCCGAGGCCCGGGGAATGGAGGCTTCACCCAGAGGTGGTGAAGCAGATATGGAGAGTTTTTGGCAGGGCTCAAGTAGACCTTTTTGCGACTCAAGAGACATCACAATGTCCCCTTTGGTTCTCTCTAGTTCATCCAGCTCCTCTGGGACTGGACGCTATGGTACAGACCTGGCCGAGGCTTCGTCTGTACGCCTTTCCCCCTATTGCTCTGCTCCCGGGAGTTCTGGCGAGAGTACACCGGGACGGGGTCCGTCTGTTATTAGTGGCCTCGTTCTGGCCGGGCCGAGTATGGTTCGCAGACCTGGTCTCGCTCCTCGACGGCTCTCCATGGGAGATACCGATCAGGACAGACCTACTCTCACAGGCGCAGGGCACAATAATTCACCCTCACCCGGAGTTGTGGAAGCCGCGGTGTGGCCCCTGAGGGGGCACAACTATTAGCAGCTGGTCTCTCAACCGAGGTTGTTGAGACCCTCCTCCAATCCAGAGCTCCCTCAACGAGGAAACTGTATGCCTTGAGGTGGAAATTCTTCACCTCATGGTGCAGAGACCGCCAGCTAGACCCAGCAAACTGCCCAGTTGGTACAGTTCTGGAGTTCCTACAGGCCAGGCTCTCTGCAGGGTTGACCCACTCCACGTTGAAGGTTTATGTGGCGGCCATTGCGGCCTACACCGCCCTTCTCGATGGCCAGTCTTTGGGAAGACACCCCTTAGTTACACGTTTCCTTCACGGTGCGCTGAGGCTGAGACTTCCAGTACGGTCCCGTGTTCCCCCCTGGGACTTGGGTGTGGTGTTAGAGGCTCTCTGCAAATCTCCATGCAACCGATTCAAGATATCTCGCAGACATCTGACTCCTAAAACCGCCTTTCTGTAGGCCATTACCTCTCTGAGGAGAGTAGGAGATTCACAGGCCCTCTCAGTGGCCCCTACCTATCTTGATTTTGCACCT
Source organism: Carassius carassius (assembly GCF_963082965.1). Taxonomy (NCBI): domain Eukaryota; kingdom Metazoa; phylum Chordata; class Actinopteri; order Cypriniformes; family Cyprinidae; genus Carassius; species Carassius carassius. Next base: position 6,340,621 of record NC_081762.1, on the reverse strand, counting down.
GGCATGACCAAAGTGTTCATATTCCCTCGAGCGGGATATGTTCCTAGGGGTGCCCTCTATCACACCACAACCTGTAGTGCTGCAGGCCTTCTGTCCGACCAAGAGAAGCTAAATTGTGTGTGTCCAGCTCGTTTAACGTGTCGAATAATTTTTTTTTACATATTTTTTGTAGATTGGCTTAATAAAACTGTGTGTGTATAAAGCTAATTAAACTTTAGAAAGCTTAAGTAATGATAATAAATAAAAACAAATGTATATATTATGATAATATTAAAATAACACTGTACTGAAAAAAAATGGTGTAGGGTTTATAAATAAAAAAAAGAGCAATTTTAATTCAGAAATTGCTAGTAAATTTCATAAATAATTACAAAGAAACGGCAAGCAAAACATTGGAATTGAATTACAAAGAGTATATAGTATATGAAGAATATATACTGAAATATCGCTTTCTTGAACATACTCCAATTACATTTTGTATTTACAAGTAAATAAAAAAAAGCACGTCACTTGATTTCAGATGTAATTCATGTCTATAGCTCAAATGGAACGTATTGAATTAAATCATGCATCCTTAGAGATCAAAACCAAATTTAATCTAAAAAGCAGCAGTGAGACTCATCACATGCTTCCTACCACAAGAAGTAGTTATTTTACAGCTTTTTTTTGATGCCAGTTATCAAAATGTCTCCATAAGTACATGTAATATGACTCATGGAAGCACGTGGACCACTGAAAGTCATTGTCAGGTGAGACTAAATGACGCAAGAATGTTATCCAGTAGTGCTGTCAAACGATTAATCGTGATTAATCGCATCCAAAATAAAAGTTTTTGTTTACATGATATATGAGTGTATACTATGTATATTTATTAAGCATATATAAATGCAAACACATGCATGTATATAATTAAGAAAAATATGTAATGTTTATATACTAAATATATTTATATACCAAATAAAATATAATAATAAATATATATGTGTCACAGTGTCTGGGTTGTGTCCCTGGGTTTCCACTAGATGTCCCCCTTTCTCACAGTGTCTGTCACCTTATCACTTCCTGTTCCCTTATTTGGTCACCTTCCTCCTTGTTAGTATTGATTGTTCCCCACCTGTCTCCTGTTCCCTCATTATCCTTCTGTGTATTTATACCCGGTCTGTCTGAGTCTGTGTTACGGAGTCCTTGTTTAATGTCCTATAGTTATTCATGTCCGTCGCTTCTTGCCTTGCTTTGCCTTGTCTTCGTGTCTTGTTTATGTTTGATATTCTGGTTTTGACCCTGCCTGGACTGTTTACCCCTTTGGATTACCCTTTAATAAATGACTTACCTGCAATTGGTTCTATCTCCGTGCCTCATTGGATCCCTGCCGTGACAGAAGGACTCCGTCACACTAGGAACCAGCGGTATGTCATTTTTCCGTTCCCCAGCCAAGATGGCGGAGCGGCGAACCAAGTACCTTCGGTTGATCGCCCTCCGCCAAGAGGGCAATGAAGTGGGTGCCCTGGCTCAGGTGTTCTGGTCCCTGGCCGAGGGCATGGGCTACAACGATGCGGCCCTCAAGGACTATTTCAATGGCGGGCTGGATGATCCAGTGTCTCATGAGGAGATGGCGCAGTTAGAGACACTGGAATTCTGGGAATTCGTGCGCTACCTGCAGCATCGGCTTCGGTGGGATGACCCAGCCACTTCGGTCTCTTCCGGCGGGGTGGTCGTCAGCCCAGCACCACTGCCCAGGATGGCAACCAGCCAAGCGCCACAACCCAAGATGGCCACCAGTCCAGCACCACTGCCCAGGAGGGCTAACAGCCAAGCGCCACAGCATAAGATGGCCGCTAACCCAGCGCCAATGCCCAAATTGGCCACTTTTCCAGCGCCACAGCCCAAGATGGCCGCCAGCCCAGCGCCAATGCCCAAATTGGCCACCGGTTCAGCGCCATAGCCCAAATTGGCCACCGGTCCAGCACCACAGCACAAGGTGGCCGCTAACCCAGCGCCAATGCCCAAATTGGCCACCGTTCCAGCACCACAGCCCAAGATGGCCGCCAGCCCAGCGCCAATGCCCAAATTGGCCACCGGTTCAGCTCCACAACCCAAGATGGCCGTAAGCCTAGCGCCACAGCACCAGATGGCCGTCAGCCTAGCGCCACAGCACAAGATGGCCGTCAGCCAAGCGCCACAGCACAAGATGGCCGCTAACCCAGCGCCAATGCCCAGATTGGCCACCGGTCCAGCGCCACAGTACAGGATGGCCGCCAGCCCAGCGCCAATGCCCAAATTGGCCACCGGTTCAGCGCCACAGTACAAGATGGCCGCCAGCCCAGCACCACAGTACAAGAGGGCCGCCTGTCCAGAGTCATGGCCCAAGATGGCTGCTTGCCCAGCGCCGTTGCACAGGATGAGAGTCTCAGTTGACCCTCCGGAGTCGAGTCAGGTGCCAGTTGACCCTCCGGAGTCGAGTCAGGTGCCAGTTGACCCTCTGGAGTCGAGTCAGGTGCCAGTTGACCCTCCGGAGACGAGTCAGGTGCCAGTTGACCCTCCGGAGACGAGTCAGGTGCCAATTGACCCTCCGGAATCGAGTCAGGTGCCAGTGAACTCTCCAGAGTCGAGTCAGGTGCCAGTGAACTCTCCAGAGTCGAGTCAGGTGCCAGTGAACTCTCCAGAGTCAGGGCTAGTCACCACTGATCCTCCAGAGACTAGGCTAGTCACCGCTGATCCTCCAGAGACTAGGCTAGTCACCGCTGATCCTCCAGAGTCAGGGCTAGTCACCGCTGATCCTCCAGAGTCAGGGCTAGTCACCGCTGATCCTCCAGAGTCAGGGCTAGTCACCGCTGATCCTCCAGAGTCAGGGCTAGTCACCGCTGATCCTCCAGAGTCAGGGCTAGTCACCGCTGATCCTCCAGAGTCAGGGCTAGTCACCGCTGATCCTCCAGAGTCAGGGCTAGTCACCGCTGATCCTCCAGAGTCAGGGCTAGTCACCGCTGATCCTCCAGAGTCAGGGCTAGTCACCGCTGATCCTCCAGAGTCAGGGCTAGTCACCGCTGATCCTCCAGAGTCAGGGCTAGTCACCGCTGATCCTCCTGAGTCAGGGCTAGTCACCACGGATCCTCCAGAGACTAGGCTGGTCACCGTTGACCTTTCAGAGTCAAGTCAAGTCACCGGTGATCTTCAAGGACTGAGTCAAGTCACCGGTGATCTTCAAGGACTGAGTCAAGTCACCGGTGATCTTCAAGGACTGAGTCAAGTCACCGGTGGTCTTCAAGGACTGAGTCAAGTCACCGGTGGTCTTCAAGGACTGAGTCAAGTCACCGGTGGTCTTCAAGGACTGAGTCAAGTCACCGGTGGTCTTCAAGGACTGAGTCAAGTCACCTCTGATCTTCATGAACAAAGGCAAGTCACCATTGATCTTCATGAGCAAATGCAAGTCACCAATGATCTTCATGAGCAGTGTCAGGCCAGCACCAATCTTCTGGAGTCCAGTAAGGACACCAGGGGATTACCAGAGTTTTGTTGTCCCATTGATCCAGCCGCACGGAGGTCTGCTCCGCCTTGGGGGGCTCTGGTCCTGACCACATGGCTGTGGTGGTCTTCTGCTCCGCCCTGGGGGGCGCTTGCCCTGACTACACGGTTGTGGTGGTCTTCCGCTCCGCCCTGGGGGACTCTGGCGTCGACCACGAGGACGTGGTGGTCCTCTGCTCCGCCCTGGGGGGCTTCTGCTCTGACCACACGGACATGGTGGTCTTCTGCTCCACCCTGGGGGGCGCTTGCCCTGACTACACGGTTGTGGTGGTCTTCCGCTCCGCCCTGGAGGGCTCTGGCCTTGACCACAAGGGTGTGGTGGTCTTCTGCTCCGCCCTGGGGGGCTTCATGTTGTTTTTTTTCCTTTGGTTTTTGTGTTAACGTCTGTCCCTGTTCCTTTCTGTTAGTCTGGCCCTCCGTCCCTCCCCCTGAACCTCCTCCTGTCCTCCTCCCTCCTGGTCTTTCTGTGTTGTGTTTACATTCTAGTGCCTGTTCCCCATGTTTTTCTTTTCTGGCCCTCCGTCCCTCCCCCTGAGCCTCCACCTGTCCGCCTCCCTCCTGGTCTCTGTTTTGTGTCTGTCGTGGAGCATCTGGGAGCCGCTCCGTAGAGGGGGGCTACTGTCACAGTGTCTGGGTTGTGTCCCTGGGTTTCCACTAGATGTCCCCCTTTCTCACAGTGTCTGTCACCTTATCACTTCCTGTTCCCTTATTTGGTCACCTTCCTCCTTGTTAGTATTGATTGTTCCCCACCTGTCTCCTGTTCCCTCATTATCCTTCTGTGTATTTATACCCGGTCTGTCTGAGTCTGTGTTACGGAGTCCTTGTTTAATGTCCTATAGTTATTCATGTCCGTCGCTTCTTGCCTTGCTTTGCCTTGTCTTCGTGTCTTGTTTATGTTTGATATTCTGGTTTTGACCCTGCCTGGACTGTTTACCCCTTTGGATTACCCTTTAATAAATGACTTACCTGCAATTGGTTCTATCTCCGTGCCTCATTGGATCCCTGCCGTGACAATATGAATGAATATGCAGCACTATTATCCAGCATCCAGTACATTATAGATCATTATATTCACCTATAGATTATATAAAATTCCTAGCCTTCATGTGTTCACTGAGACTGATCTTAAATGAGTAGGTTCCAAATACTGATCTGAGACAAGGCCTGCTGTGTCTTTAATATAGTTTTATAAAAGAAAACCCAGGGTAAACCATCTCTGGATCACCACATATTCTATGATTAAAAGGAAAGCTGGTTTACATATCCCTGGATTACATATTACAGGATCAAAGAAGCTTCAGGACAAGGTATGAGGCAATCTACCAGAGCTCAGTAACACACAGACAATGTTTTATGAATCAAAGAACACAGAAAACTGCTGTATAATGAAGTATGTGTAGGCTCCCCAGAAGACTCCTTATTAAATAATAAAAGCGAATCAGTTTAAGTGTCGTTTGAGCTCCTAAAACAGTGTTTGACTTAAGGAAGAAGCTATTGCCAGAGATGGAAACAGAACAGTACTAGTCTGAATGTTATGATTACTTTGACATCTTATCAATAGCAGAAATCCAGCATCATGTTCATCAAGTGTTAAGAGCCAGTTCTCATTTTCTGCTAAATTTCATTTTTTTTTTTTTTTGTGGAGGGTCTTTAAAATGTGACCCATATCAAAAATGGTGGTCTAAACAAAAGACAGCTTAAATTCTCAATATTCTGAGTATAAATCATTTTAAACCATAAAAAAATAATAATAATTAAAAAAAAGTATAGTATTTAGTTAGTTTTTAAAAAAATGAATGAATAATATATATTTAATTAAACTTAAGCCATTGTTCGATAAAACTGATCAACTGTTTTGAAAACAACTGATAAAATGCAAATCTATCTATCATTAAAAAATTAATAATATATTTTATTGCAATGTAAGTTGCTTTCAATAAACCAACTTGATGCAAAATCCATATTTATAAACGTAAAATATTTCCCCATCAACTTCGGTTAGAAATCTTGGTGCAATCTTTGATGACCAACTGACCTTCAAAGACCACATTGAAAAGACTGCTCAATCTTGCAGGTTTGCATTGCACAACATCAGAAAGATTAGGCCCGTTCTAACAGAGCATGCTGCACAATTTCTTGTCCAGGCCCTTGTCATTTCTAGGCTGGACTACAGTGTTCTTATGGCTGGACTTCCATAAAGCACAATAAAACCATTATTCAGAATGCAGCAGCAGAGCCATGTTACACCCCTCTTTATCTCCTTGCACTGGCTACTGGTTACTTCTCACATCAAGTTCAAAACATTGATGCTTGCATATAGAACAGCCGCAGGCTCAAAACTTGCCTACTTCCACTCACTACTACAGATATACATCCCCACCAGAAGTCTGAGATCCGCTAGTGAGCGATGCCTCGTGGTACCTTCAAAGAGAGGCTCAAAATTACATTCCAGAACATTCTCTTTTACTATTCCTGGCTAGTGGAATGATCTTCCCTCCCCTATCCGGAATGCTGAATTTCTGACAGTTTTCAGAACTAAATAAAAAATAAAATGTTTTCTTTCTCTTTATTTATTCCTTCTCTTTCTAGCTTGTACTTACAATGCCTAAACAATGCCTAAAAACAATGCCTAAAATGCGGTATTACAATGCCTAAAACTTGGCTCTTTATGAAGAATCGCTTTATGTATTCCCAATTGTAAGTCACTTTGGATAAAAGCATTTGCAGAATGACTAAATGTACAAACCCGATTCCAAAAAAGTTGGGAAACTGTACAAATTTTGAGTAAAAAAGAAATGTAATAATTTACAAATCTCATAAACTTATATTTTATTCACAATAGAGCATAGATAATATATCAGATATTGAAAGTGAAACATTTTGATATGTCATGCCAAATATTGGCTGATTTTGGATTTCATGAAAGCTACACATTCCAAGTTGGGACATGTAGCAATAAGAGGCCGGAAAAGTTAAATGTACATATAAGGAACAGCTGGAGGACTAATTTGTAACTTATTAGGTCAATTGGCAACATGATTGGTTATAAAAAGGGACTCTCGGAGTGGCAGTGTCTCTCAGAAGTCAAGATGGGCAGAGGATCACAAATTCCCCCAATGCTGCGGTGAAAAATAGTGGAGCAATATCAGAAAGGAGTTTCTCAGAGAAAATTGCAAAGAGTTTGAAGTTATCATCATCTACAGTGCATAATATCATCCAAAGATTCAGAGAATCTGGAGCAATCTCTGTGCGTAAGGGTCAAGGCTGGAAAACCAGACTGGATGCCCGTGATCTTCAGGCCCTTAGACGGCACTGCATCATATACAGGATTGCTACTGTAATGGAAATCACAACACGGGCTCAGGAATACTTCCAGAAAACATTGTTGGTGAACACAATCCACCGTGCCATTTGCTGTTGCAAGCTAAAACTCTATAGGTCAAAAAAATAGAGATATCTAAACATGATCCAGAAGCGTAGGTGTTTTCTCTGGGCCAAGACTCATTTAAAATGGACTTTGGCAAAGTGGAAAACTGTTCTGTGGTCAGATGAATCAAAATTTGAAGTTCTTTTTGGAAAACTGGGACACCATGTCATCCGGACTAAAGAGGACAAGGACAACCCAAGTTGTTATCAGCGCTCAGTTCAGAATCCTGCATCTCTGATGGTATGGGGTTGCATGAGTGTGTGTGGCATGGGCAGCTTACACATCTGGAAAGTCACCATCAATGCTGAAAGGTATTTCCAAGTTCTAGAACAACATATGCTCCCATCCAGACATCATCTTTTTCAGGGAAGACATTTTCCAAAATGACAATGTCAGACTACATACTGCATCAATTAAAATGACACATTTTCTCAGTTTAAACATTTGATATGTCATCTATGTTGTATTCTGAATAACATATTGAAATTTGAAACTTCCACATCATTGCATTCTGTTTTTATTCACAATTTGTACAGTGTCCCAACTTTCTTGGAATCGGGTTTGTAAATAATAGATTTATATATCAAAACAAATGTTATTTGTCCAACTTAAGACACAAATTCTGTTCTGTTGTAAGGTATTCTATTAATCTATTTTAGAAAACAAGAGCATATGTTGTATGTCAACACCCACTAATTATGAGTCAAACTGTCCCTCACAAGACTCAGGTGTTTATAAAGTCTTCACTGGTACACAGTTTCAACTGACCCTGACATATAACACTAAATGTTTCCTTTCAAAGAAAAAAGCCACATAAAGGAGTGATTCATTAGCGAGATGGACACTACTCTCTTTTGGACTTTCAAAGCTGCCCCCTACATTAGCCTGAACGATTTCCAATGCAGCAGAGCTCCAAATCCAGCTCTGTGAAGACTAACACAAACTCTTTGGTTCGATACAGAGAGGTGAACACTGACCTACATTGTGAATAAACTCTCTTGTTCAGATATAATTTCACCTGCGCTCTGAGAGATGGCCTTTCCACGGACAGAAGACTCAGATGGCTCAGCCTCCACAAAACACACACACACTTACTTCGGTGCCTGATTGTTGTAGTTGTTGTCATATGAGTCATATCCCTGGTCATCATAGGCTGTTCCATATCCATCATCGTATTCCTATGGGAAACAAAATGTATACTGTAAATATCCACAAACCATTTTATACAATATAAAGGATTTTCAAAATAAAAAAGTTTTATGAATCCATGTTTTTAAACAAAACGACTGTAAAAAATCCTGAATGAATCAAAATGAATTGTAAATACACTTACACTTTATACATTTACAATTCAAATACAATTCAATGTTCCTGAATGAATCAGTGTTTTGAACAATTCATTTAACTACATAATTCAAAGACTTACTCCTTTTTAGTTACTGAATGAATCCATGTTTCGGACAAATCAGTTGATAGAAAGATTCAACGATTTACTCAAAAAGAGAACCACTTGTTTCGTTCATGAATGAATTGCTGTTTTAAACAAATCAGTCGATTTAAAGATTCAAAGACTCACTCATAAAAACAGCAACTTATTTAGTTACTAGGTGAGTCAGTGTTCTGGACAAATTGGTTGTATGAAAGAATCAGTGAGTCGCTCAAAAAGAGAATCACTTGTTTTGTTTACAAATGAATTACTGTTTTGAATGAAACAGTTGATTGGAAGAGTAACTTGTTTTGTTCATCTGTGTTTTGTTTAGTTACTGGATGAATCAGAGTTTTGAATGAATTGGTTGATTTACAGATTCAATGACTCACTCAAAAAGATAATCATTTGTTTTGTTTATGAATGAACTAATGTTTTGAGCAAATCATTTGATTGAAAGATTCAATGACTCACTCGTGAAAATTGAACACTTGTTGTTCATGAATGAATCACTTTTTTGAACAAATAAGTTGAATGAGTTATTCAAAAACTTGCACATAAAGACAGCAGAGTAAATAGTGAAGAATATATCTTTATTTACATCGCACAGAAAGAATGTGATGTTATATGCTGTATAACATTCTTTCGGTTCAATGAAAAGAAAAACGTTTACTTCATATCTGTGTAGATACAGCCTAGAAGATTGGTCTGGGGAGAAAGCTTTGTATTGTGAACTTTAGAGTATACATAATATATGAAATTATATAAAAAAAGCAAGAAAACCCCTGTTTTCCTTGCTATGAAAGGAGTTAAAAGCATGTATAATGCAGAAGTCTGGAATGATGGACAGTCTCCATAGGACATACTGTACTTCATCAGGGTCAAGAGATACATTCTAATGATGAACCATTTTGAGTCGTCCTGAATCCACACACGCTCTCAAACTCTGCTTAGAGGTTAATCTGCTCGGCTGAACCCCAGCTGACATTAATACTCCATATATCTAGAGCAGAAATAGCAGAGAGCTGTGCATGAAAACTGAAAAGCAGCTCTTCACTTAAAAGGAAAGGTTGTGAAAGTGCTTCATTAAGTCGAGGGCTGATATGATTTTGACACTGTAATTAACATCGCATAATAACCCTTTAAGAGTGGATAATGAAACTTCATGGGGGTTAATATCTAATGTAGCTATTATTGTGACATATCACAGATTGCTTTATGACATGCGTGGCTTTGTGGCCTGTTGCCTCGTAAAGTCCAGTGATATGTTTATGAAGACTCGTGTATGAAATGTCAGCAGAGGTCAGAAAATCAAGCTTTTTAGAAATTTATTTTTATGTAGGCCAACATGGACTTTGCACTGCTTTTCTTATATTTTCTGTGCTGATTGTTGGGGAAAACTTGCTGAATTTATATACACATGGTAAAATGTGCAAACTTTCAGCATTATTATTATCACATGATCCTTCAGAAATAATTCTAATATACTGATTTGCTGCTCAAGAAACATTTATTATTATTATCAATGTTGAAAACAGTTGCGCTGCTTAATATTTCTTTGAGAAAACCACAATATATTTTTTACAGGATTCTTTGATGAATACAAAATTCAAAATAACAGATTCTTTTTTCGTAACACTGTACATGTTACTACTCATATTTAAAACAATATTTTGCATGTTATTTCAAAGAAAAATACTGTTTAGTAATTTTTTATTAAAATAGAACTAAATATTAGTGCTGTCAAACGATTAATCATGATTAATTGCATCCAACATAAAAAAAATTGTTTACATAATATATGTGTATACTGTGCATATGTATTATGTATATATAAATACAAACACACACATGTATATATTTAAGAAAAATATATTATGTATATATATATATATATTAAATATATTTATATTTGATATAAGAATATAAATGTGTATGTGTGTGTATTTATATATACATAATAAATATAAACAGTACACATACATACATTATGTAAACCAAAACTTTTATTTTGAATGTGATTAATCACGATTAATCATTTGACAGCACTATTAAATATATTCATTTGCTCAGCCTCTGAAACAAATTTCCTTTTCAGATGACATCATCAAGCCCCTCCCCTCCAACCACATGTGCTTTTCACTGTCCAATCAATAACTGGTGCATTGAATCAAGCTCCACCCTTTATTTTGAGCATCATGTTTCATTTCAAAATGCCACATTACACAGTACAAATGTGTAATGTTGATTTCAAGCAAAACTCAACACACCTACGCTTTCAAATGATCTCAAATATTCTCTAGTCAAACAGTTGTCAGTAGTCATTCAAGCCATTAGTCGACTATATTTAATATATATAACATATAATATATTAGGGGTGACCACGAATAGTCAACGATTCGATGCTTCGATAGGAGGAGCCTGATTCGACCACTAATCTCATAGTCGAATATTCGCAGGTTGTTATGATCATGCCATTTTGCCTATATGGGGGTGCCCAAACATCTGATATCACATAGAACTATGGGTTTTCTCCCAATAATTTAATATACTGCCTATGAAAATAATGCTGTAAATCTGAATCTGAAAAGAAAGAAGCCATTATATGTCATTATATGACACAAAACAAAAGAGAGTCCTAGGGACACATAGTTAAACACCACATAGTGGTGTTGGTGCAGTGGATAAGACACATGCCTTTGGTGTGAGGGACCTGGGTTCAAATCCACTGTGAGACACAAGTGTGTCCCTGAGCAAGACACTGAACCTCTAGTTTTTATTTTATTTTATTTATTCTTTTTTTTTCAACATTAACGACATCAACAGCAAAACTTCAAGTTTTTCAATTTCTTTTTCAAGTAAACTTCATTATAGAACTCATTTTAAGTGTCACTTTGCTTGTGGATTAAAGATTAAAGTGAATAGAGTGCTCTGGCAGTGGCGTGCCTCTCATCGGACAGTAATGCCGCTCTAAGACAGCAGGGTGTGTGATGAGAAGGTTTTTGCGTCTTTGTTTTCCTAGTTGAGAAGGATTTTACAAATGTGAATTGAGGGCAAATGGATTTGGAACTGAGCTGGATATGTTGGAGCAGTGACGAGGGGTCGGAGCCTTTTAGTGGAGGACATTTATCCTAAATTAGTAGGAGAACAGAAATGAAAGAACTAGGCTTTTATGTTTATTAAGAAACAAATATTTAAGATACAGTGTCTGAAAACAATTAATAATATCTTAATTCTAAATAATAATACAAAACAGTAATAATGCTAATATATAGGTATGTGTATGTGTGTGTGTTTGGGTACATTTTTCTTAAGAAAATGTGAGTGGTGCTTGCTGCTGAAAGACTGTATGGTTGCTAGGCAGTTGCTAAGTTGTTCTGAGTAATTTCTAAGCACTTTCCATGGTGTTCTGGGTTGAGGATGTGAAGGTGCAGGTTCAAATTCATCCTGTGTAATGTTTTGATCTCACCACCCTTGTCCTTCCACCTATAATTTATTGTCTATCAATAAAAAATGGCCTCAGCCCACAAAATCAAATTAGGCCAAAAAGGAAACTGAAATGAATTTGAAGAAAAGATATAAGAACTGATCCTCCCGGGAAACCTGGAGCTCCACAATGTTTCAAAGGGATTTCAGTGCCTCTCCAGTACTGACTGCTGCGCTGTGCTGGTTACAGCTCAAATATTTGATGAGAAGCCTAACAGTTGAATTTCCTTCCATATCCAAAAGGAAATAAGTTGAAATCAAAGCAAAATGAAGGTTTGCAGCATTTGAACCTTTTAATAAAAACACTCAACTGTGAGCAACTTGTCTTCCTTGCAAGCTGCAACAGGACCAGACTCACTAGTCTATTTATAACCGGAGATATTTCCATTGTGCCGTCTCGTCTGACAGTGATCTCTATCTGCAGCATTATGAATATATCATAAGGTAAAAACCTCTCGTATTCTGAAAACCCCCACTTTATTACTTTGGCAGATTAGTTATGAACGGCTTTATGCACTGACTAATAAATTAGTCTGGTTGAAAGTGAAAACACAACCAGGTTGTGTGTGAAAATGAGACTTTCTTGAAGAAGGGAAACTCATTCCCAGGCTGCTGCTGTAAAGCAGGTGAAAGCTGCTGACAGCCGCTGTGCCATTTTGATCAGCTGAGGTTTGATCAAGTCTGTCAACGCTTGCACAAGACACTGAAATTAGACGTGTACACATCACACTCCGAGCGCAGTGAAAATGAAATCTCTGTTTGAACGGCACGTCAACTCTTTTCAAATATGGTTGTACTTACACCGTCTGGGCTTTGTATGAAAGAGAAAACAGATCTCTCTGGGGTGAGAGACTGCTGGTGGTTTGTTTGGTAAACTTCTCGCTAAGCTGAGGCTGTCGTTTGTGAGCGACGAGCATCTCTGCTACAGCTGGACCAAACTCATTTAAACAAGCCGCATGTGAAGCGGAGACTCTTTCAGGGTTGGGCTTCATTAGACAAGGAGAAAACTCTCCACAATGTCATGCCCTTTAAACAAGCATAAAAGGAACATGAAGCGCGAAAGTGGCATTATATTTATAATGCTACAAAATATTTATATATAAAATAAGAAGTTTACTTGAACATTTTATTCTTCAGAGGATCCTGAAGAAATGTATTTAATGTATTAAATGTAAAACTGTAGTTTATATATATTACGAAAGTTGCGTGGTCATGAGATCAGCATATTAGAATTGTTTTTGAAAGATCTGTAAAAGAATAAATAAATAAAAAATAAAAAATTATAATAATTTGAAACAGCTTAATTATTAAATATTTTATATATCTTTATATTTATTTTTATTTAATTCTGAATACATATCTAAATGTTTATTTTTATTGCCATTTAACAACATTTTCAAGTTTGCATTTCAGCTTTGCCATTACAGAAATAAATTAAATTTTAAGATATATTATAATAATGTACACATATTTATATTTGATAATATTACTGCTTTTACCGTTTTTTTTTTTTTAATCAAATAAATGCAGTTTCTATCCAAAGCGACTTACAATTTGAGAATACATCAAGCGATTAATCTTAAAGAGGTGAATAGACAAAGGAAGTGCTTGTCATAAGTTCAAATACAGCACATACAAGCTGTTTAATTTTTTGAGTCAGAAAGAGGTGAGTTTTCAGCTGTCGCAAGTAACAGTTTACAAAACAGATGGAGGAACAAAGTATTAAGCAAACACTCAGGCACTCGGTCTGCTCTGCTGACTGATCACTTCACCCCTTTAATATTCATAAACTGCTCTGTAACATCACAACCACCACATATGTTCACCCAAACAAAGTTTCCCCACTTTTTTTTTTTCTGTGGAGCTCCTGAGTTGGTTCATATCACTTTCCCCCATTGTTACATCAGCAGAAGAGCTTTTAAAGGTTTCTGTAACAGCAGCGGGAGACCTGTTTTCAATCTCACTTGCTCTCTAATTCTGAGTGTGCGATTGACATTGCGGCTGTTTATTGGCGCTGCCAGCTGAGGTCTCGGCGGTGAGTCTATCAGAACGCTGCTGGCCGGAGCTCAGGTAAGCAGTGTGCTGGAGAGAGCTCTATTAGAGCCCAGTAAAGCCATGTAATCACATTACATTTGCCTCCTCCAGCTCAGTGCCAGAAACAGAAGGCCACATTAGAGACACAGAGAGACCCAGACAAACTCAGTCATGTTTAGCCTCTCTCTTGCACACACACACACACACACATATACACAGAGAGAAAGAGACATGCCTTTACTTACAGTAGCTCAAAGAGGGTACAGACTATTTTCTTTATACAAAAGATATTTACAATGACTACAGACTAACCCTAAATGATGTATTTCACCATATAAGATGTCTATTATTAGTATTATTAGTATTTAATTAACATGAATACATATTAATACATACGATAAATGCAGTAATACAAGTAAACATTTATTACAAATAAATTAATAATAAAAATATTTTTTATAGTAATAAATTACATGAAAAATAATAGTAAAGACATCAGGGTGAACTCTTTTCACTTGGTCCAGTAAGCAAATAGTCAGAACAGCCTAGCAACCACCTAGCAACCACACAGAACACCCTAGCAACCATTCAGAACAAAGGGTGACATGCTTCTACTGTCGCATAACATACTGCAGAAAAACATTGAGAAAAGCTGTGTGTTCCTGAATAGACTGAAGTCAGGCGTCGCTCTGATAACTCAACGTCTTGGTTGAGAGAAATCCCTGATCTCTTACTATCATCAGAGCTTCGCATCAGTGTTTGAGGGTCTCCAAAACACACACATGTTACATCAGACCTAATGAGAACATCGACACGCTTAAGAGGCACACAATGATATTACAGTCTGAATGAGAGACAGAAGCTCCCCAGGTGAGCGTTCTGGTAGAACAGACACAATCGGCTGAGAGACAGGTTGTTTGAAGATAAGACCTGCCCTTAGATGCCACGAGACCTCACACACACACACACACACACACACACACACACACACACACACACAAACGCATGGCTTGTTTGAATAACTCCACCCCCCTGCTCATATCTACTCCAGTTGCTGGGTTTTCTGGAACATTTCTTAGTTTCACAGGTCTGCCAAGATGCTCTGAGTGTCTAGACTCTCTCAGAATACTGAACATCTAACAAATATGAACATGCAATTTACAGCACACCAACACTAGTATGAAGGAATATTGTTTTTGCCTTCTTGCCATTTTTAGCAATAGTATTTACAGAGAGAAGACAGGAACTCTATATTTAATTCAGAATTTAGTGTTTGATGACTTCAATTTAAATTTCTGTATATTTCTGCTGAAGGGCATAGGTAAATATGACATTTATTATAATGGGTTTATGTGAAGTTCACTTAAATTATACATTCTAAGTCTAATAAATGTAAAAATTGATAGCTATATTTTATTGTATATTTAAACATTTTAATGTTAGGTGAGATTAATAGCGATTCATTTCAGAAAAAATGTTGCGATTGATTAGTTGTTTTTTTCTTTTTTTTTATCGACTGACAGCATTTGTGTGTGTGAATGTTTTTTTTTCACTCGTTTTATAATAATAATTGAATTTTCTAATGCCAAAAAGAAAGTAATTACATTAACTCCTGCTTTATGAATTTGTCGAGCTAAATTTATTGCACATAAACACACATACACACAAAAACATCACCAATGAACTCGAAGATTGATGAGCGCATTTCACTCATACCGTCTCACTTTTAAGACTATACATAAAACCCAAACTACACATGTGGTTTAGAGTGGCTCATGAACTAGACAGCTGCCCGAGACTTCAGGAACATCCTGCACTGCTGGATTAATAAACTTGTGCTGGTCACACAGAGCTAAACATCATCACACTTGTGTCGACTGCAATTAACGTGTGGCTTCTGCCATGGAGATCAAACCGAGAGAGGATGGAAGTCATAAACACTGAGCTACCATGGGGCTCGGGCCAAATTTGCATAAACAGAACTGATTTATGGGTACTGGGGTAGTCACACTGAAACTAGGAGGCGGAAGTGTGCACCACATTATCCGTTTAATGGAATTTCATGCTCTGTCTCTCGCTTCTTATATGATAAGGAATGTTTCTCTCATTAGATATAATACTTCTGCAAGTTTCAGAAGCAGTGACTGGAGGTTAGTGCACATGCTCCAGTCACATCTAATTGTGCAATAAATCGATGCAAATGCACAAATAAATGCGAGTTGTTTGCACATCTCAGAAGAATCGACAAATACAACAAGGCACTTGTATAATTTCAAAGCAAACATTTCGGTATTCATTTGCACATTTAATTACAGATAGTAAACCGGCTGTGTGTTTATCTGTGGACTGAGCTCACAAAATATATACTACATATATTTGTATAATTTAATGTGTGAATTTCAGGTAGGTTTTCATATATATTCTTAAAGATGGCATATATTTATACATCATATATTATATTTTTCCAAATAATTCAGATCAGCCTACAAACTTGCATTTACAAAGCCATGCATATATATTCATATATATTATGATATATAGTCAACAAAATAATAATAATTCTGATTATTAACAAGCATGTACATGACAAAATAGTTGGATATAGCCATGTGGTGTGCATAAATATTCTTATATATTATACTTGAAATATTTTCCCCAAATAATTCAGATTGAATTATTTCATCCATGTACATCTATACATGGAGTTTTTTCAAAATTCTTAATAATTTTGCTTATTGAAAAGCATATGCAAGTCAGTATTGTTGATACAGCCATTTGGTGTTCATATATAGTATAATAATAATTCTGATTAAAAAGCATATGCAAGACAAAATATTATTCATACAGAAATGCAATGTTCATATATATATATATGTGATAAATAGTACTTTCAAAATAATTATGATCAATTCAAAAACATTTATAACCAGATTTTTTTTCAGTCATTAACAATTCTGCTTAATAAAAAGCATTTGCATGATACAATATTATTATTATTATTATATGTGATGTGCATATATATTCTTACTACATATTATACATTATAGACATAGTATATTCTATTACTATTTCAGTCTTTCTACTTTAAAATGTAATGCTTCACTAAAAGTGTTACTGTTTCTATATCAAAATTTTATTCTGTGTACTATACTTTCAACAAAATGTGTCAAAACCCCCCTTAAAAAAGAAAAATAAAAAGTAGACATTTACAGTTGAAGACCCGAGGCTCAGGAATACGTTTTGTGTTGGCACTTACTCAGTAACAACTCTCACATGGGTCTGCATGTCACTATACTTCAGCGTGATAAAAAAGAGGCATGGACAGAATGAAACTCCTAAACGGAGGAGCCCATAGGCAAACCTATGTCTCTATTGAGAACACAAACCCGTGATTTGTGTTTGGTTTGAGAAACATCACACTGGATGCAGCATTCATAACACAACACTGGTGACAAAGAAAATCATTTCAGCACTCGACCAGAGGAGAGATAGCAACCGCAACCGGCTCTGTAATAATGAGGCTAAACCAAAGTGACAAGCGGTTTTGATTGTGCAGCAGAGATCCTGCGATACAGACCGGGATAATACATGCTGTAATGCTATTATTGCAACCTTCCGCAGAGAGTGAGTCAGGTATCAGAGCAGCATTCTCGAGAAAGAAGCAAACGGCCGATGCAATTACTTCAAATTAATGACTTACACAAGAGCGGGTGGATCCGCCCTCCACGGCCCACAAACATGCTTCAAATCAGATTCTGTGCCTTTAAAATGTATTTTGGCTTATTGATTTTCAGTAATCTGATCAAGATGTTTTCAAATCGCACAAGATACATGTTAACGCTGACCTCAGTTGATTCTCAGAGACAGATATGTGGTCACGATTGGGTTAGAAATATTAATCGTGTACTGGTTTGATATCTTTTCTTGCCAGAGTAATTGGAAATCAAATGTGATTAGTTGATTCCTGTAAAGTCAGACACTGAGAGCGGATGGGGCTGGTTGATCTCTGTAAATCTGAATGGTGAGAGGGGATATGATTGGCTGATGAAATCAGATGCCATGGGTTGGAGATAAAAACACAAACAACGAGGTAAGTAGAAAAAAAAATAGAAGAAGAGTAAGAAAAAGGAAAAAGTAAGATAAAGTATACTGGGACCCAAATGTGTCACTCTATAATCACTAGAGAAATAATTTGAGAATATTGAAAATGTGAAAATCTGTAATATTGTGAAAAATTATTACAACTTCAAATAAAATAAAGACATTTTTATATTTCTATGATGAAAAGCTGGATTTTCATCATCATTACTCCAGTCTTCAGTGTCACATGATCTTTCAGAAATCATGCTGATTTGCTGCTCAATAAACATTTATTTTTGTGTTGAAAACATTTGTGCTGCTTCATATTTTTGCAGAAACTGTGATAAATTTCCACAGGATTATTTGATGAAAGCTCAATAGAATAACATTAAATTGATCAAAAGTGACAGTGAAGACATTTATAATGCTACAAAATATTACTATTTATCATTATTGTATCCTTGCTAAATGAATCTATTAAATTATTTTTACAAAAAGTCTTATAGTGTAAATTTTCTTTTTTTACAAAGTGATTGGTAGTTGCTTTTTAATATATATTTTATGTACTGATTAATTATATAAAATGAATTTGTGATTTCACAAATAGGCCCTAATGGTAATATAAAGGGTGAACTGCTGAAGCATTAATATATTTGACACACACACACACACACACACACACATATATATACACACATACTATATATATATATATATATATATATATATATATATATATATATATATATATAGTGTGAGAATATATAAATATATATATTCTCACACTAAGAAGCAAAGTGCTTTAAAGAATTGTTCACTGACAGGTTCTTTAGGGAACCCAAAATGGGTCTTCTGTGGCATCACTGCAAAAAAAAAAAAAAAAAAAAAAAAAAAAAAACCTTTGGAAGAGTGTAGAAGAACCGTTTTCATTGACCAGCTCTATTTTTTCATCCTAGAGTGAAGAACAATTAATATAATCTAAAAACATTTTGTTTCCACTATAAAGAACCTTTCGTGTATCAGAAGATTAAAGGTTCTTCACGGAACCATCAATGCCAAAAAATAACCTTCATTTTATACATATAAATTTGAGTAAATAGTGACAGCAATTTCATTTATCCATTTTCACTATTCCTCCACAAAGATCTCAGTAATTTCCCATGAAGTGTCTCGAACTCTTTGGCCCTCAGGTCAAAGAAGATTTGAACTCAGAAGATCTTTTTGTTTCCATTACGATCCTGACGAGGAACATCTAAACATTGATTCTCAGCGACAGCTTCAGATTTATCATCCCACAGATGTTTTCAGATCGTTCCCAGTGTTTCAGACTCCTGCACAGATGCATGTATCCAGGCCGTGGAAACGATAGGGAAGCTGGCGACTGAGTCGTTTCCTCTGACCCCAGCACATTCGAACGGCGGCCCCCTAAATAAACCTGTCAGATGTGGTTAGATATGGGCACTGCAGGGCAGAGTGCCAACACCACCCACCTCTTAGGAACCACCATCTGTTAAATATTCCACATGCAAGCCAGAAGACCTCTGAGTCACGCAACATCGAGAGGGGCTGGCAAACATTCAGATAAGCTCAATGTATTTGAAGTGGTTGTTTTGCAACTCTCTCTGATAAATTAAAACTCAAAGCAGTGAAAATCTATAACAGTGTCAGAAGCAGGCAAGTAAATAAGACCATTTTCCACATAATCACAAAGAAAAACCATTAAATCAAGCAGATGAAATGATTTAGGATGTCTCCATTACGACTGACAAATGAGATCAGCATCATAAAGCATTCATTTTGTGAGAGCCTTGGCAAGCTATTGAGTTTGTTTTATAACATTTATCGATATGATAAATGTCAACAATAAAATACTGGCTATTATAGACATATCATAGATCACTCTTTCTGTATAGACAGGTACTAAAATTCCTGTAACAGTTCAAATAGAGTAAATGTCATGCTTATGTTGCTTTCGCATGCCTGGTGGCACCAAACTGTAAAAAAATAATTAAATGCCAAAGAAATGAAATTTATAATTTTAGAGATTTTTTTATTTGGAAAGACATTTGCAAAAAACATTTTAGGGTTAAAAAGAATAAACTTAGTTAACTATAAAGCAGAAACCAAATTGAAAAGGTTTTACTAACAGCTTGCGCCAACACAAACCGTCTTTTGGCGTTAAAAGTTTACTGTCAGTGTTTACTAAAGATGTGCAAGTGACGAATTAGTGCTGAAAAGGCATGGTTATTTTTGAGCCTGACCTTATTAATTTGAATTTGTAGAAGTTTCCCATTCAGACACAAAATATTTGGGAGGAGAGTATTCAAATGAATCACACAAAAAATGTAATTTGCGCTTGTCAAATTACTGGCATTTATGCCACTATTTAAAGCCCAAATAAAAAGCAATTTTGGTCTTGAAATGGCTGCAATTATTGTTGCTCTGGCACTGCAGAGAAAAGAGGGTGTGTGGTAGAAGGGAGAGGAGAGGAGTTTTTTCCACATGTAGCCTATTAATTTATTTGGAAAGCCAGAAGAACACTTTGTATTATCGTATACATATTTAGCAAGCCATTGCTATTTTTACGACTTGGAACCCTCAACTAGGAGTCACACAATACCAGGTCTAACAAAACTTCTAGCAAACCTTAATTTTTTTGGCCTCTGGTACTTTTCAACATACTGTGGCTTCTTTATTTCCTTGTACATTGGTATATTGTGTTAGTCGATAGTTATATGAGATGTTGCGTCTGTGTTTATTGTTAGTAAATCACCCAAAGAAATTTCCCCTCCCATCTCTTAATAAATTTACAATGAAAAAAATAATAAATAAATAAATAATCTGAAATAAAATACAATAAAATAAAAATACTTATTAGATGAAAAACATAAACATATTTTATTTCAATTAATTGCCAGGGCATATTTATACATTTTTAAATATTATTACTAAATTACTAAAATTATTAAAACTGAACTGAAATAAAAAAATAAGCAAAATATATATGTCAAATAACTAAAATAAATAAATAAATATGAAAGCCATACATAAAAAATACTATTAATAAAACTGATTACTATGAATAAAGGCTAATTAAGTGTATTATTAAATAATATAATGGTATATAAATAATACTAAAATAACACTGGCAAAGACTATGGTTGAATCTCTAAGTGTATAGATCTGCACTGGTGATGGTACAGTACAATTAATTGACTTTTGCAAAACCAACTAGCATACTGTAGTAAAAAACTGTTGTGAACAGTATTAGCTTTAAAAAACATACTTAAATGCATATTTAAAAAATCCAGTATGTCATCCTGCCACCATTTGCTGGATACTAATAATCTGATCTTCATTAATTCTGTCCTTGAATGTTATAAAAATTATTTGATATAGATCCTAAACAGAATAACGTCTACAGCAAAGCAAGTGACAGTTACTTACATATTCGCCATAGGTATCCTGCACCACTGGAGGGGGAGGTCTGTACCCGGGTGGGGGCGGAGCTCCTCGTGCTCTCTGTGAGGGAACACCCCTTACTCTGCTGGACGGAACCCTGCTGGGCGGAGCTCCTCTGGGCGCCACCCCCCGCGGGACTGCAGCCTGAGGAGGAGGAACGCCTCCTCTACACCTGCAGGACACATGCCCAAATATAAATATAATTAACTAAACATTTTCACTGGAGAAAGAATTCTTCATTTAAAAAATGAAGACACAATAGTGTAAAAATGGTGTGAAAAAATGCATATACACTGCAAGAGAAATGAATGGACATAAATGAACTAAATTAGTGATGTTAAACCTTTTTACCAAAATATACTTAAGATTCTTTACATTACCTTTGGAGATAATATATATTGTGCCTTCACAAAAGTGTATGCACTGTATGTATATATATATATATATATATATATATATATATATATATATATATATATATATATATATATATATATATATATATATATATATATATATATATAAAGATTTTTCCAAGTTGTAAATATAGGATAACTATTTCAGTATTTCTACTTCACAATTTCAATGCAGTTCAATGCATTACTTGCTGCTTCTTTGTATTGTTTAAACGTCAAGTGAATTAGTGAAATGTATTATACATTTTTATGTTTCTTAACATAAGAAGAAAGAGCTAAAAATACATTTTAATATGTTTATCTATTTGTTGTTCCTTATGTAATTCCAATAAATCCACAGTTTTGATGAAGTTAATAATAATCTAAGGTATGGAACAGTATAGTAAAACAGAAACGTGTCCAAAAGTTTACTATAGTGTATACTACTGTTCAAAAGTTTGGGGTCAGATTTATTTATTTATTCATTAAACTGAACAAAATTGATGGTATTTTACATCGTTTCAATGTAAAACCCTGAAAAAAAAGAACACTGGAAATGGCATATCTCAGTTTCTACAAAAATTTTAGCAGCATAACTATTTATAATAAAGCTTTGAAATTTAATAAGCATCTTTGAACTGACAGACAGATAGATCTAGTCTAGTTTTTGGTTATCATTTACTAAGAACAATATGCTGTTGAATATATTCTATCCTCCAGTGGAAGATTACTTTGACGGTTTGATTGAATTTCCCTCTCCAACTATGATGAAAATGAGTCTGGTTTGAGGAAATGACATTAGCGCCAGTCCAAGTGAGAATAAATCTGTCAGTTATACTGCATTAAACTCTCAGTGGAGTTTCAAATCCATTTCTCATTAAACAGCAGAAAAAATTCAATGGGCAGAAAAGGTGAAAATAAGGAGTTTATTAGTCTTGTTTACAAGTTATCCTGCCGTTTCTAGCTCTGTGATTACAGTACAAAGAATCGCTGTCGTACCTGTGTGATCCCGGCACTGAAGTTCCTCTGCTTCGTGTGCTGCTCTTGCCTCTGGCTGCTGGGACTTTGGCGTCCTCCGAGCCGCCGTTCAGATACGTCAGCTCCTGTAGCTGAGCCTGTCTGATCTCATCGTTATAGTCCTGTACACACACAGTTAATGAGCTGTAACGCACAATAATGGTCCACTTGTTTTTCAAGGGGAAATATATGCCCCCTGCAACCCCAAACACACACCAACATCTGTTTTTCCCCAAGAGGAGGCATTCTATATATAAATATTAACATTTAATGTAGCTTTTCATTAGCATAACAGATGTCACTGTGAGATTTTATATACATAAAGTCAATACCGTGCACAAACGTGAACATATGTGTTGTGTTTGATAGAGAAGATCCGGACAATTACATGAATCTGCAAACCACTTAACTTCTCCAATGTAATATATTTGTAACTAAAATAGAAAACTTGAGAAAGAATGACTTGATTTTATCCACCAAACACTGTAAAACAGAGATCATTAAAGTATGTTTTACAAGAAAATGCTATTTCTGTTTTAAAAGTGTTACGTCATTTACCATTTATTTGCATTTTTATTTTAGTATCGAGATACAAATACATTTTTATTAATATTTTAAATTAGTTTTTATTTTTATATGTTCTTCTTTTATTTTCATTTTAGCTTAAGTTTTAAGTAAGTTTAGATAATTTTATTATGCGTTTGTCATTTCTAATAAATTTTTTAAATATGTATCTATACAACGTGATCTCATGAGAACACGTGTGTATTTTTACGTTAAATGTGGTTCTACCACACGTACATTTAGTTACGTTTTCATGCACATAAAAACGTACAACTTTGACGTATTTGTATCAGTAAAACGTACAAATACTTACGTGTTAGCAGCTAAAAAAACGTAAATAGTCTAACGTAAAGTGTAAATGTATATGAATTCCCATGTATTAATATTAAAATCATGGCTTTAATGATTTTAATCTGTTGTATTTAATTGTCATATCTATACATGTTTTTTATTGAATTTATTGAAAGCAGTTTAATCATCTACTTAATAGGAAATAACATTTCTGTGCATGCTGCAAACTCGTTTCGGGGGATTACATAATGTTAAACGAGATTACACTTTGAAACCTTAAAATGAATAGAATTTATGTAATTGTTTAACCATTTTGTAATATTTTGCTGTGCGATTTTCTTCTATCCTATGACTGACAATACAACCATAGATACACAAAAGCACAGCATAAAATTACAAATCACATCCATTTTATTTGTTTGCTGTAATCCATATCTTTAGAATCCAGATGTTTGCAAGGAACATATCCAAATTCAGCCCTTTATCAATCGATCTTCTTCTTCATCATCAGCAACAGCGACCATCACAGTCAAAGCCCGCGCTCGTTATTAGTGATGTGTCGTTCGTGAACGAAGCGTTCTTTTTGAACGAATCTCTTAGGTGAATGAATCGGTCTCGTTCACGCAATCCACTGACTCAGTGAACCGAGTAGCTCTGTGAACTGTTTCATCTTGTCAAAGACTTACTCAACCTCGAGCCAATAGCCTTCGAGTATGAGATGTGACAGAGCAAGTGATTTGTTGAATGTAGTGAACGAATACGCCCTTCAATGAACGAGTTTCATGTGAGTCTGAACTTCTAGAGATCTTATCATTCGTGAATGAAGTGACTGGATGGTACACATGTCGTTCGTGAATGAGTTGAATGATTTAGTACATCTCGTTCGTGAATGAAATGACTGAACTGGCACACATGTCCTTCGTGAACGAGTTCAATGAATGGATACATGTCGTTCGTGAATGAAATAAACTGTTACTTATCTCGTTCGTGAACGAAATGAATGAGAGTAATCTGGTTTACACCATTTAGCATTTCAATCTCGCAAAGTGCAAAGCACAGTTATAGGTACTGTGCACATACGCTTGTTTTCATATTCAGCATACAGAACTCAGATTTATGAATTTGAATATGTAATATACAAACTGTCTGACCAAACAATTAAAATGCTAATTAGGCAAGAAAATCTCATGCTTTGTTCATCTGAACAACTTAATTAGACTTTATATATTGAATGCGATTATGCACACAATTTAATAAAGCCAGATCAGTTAATACTGAATACGTTCGTTGACTTAAGACATAACACATAATACACTCTTTTTTGCCACCTGCTGGCATATTTTGTGTAATACGAAGAAATGGTCACTGAACAAATCAGTGAACGATTCTGAACGAATCATTTTGGTGAACGAACTGAAAATGAACAAATCTCTTGAAAGAATCATAATTTCCACCACTACTCGTTATGATTCGAATTTGAAAATAGCGCCAGTTCGCCCTCGAGAAACATTACGACATGGTTTCAGCACTGATATCGAACGCTCATTGGTTCTCACCTATTTCATCACAGATTGCCACATGCCATGTTTCAGTTGATCGACATTTGAAATCAGTACTGCGCCAGTGCGCCTTCACGGAGAGAGTCTTAAAGTCTTAAACAAATTAATCAGATACGAATTGAAAAGCAGCTTCATGAGCAAATCTCTATGGATAACTGACTGGTCAGAGAACACGTTCTATATGTACGTATTTGAGGTTGTTTTTACGTAAATTTAGATATGTATCGAACCTGTAATTACGTTGAGTTACGTACATAAATGACACTAAATACATAAAGGCACATACGTATTGGACAGTTTTAATTTACGTTTAAATATATACGTTTTGATTGTGAGATCAGGCTGATCTATATAGATTTGATTAATTTTTATTTTAGTTTAGTTTTAGTTTTTTTAGTACCATTTTAGTATAAAGTTAAGTTAAATGAAAATTAAAAACGTTTTCTTAAATATAAAAAAAAAACATTTTATTGTAGTTCAAGTTTATTTTAAGGTTTTCTATGGTTTTTAGTTAACTATAAAATAGCCCTGTTTCTTTGTAATTTTTTGTGAAAATTACTAGAAAGTTCTATGTGAAAATATTTTCTAAACCATTCTAATTAGTTTTTGTCTGGACTGTGGACTCATTGGACAAAACTTGACTAGTATGAATCCAGTTTTACAAACCATTTAAAACACTATGTATTTTGGCTTAAGGTAATATTGTAACTGTTTTTTTTTAATTTACAAGTTATGTTAATAGTGAGAATAAACCTCTAAAATAAAACGTGAATTTTTTTTTTAAGATTTTGAAACAAGTGAATGTGTATTTTTGGTCTAAAGGTAATAAACGCTACAATCATAACATGAAAGATGATGATGTTGATGCTCAGTTTGTGTTTAGAAGATTGTACAAACAGACGTACAGGAATAAGAAATTTTTTGATCTCCTCTAGAGCGTGACCCATTCTTGCATATGCTTCAGCGGGCGGTGCGAACACCTCGATCAGCACATGAAGATCTTCGTTGAGGTGGTGATACTTTGTCTCTCCGCTCTTTCGCAGTTCTTCTTCCTGTGTATAAAAAAAAAGAAAAAATTACACATTTGCAAGCATTTGCCATACCAGTTGAGGAACAGGAACTAATATATATAGTATATATAGTAATATATATACTAATATATATGCATATTCTATTCAATTAAAATGTAAATTCCATATGCAAACACATTGACACTGTGCAGCGAGTGGGGAGCACTGTTAGCTGGCGCAAAGCAAAAGAGCAATTTAACAGGAACCGTGAGACAGAAACATGGCAAAGAATTACATCAGCCCACCTGTCAGATGCACAGATGATGCCGCTTTATTTTAAAAGCAGGGTGAGATTTTCATTCAGCACGGCTTTTAGTTGGAGAGCAAAGCGTGCTGTTATGTGAGTGCTTGTCTCCTGTGCTTCCTCTGATGTCATACAGTTAATCTGCTCTCTTTAAAACAGTCGCAGTTATGCAAATGATATGCTAATTTCATCCACAATCTGCTGTTTACTGAAAGAGGTCAGTTTAGTGCAGATATGCTGAGGTAACGGAGCATGTGTGTATGAAAAGGCAGTAAGCATGGGCTAATCAACAAACTGCCCAAAAATCTAGATTTACATTTACAGTAATGTTTTTATTGTTTGTTTTTGTTTTTAAGTTCCATTCATTCTCTTTAAAGCATTATTTTTGTGGAGTTTTGTGTAGTGTTATGCATAATAAAAAAATAAAAAGGGCCTCTTTTAAAAAGGATCTTAAACATTATTTATCTAAAGATTATTAATTTAAGAGGCAGAGCAAGTTGTTTTAATTAAATGACTGATGAATCGTTTAAAATAAAACCAGGAACCTGTATAAAGAAAGCAAAAAGTATCAGATTGATTTTCAAAATAATTGTCATATTTGTATAGGACTGTATAAAATTTTGAGAAAACTATGGAAGCTTGTTTTAATCAGTGAATTTTAAATGAATGAATGAATGAATGAATCTGGAAATTG
Source organism: Carassius carassius (assembly GCF_963082965.1). NCBI lineage: Eukaryota > Metazoa > Chordata > Actinopteri > Cypriniformes > Cyprinidae > Carassius > Carassius carassius. The sequence continues at coordinate 6,313,353 of NC_081762.1, read as the reverse complement.
TGCACAAATTCAAGTCAGACTTGTGAGACAAACTTGCAGCTGCTAGAAAAAATGAAAGAGAAAAAGTCAAATTTGTGTGATCAGAAAGTAGCAAGTACCTTCTTAATTTCTTGTTATGTGGCAAAAATAAATGAATAAATAAAAATTAAATAAATAAATAAATATTTGTATAAACATAATTGCAAGATGTATAAAGAAGTGAATTGTGAGATAAAATAGTTGTAAATTTCTTTAAATATTTAATTTTGTATTCCATGGAGGAAATAAAAATACTAATAATAAATGTGAGATGTAAACAAGAAAAAAGTCAAAATAGCAAGACGAATGTACACTGAGAATTCTGAAAAAAGAGTCAGAACTGCAAGATTTAAACTCAGAATTATGAGAAGAAAAATTTCTAAATTGCAAGATTTAAACTCATAATTATGAAAAAAGTCATAATTGCAAGATTTAAACACAATTATGAAGGGAAAAAAAGTCTAATTGAAAGATTTCAACTCAGAATTATGAGAAAAAAAGTCAAAATTGCTAGATTTAAACTCAGGAAAAAAAAGTCACAATTGCTAAATATTAACTCAGAAACCAGGAGAAAAAGTCAGAATTTTTAAATAAAAGTCTCAATTACCATTTTTTTTTTATTTATTTATTTATTATTTGGAAAAAAAACAAGCTTCCATGCAAAAGTGTTTGCAAAAGCATATTTTCCACATTAAACGGCACACATATATGTAAAGTTTTCTAAAGTGCTTCCAAAAACAAGCTCTTGTGGGGTTTGGGGCGTGTATGTTTACTATCAACATCGTTTGGTAAATTCTGTGAAATTCATTTCTGCAAATTCTAGTACATCAAAGAGAATGATGAGCTTTAAGCAAATCTCTCCTCTCTGCTGTGGGACGGAGCTGCAGGAGAATCTCCAAACAGCTTAAAACCGTGCAGGTGAGCATTCCAGATCCAAACCGGCCAATTTGCGGTGCACAATTCCCCCTCTCTCGCTTTTCTCCACAGAGAGCTTGTTCACCAAAATCTGACAGGACCGGAGGAGTGCAGCAGTCAATAACAACACGCCCAATTAGTAGATAAAACCTTCCAGAACACCCTGAGCTCTGGAACAGCTGTCTGAAGGGAGAAGATTGCTCGTGTGAACGCTGAATGTAATTGTGGCATGCTTATACATGCACACATCAAAAAATGGCCAGAAACCAGAGGTACATGCACACAATCTGCTGGGGGAAAATGTCAATACTTAAAAGGATACATATCATGGATTTTCCTGAACCTTTTAAAATAAATATTGCATGCAACAACTTAGCCAATTAGAGCCAACTAATTAAAGGTATAGTAGCAAAAACAGCCTTTTTTTAAAAGTAAGGAGAGAAAGCAAGGTTATTTTTTTCTCCTAAATAAATGTATACTTTCACTCAGCAAAAATGCATTAAATTAATCAAAATTGACATTAAATTAATTATAACACTTTACATTTCTTATAAATGCTCTTCTACAGAACTTTCTATTCAACAAAAAATCCTGAACTGTCTCGATGCTGCTGCTACTTTGACGGAGTGAAGAGCAAAGGAGCGAGGAGACATAAGGGATTCCGTGAAGTAAGTTTTTATTAACACCAAAACAAAGCAAGGCTCACATAGCAGAGGGGATTGACAAACAATACCAGATGCTGGACATGGAAACACACAGGGCTTAAATTATGGGACTCATCAAGGGATAAACGAGACACACCTGGAACTCCCATGGCAGAGCAGGCAGCTCGGGGAGCCAGGCCTCAACACTCGGACCGACCCCTACAGACAGATCCCTATACCCCCCCCCCCACCCCCCCCTCTAAAAAATCCTTGGGGAGAATATTGGCTTCTGAGTCCCACTGTGGGCAGGATGCAGCAGCCCTCACTGGGTTGGACGTGGGGACTGGAGCCAATACTGGAGTGGACTCATGGGCTCGAACCAACAGTTGCTACCTCCTTTGATTCCTCCCTTTGGGTTAAGGATCATGCTGCTGTCAGCTGAGGGCTTGAGAGTGAACCGGCTACTGGGCCCGACTTCGGAGCGGCCGGCAGGCTTGCTCAGTCCTGTGGTGTCTGGGAGATCCACGGGGCGATGGTAATTGGCCCTGATCCAGAACAACGAATTGACGGTGGCGTCATTCAACGCTGTTATCATGTCTAGTTTGCAGAATTCCCGGGCGTACTCGATGAATGCGAGATCTCTGTGGGCCAGGGCAGAGAATCTCATGGTGATTTCCATGATTGCAGGGAGAAAAAATGGAAACACTCTCGAAAAAAGGAAAAAAACACAGAGAGAAGGTGCGCCGCTTATTGTTTATGTCCGGTATTTTGTCACGATGCTGCTGCTACTGTATACTATAATAAATGTAAGATGATGTAGGTACAGTTCTGGGGGCGGGGCTAGTGTTAACTGCGTTAAAAAAATGTAATCAAATTATTCATTATTCAAAACTAATCAATTAAGTTAATGCGTTAAACTGACAGCCCTTATATATATATGTTAATGATGTAAACTGACAAGCTGCGCAAATCCACGCTGATAATGACTGTGGATTTGTATACATATATATATATATACACACACACACACACACACACACACACACACATTTTGGACATTTAGAAAGGTTGCAATTTTACAGCTGTTTCTATGTGTTTAGATTGAATCTGTATCAAAATAAACTACAGACATGAACTAAAAGGATCATCTAAAATTAAACTACTTTTTTTGGTGCAAGAAATGTTTAGGAAGAAAAAAAAATGACAGTGCCGTTTACACAACAATGTTTTTTACTAAAATTTCTAAATTGTTTATGCATTTTGGCTATTCATTTATATGACAATGGCCTTTTGGGGGCCTGAAAATGCAAACTTTAAAAGTTCCAAAGTAAAAGTTTTAACTGTAAAAATGCAAATTTGTGAAAACGGTGAAGTCATGCGCATGTGTGTTGCATGTTCAGTATATGTGCATAACATCGCCAACTACGGGTCTGGCATGAACAATACAGCGTTTTTAGTCTTTTTTGGTGATCTGTGTGAATGGGGATCATTATTGACAACATTGTTGTCTATAGATGAAGCTTTTAAAAAAAGGAAAAAAAAAATTCCTGTTTAACTAGAAGAATGCATCTGAATTACCGCAACAGACAGCTCAAGTGAATTCATTTAGATGCTTTAAGAAGTAATCTGTTCTTTGCCAATAAACCTGTCAGACTATATCTCTCTGTCCCTTTGTCTCTTGTGTTCTTTCTCTCTTTCTCTCTGACACAATGCTGACGTTAGCATGTCTGTATGACATCGTATTCCTCTTTCCAGGTGAGGTGGGGGGAGCAACCCATCAGCAACCATCAGTCGATTCAATCAGTGGTGCAGCATGCAGAAACGCAACGATGTGATCGTTCAGATCACTTCTCACCCTTGACAGTGGAGACAATGAAACTATGTGGTGAAAGACGGGACAAAATCACCAGTTCCTGCCTCATATACCCTGATTAACAACCCAGAGACTGATAATAAGCAAAGAAAAACACTGATAATAAGCAAAGAAAGAATACCTTTTCTTTGTCTCTCATGGATCCCTTGCCGAGGATGGACATCTTGGTCAGCGTGTCCTCCTGCAGTCTCTTTAATGAGTTCCCTCGAGGGCCCAGGAGTTTACCCACAAAATTGAACTAATAAAGAGAGAGGGAAAATTTAATTTTTACTTTCACTTCATAGTACTGTCTTCTAATTACAAATTCTCTAATACATAAGTTAACTTTTAGCAAAATGTTTGCATCCAAACTGCACAAATATGGCGGACACGAGCACAGGTGCGAGACTCCTACCACGCATCTGAGATCTTCATATGTTTTATATTTTAATATATTTTAATAGTTTAGCAACATATAATTAGCTAACTATAAAAACAAAAATCGTTGAAAAGTTCCTTCACAATATACCATTGTGTGGCTTTGATAAATTTACATATGTTTTTCCATACCTCTGACAAGATACTTTGAATAATGCTGGTAATGTTTTATAGCAAGCTTTATAGAATTTAACCGGAACTGGTCCGAGTGTATTTTGCTATCTGGGCACAGTGTTCCTCTTGACAGAACTGCATCTGTGAAAGACAGTTTACTGAATCACAAGAGACTCCAGATCTAAAACACATACTGTTTTGTGTCACATTCGGATGGAAACAGGAGGCAAGGATCAAAGAAACCTGAGACAGAAGAAAGAGAAAGAAAGGAAGAAGAATCGTACCAGAAAAAATAGAAAAGAAAGAGGAAGCATATAGGCTGTGGAGGTTAGACGCTTTCTCTGCTGTTCTTGTTAAAACGCTTCACCTGCGCCTGCTGTCCAGGCTTGTTAGCGATCTCACCGCTGAACCCGGAGCAGAACATCAAACCCTGCCACCCATGAAGACCTCTGAGAAAGCCACAGACACAATCACAGCGCTAAGGTGACACAATCTCAAACTTTCTCAGCTACTTCTTCAAAATACAAAGGCTTGACTGAACCTGATGGCAAAATTTGAATCCTAGAATTAGCAGAAAGAGCAGAGCAGTTCTAGGTTTATACAACCTTTGTGGCAAGATGAATACATACTTTGAAAATTCAAAAGAAATTCTATACTATATATATTATATAATATGCAGCACTTTTTCTTATAAAATTCACCTGCAGAAATATGAACTGTCATGAGACAATTGTTGACAGAGTGTAAGATGTATTTCCTCAGCTCAGATCAGATCTCTTATAAGAATAACGAGAAATGTTTATAATGATCATACTGAAATGTCTGACTTATGAGTATAAGCTATCTGGGGAAATCTAAGTGCATTTTAAAGTATGGACGTTTATTTCTGCCATAGGATAAAACAAATTAAAGAGGCAACTGTGACTTTTTCCTCACAATTCTAAGAAGAAGGGTTACATTTTATTTAGGGTGTTCTTGTTACTACATGTACATACTATATGTGATCCTGGACCACAAAACCAGTCTTAAGTGTAAATTTTTCAAAAATGAGATCTGAAAGCTGAATAAATAAGCTTTCCATTGATGGGTGGTTTGTTAAGATAGGATAATATTTGGCCGAGATCTATTTGCATATCAGGAAAAAAAATCAAAAATATTGAGAAAATCACCTCTAAAGTTAATAGGTGATATATATATATATATATATATATATATATATATATATATATATATATATATATATATATATATATATATCTTAATATATAATATATTAAGAGAAGGAAGTTCAGCAAAAGTTTCCATTTGCTACTAATATAATCTCACTGATCTCCAAAAGCAACAACCGAGATGGTTAAAAGATCTCATTTGTGATTTCTCTTTCCAATGGGAACACACTATGATTTGAGAATGCACTAATCCTGATACTTTGGGACATAATCATCTCAAATACTTTATAGCAATGAGGATACGCAAATTATTATTGAGCTGATGATAGATTGACAATTTAAAGGTCATGACTTCTTAGTCATCAGCTCAATAATAATTTGATAGATAGATGATAGATAGATAGATAGATAGATAGATAGATAGATAGATAGATAGATAGATAGATAGATAGATAGATAGATAGATAGATAGATAGATAGATAGATAGATAGATAGATAGATAGATAGATAGATAGATAGATAGATAGATAGTGTCCCGTGGTGTTATTGTCAATCCACACATTGGATTTTTAGAGCGTGGTGGGTTCTGCTGCTGATGGCTGTTTGTGGAGTTGCTTTCATTAGATGTCTGTTATTTACAGAGGCTTTTGTTTGGCTGTGCTTTAATGGTGTAATCTGATGATATTAAGGCTTGTAAATGACAGCGTGGGCCAAACTGCGTGAGGATTTACGAAAAGCTCTAAAGCTCTTAAACACACACCATCACACACACACACACACACACACACACACACACACACACACACACACACACACACCCTGGCCTCTCCTCAATGTAGAAATGCTGACATTTCTGTGTCTGTTTCCCAATGAGAACTTCTGATGAATAGACAATAAATACATGCAAAAATCACCCAAGTTTTTTTTTTTTTTTTTTTTGCAGATATTATCCACATGGGAAAATTTGTCTTTCAGAAAGGAAGCAGCTTAGCTCTCCTCATCAACACATGATTTGAGGATTGTTGGATACAACATTTTAATGATTATAAATTTAAAGCCAAAATAGTAAAAGTGATGCTTGACTTGGCACGTTTTATTAGTTTTCAAAAAGATCTACCAGAGAACATTACTGTCTCATGACAAAAAATAGGAGAAGATGATAACCGTTATCTGATATGAATGCACAAAATGTGTGCAGCTTTATGAAAATACATGTAGGCTTATAAGAAAGGCACAGGCAAAATGAAGTAATAGCTCACAGGCAAAATTTGGATATCCCACCATGACATTCATTATGAATTCATTTTAATTGCAGATAACATCAGGTAATGAGGGTAATTTACAGATCGTTCGGCTGATAGTGCCCTGATGCTGATGCTAAATCACATACGGTATTCATTTTTCTCAAACGCTTTCAAAAAGATCTCAGAGATCCATGTGTCACTTATTAAACTCGGTTTACTCTTTATGGAAATATCTCTCGTTAATAAAGCTCTGTTTGTTTGGAAAACACAATGAAATGTCTGAGAAGAAAGCAGCATTCTCTGTTTGAGATAAAACAGTTGGCACATGGAGGGCTTTTCACTTTGGGTCTCGCTAAACAGCCTTTACAAAGAGTCTGACCTCACAGTCAGCTGCCAGAGACTGCACACACACTGCCTGAGAAAGACATGAAAAACACTTTAATTTAAAGGAATAATAAACATAAAAGGAAATCCTGTCATTATTTTCTCACCCTCATGTCATTGTGAACCCAAATGCTGTTATTTTCTCAAGAGAAAATGAAAGGATTTTTAAAGAAACCTTACACAGGTCTACAAAAACAGTTCTGTCATAACACAGATGAAAAAGTGTCAAAAAGTAAACCTTACAACTGCACTATTTTCAAAGTGTTTTAAAGTCACTCAATAGATTTTTGTGTGAGAAATCAATCATTATTTAGCCTATTTTTTACTGAAAATCTTTCTCTCAAAACCGCTATGTCATGTGGTGAATCTGAACCGGACACAAATTAAATTTTTCAGAATTGAAGTCAATAGCCTTTTACTCACACAAATGTTATAGACAACTTGTAATATGTACTTAACCATTCAGAATTTTGGGGTCAGTAAGATTTTTAATAATAATAATAATAAATTTTATATATATATATATATATATATATATATATATATATATATATCAAAAGTGATATTTATAATGGTATTTATAATGCTTATAGAGTGTCCTGGTTTTTAACACCAAAAAACCATAAGAAATGTTTCTTGAGCAGCAAATCAGTATATAAGAGTGATTTCTGAAGAATTATGTTACACTGAAGACTGAAAATTCAGCTTTGATCACATGAATAAATTGCATTTTAAAATATGTACAAATAGAAAACTAATTTAAAATTGTTATAGTATTTTTTTATTATTATTATTATTATTATTATTATTATTAATAATAATAAATAAATGCAGCCTTGGTGAGCAGATAAGACTTAAAAAAATGTTTAAATAAATAAATAAAATTAAAAAATCTTACCGCTCCCAAAACTTTTGAACAGCACCGTAGCATCTCAGAACAACAAAAACCAACACATTCTCACTCCCAACTCGTCACATATTGATGCTTGGTCAGGACACCATGGCGTCGCTTTCTGACGCTCAAGGTACCCCTTTAGCATCACTTTTTTACAGTGCAGGGTTGTTCATTGTTTTCAGTTGTTTGTCTTAATTTAACGGATTGCATGCATTTGTAAAAAATCTAATAATTTTATATAAATATATACTTTCATTGGAGCACCTAACCCCACCTCTACCCTAAACCCACCTCGTGATGATCTCACTCCATTAACATGCTCACATCTCATTCAAAAAGATACCCCTGTAGCATGATGCAATCACCCCTAGACATACAAGATCCAATAGCATTTTACAACCAAGGCTGACGTAAGGCTTCTTCTGGCGGCATTTTTTGAATTTGCACACAGACTGTAGCACACAGGATGAGCTTTACGGCGGACAGAGATGGAGACGGCGATCGCAGACATTCCTCTCACAAATCAATCGTTTTGCCTCAGAAGACTTGGAATATTAATCATTTTTAAACACAATATCTTGTGTTTTATTGGCAAGTTTAGGGGCGGGGATTGGGTTACATGCTCATAAATATGTAAATAGTGTATCATAAATAAAACTTGTTGTGACTGTTTACATTGAAAAATCACACCACAACATACATGCAATATTATTGCGCAATATATAATTTATCATGCAAAAAGGATCTGCACAGATGTTGTTCTCCCTTTATTTAAAAAAGTTAAAAGTGGCGGCAACGTTTCGGACAAAGAGCTACAAAAGTATTGGGGATAAAGGCACAAAAGTATTGGGGATAATAAAATAATAAAATTACACAGGCAAGCACTGAAACATTTGTTTAACCATCCTGATTAAACCTACATTGTAGCTCAACCAATAGCATGAGTTTAGGGCAGGACTATATGTTTGACTGACCAATGGCAGACAGTTTGAAAAATAAAAATAATAATTCCCAGTGGCAAACCAAACACTAATGCCACAAAAATGAAATGCCTCACGTTTAATAAACACTTAAAATGCATATTCACGATTCACTAATATAAAATTGTTCTTCAATATCAATGACAAGCGACCATGTCCTCACAAGATAAAATTAGCCAAGAAAGTGTGCCTGTTTTGTAAACATGTGTCCCATAAATGAATCTAAAGGTGACGTCTGGAGTAAAACTGTTCCAATCAGATTCATCACACTCACCCTTCAAGCTCTCGCTCTCCTTCTCCTCATCCACCTGTCACACTGGACAAATTTAATTTGTCTTCCTCCAGTAGCTCTCTGAAGCTCTAAACAGCACATTAGTGTCTACAGTCATCAGAGCTGTCAAAGGCAATCTGTTTAGTGTGACGTGGGGTGACGTGAATAGCCGCGCTGTATGACATTACACTGGCGCTCTCGCTCCGCCACTGATAATTGCTTTATTTGAAGTGGCCGATCATTACGGCTCTAACGCTGAGGGCTCATGTACTCTGACATTCCTTTTAGCTCTGAGATGAAGTTTCATTTACAAGACCTGACGTCCCCATCTTTTTTTTTCTCAACAGCTGTCCTATAACGCATTGCTATGACAAACCTGAAGTCAACAGCAAACGCCCAAGACTGAATAGTGGGATCCACAGGTTAAAGCCTGTGTTCATTTCAACAGAAATTCACATAGCATGGTATTTATATAGTAGTCCAAAGTAGGCATACTTCCAAAAATACTATGGTTTCACCATGCTACATATAAAAAAAAATAATGCTAGTACAATTCCCCTTTATGATAAATTTACTGAATGATTATGTTAACAAGGTATTAATAAAGTACTCCAAGTTACTTCCAATAATACCATGGTTTATTATTATATGGGCACTACCACAATTGTTTGAATATAGCACCATAGTAGTACCACGTAAAAAAAAAAAAAAAAAAAAACAGTAAATTAAATTTAGTACCACAGTATTTTTCAAAGTACCACATTTGATACATTTGATTTGGTATTATTTTACCACCACAATACTTTTGTGATAGTCACATATTATGGTTTTAATATGGTACTACAAGGTACTTCAAATAATACCATGGTTTTACCATGTCTGAAAAACATGAAGGATAACATGTACAAATAAAAGTATGTAACCAAAATTTGTGGACATAGTACCATAGCATTAAGGACATACCATGATAGTACCATATAAAAAACATAGTACCATAGCATTTTTTAGTATAACAGTAATACCCTCTAATACCATGTTATTATGTTACCACCACTATGATTTTAACATGGTACGTTTAAAAACCATGGTAAACATACTGACTGATTACACTTTAAAAGTATGGTACTACCATGTGTTTTGGACAAGGTATTTTACGATGGTAATACCATGGTAGCGCCATATAAGAACTATGGTATGTGAATTTAAGTATCAATATTGGCAATATTTGGTGTATGTTACCGCATAACTTTTTGTAAGGTTATTATATTCACAAACCATGGCACTTAGATAGTACTATAAGGTACTTTAAAGAATACCATGGTTCTACCATGGAAAATGTTCAAAACCTTGGTAGTACCATGGTACTTTTTGGCAAATGTACTGAATAATAACACTTAAAAAACATATGGTACGGAGCCGTGGGAACGGAGCGAGGCCGGTGAAGTGATTTGGAAATGAGCAACACCTGTGCCACTCACCGGTCTCGAGTCCCAAGAAGGAGCTCCGGAAGTATAAAGAGGAGGAGTTACGACAGAGAAGGACGAGAGAGGACCAGGCCTGGATTTTATTTTGTGTTTGGGTTTTTTTTGTGCGCGGCAGTCATCCATGAGGGGCTGTTGCGTTGTTTTGTGTTTATTTTATTATTAAAGTTTGATTGGAATGTTCGCCGCTTCCCGCCTCCTTCTTCCCGTGACTAGGAAGGCTTTTATTGTGTTACATTGGTGCCGTAACCCGGGAGGAAGGAGGGACGCGCTGCCGAAGATCTCTTGCCGCTGTGGTGAATCCGCAGTGCCATTGAGCATGGTGGAGCAGTCTGCCACTGTGGATGTTTGAGGTAGTGGGCTGGAGTGAGTTGCTAGAGGGACGGACGAACTCGCTGCCGGCCGCCCGTGAGGTGGAGGGACGGCTGCCGTCCATGAAGGAGTGGAGGAGTCGGCGCCATTCGCCGGGAGGCCAGAGCCTACTGCTGTCCGCCATAATGGGGAGGAGCAGGGAACGGGGGGCTCCTGCCGGCTGGCCAAAACTGGAGGAGCCATCGCCGTGTATTATGTTACTGCCATGGTACTTTTTTGTAAGATTAATTATTATATTCACACACCAAGCTATTTATATGGCACTCAAACGTACTTCAGAGAATACCATAGTTTAACCATGGTACTGTAAATGTACTAAACAATTACACTTACAAAAAAGTAGAGTACTATGTTATGTTGGGCCTTTGCATTGGTAGCCCTTTATAAAAACCATGTTAAACTAATTCCATCATATGCTGTATTTTAAAGTACAACAGTATTTTACCATCCATACCATGGTATTATGTTACCACCACTCTCGATCTAAAGCAGATAACCTCTTCTATGCCCATGATAGACAGTGGGAAGAGTTTGGCAGGCAGTCTACCATGGTTTGTGGTTAAAGCAATCTGCTGATCATCCAGTTAAAGCCAGGGACAATTATATTCACAACACTGCAGTGCACAAACTATATCATTTGACTCACTGCACTGTGACAAATTTCATACTGAATAGATAATAATGTCATTATAAGGTCCAGCTTTAATGGAGCCACAGAGCCAACCAAACATCTCTGGACAACTGGGGCTCCTGTAGGTGCTGGAATCAGGAGTAAAGCAGACTTGTGTTTAATAACACATGCTGAAATTTGGGTTTGAGTAATATTTACAGTGTAGAGATCTGGATGGAGACTCTTTTGAAGCACAATGATGCGTTTAACAAAACCTGTGACCTGACACAGCCAGTGAGACAAAACCCAACCGGATATAAAATTAAATAAAATAAAATAAAATAAAATAAAATAAAATAATTAAGACAAAGTTAAATTTAAACTTGAAGGTGGGCTGTTTCCACATAGTAATACCCTGGCAAGCATCCAGAATTCCCTGATGTTATGGATTTTACACTTGTAAGAACCACTCATATTTCCTTAAAAAAAAAAAAAAATATATATATATATATATATATATATATATATACATATATATATATATATATATATATATATATATATATATATATATATATATATATATATATATATATATATATATATATATATATATATTATATATATATATATAAATTAAGTAGACCCAGACACGCAAATTGAGCTCTGATTCAGACTACTGCAGTCTGTTGGTGCATTCATGAGCAAAAAGAGTTACATTCATTAAAACTGAAAATTAAATATGAATACCTATAACAATAATAATAATATATTTTTCCATTAATTACAAATTCTATCCCTGTCTTATATTAGGTACCAGACATATATAATATGAGTAAAAAAATGAGAGTAGAGTGTGTGTATCTGTGTGTGTGAGAGATGTTTTACCCTTCGCAGCACACTCCCTCTGGGATCCCAGAGCCCATTTACAAACCCTCTTCAAAAAATAGCTCACACACATTATCACTCTCTGAATGTGTGTGTGCACACACAGCTACCTCGAATACATATATACATCATATACAGGTGCACAAAAGTGTGTGTATGCGTACAAATGTATGAGGCTGTCAACGGCCCATCTGTCCTCATGTTAGGAGCATGAACTGTTCATCTTTCCAGTGCTCATTTATCATGAAGAGGCCGATTCACTTCTTGTTATTGGTTTTATATGCTACCACTGTATAGTAAAACTAACAAGTAAGCTAAAATTGGTTCTTAATATATATATATATATATATATATATATATATATATATATATATATATATATATATATATATATATATATATATATACAGTGTTGGGGAGTAACTAGTTACATGTAACGGCGTTACGTAATTTAATTACAAAATAAATGTAACAGTAATCAGTTACAGTTACTAAGAAAAAATGAGTAATTAAATTACAGTTACTTATGAAAATTGTAACGATTACAAAGAGGATTACATTTGAATATTTACACACATCCACATACAGCTTATTTCTTTCCCAAATTGCACTAAGACATATGGCCCATAATCTCCGAGACGCGGAAAACACATTCGTAAAATCCAGTCATAAAAATGGAATTCAGCCTATAATGACGCAATATGCCACATTTTGGACGAATAAATCAAAAGTAGGTCAGTACACTTGAATCAAAACCCGATATGGACTGATGTCTGTGAATATTAAGCCGCAAAAAGACTGAATATGAATCATGCACGTTCTGCGTGTCTGTGGAAATCAGGCGCTGACTGGACATCGGGAGAACCGGGACTATTCCCGGTGGCCTGGCAGACGATTTGGCCTTCTACTTTAACATTGTTATTGTATAATTGCAGGCCGAATATAGCCTACTAAAGCGATTATTTCCGAATCTGCCATTCGATAATTAAATCTCTAATAAATCATGGATCGGTTAGTCGTGACTGGCAATGGTTGGGCTCGCGCGCTCTCTGCGCCTCCGCCGAACGGTTTGGATCAGACTCTGAGTAATCAATGCGAGAGAGAGAGAGCGGAGTGAACTGTGTAAGCGCACAGCTGGAGTAGAGAAGCGACACTTCTGTTCAGGGTTTCAGGTGCAGGTCAGTTTCATCTGTAAAGATGCTAATGTAGTTTTGTCTTTGTTTACTTAGTCAAGCAGCAGCAGCACATTGCTCGCAAGCACTCAAAATACTGTATAAACGACGTCATTATTATCTATTGTAATGTTACAGTAGTAAGTTAGCAGACAAATCATCATATTTTATCATAGGTTTAGGGGGAGCTAGTGGATACAAAAACACAACCCTTAGGAAAATTAATGTAGCCTATGGTATGGCACTAACCGTGGTTTAACTATGGAATTTGTACTAAAAATAAATACAAGTGGTAATTCATTTGCCAAAAAAACAAAATTGCACGTACAAAACATGGTAAAAGTCAAATAAAAATCTTCAGTATTAAAGTCATGAGAGAGATGGATGGATAATGGAAGTGAAGGTGCAGTTCAGGAGAGAACTCTTAATTACGTTGCAAGTCCCCCAAGATTCAAATCTTTTTCATGTCAGGTCCAAAAAAAAAAATAGGGTTGTCCATGTTTCAGAATGGGTTGTGGGTGTATGAGTGTGAGATTTCCCAGCCTATTTTTTCCCCAGTCCGCCCCTCATGGAAATTAATCTCTAGAACAGTCACTTCATGAGCATTTTTTACTTATTTTGAGAAACTATCATCATATCATATACAAAGAGACAGCAGTGTTTCAAAAAGACACCAATGTTTCAGGAGTTTAGTACACAAAATAGGACAAATGCTTATTAGATAACCATATTTGAGTTGATGTATATGCTTTTATTTTTTTATTAACTATTTTTCCCCAAACCATTGTTAGATGCAGTTAGATGCCTGTAGTTATGCAAAGATTTGGTTTCAAAAACAGTATCTATAAACTATTTCTTTTGATTTTAAATCTGCTTTGAACTTCAGATCAATCTCTAAGTAAAAGGCAGTAATAAAGTCTGATTGTGTGGTGGATGTGTTCAAATTTGATCATCTTAATTCAGGTGATGAAGGATGGTGAAAGTCTGACAGTATTGAGCACTACTGTAAGGTTAAACCTGCATGGTGTAAAATGGTTGAAGATGATTAACAGTAGCAAATTAACATTCATTATAAATTTATAAAAGTAATCAAAATGTACTCAAAAGTAATTAGTTACATTACTTTATTAAAGTAATTAAAAAATGTACACTACTATTACATTTTAAATAGGGTAACTTGTAATCTGTAACCTATTACATTTCCAAAGTAACCTTCCCAACACTGTATATATATATATATATATACACACACACACACACACACACACACACACACACATACACACACACACACATGCACCACCAAGGTTTTTTTTTATTTAACAAGTCTCTTATGTTCACAGAGGCTGCATTTATTTGATCAAATACAGTTAAAAAAAATAATATTGTGAACTATTTTTCCAATTTAAAATTGTTTCCTATTTTAATACAATTTAAAATGAAATGTATTCCTTTGATGTCAAAGCTTAACTTTCAGCAGACATTAGTCCAGTTTCAATATTTATCAATTATGATTGGTACTCAAATATTATGAACTGATTCTTAATATTACCAATATAATAAAAATATTAACAGTTTTGCTGTTTAATACTTTTCTGGAAACTGTGACAAAATACCATTCAAAAGTTTGGGGTAAGAAAAAATATTAGCAATTAGCAATTCACAAATTTGAACCAAAGTGACATTTAATACATGTATACAAGTAACAAGTTTTATATTTCAAATAAGTGCTGTTAATTGAAACTTTCTATTCATCAAAGAATCCTGAAAATAATAATAATAAGAAGAAGAAGAAGAAGAAGAAGAAGAAGAAGAAGAAGTAGAAGAGGAAGAAGAAGAAGAAGAAGAAGAAAATAAAAACAAAATACTAAGCAGAAAAAAACTGTATCAGCATTGATTATAAAAAATAACGTCTCAGATTACGAATGTAACCATGGTTCCCTGAGAGGGAACGAGACACTGCGTCCTCTGATGGGGCACTATGGGGAACACCTCCTCGTGACCTGTGTCTGAAGCATACTTTGAAAAACGCCAACGTGTTGGCCGGCGACAGCCTCTGACGTCACTACCAGCAGGACTATAAATACGCGCCCGTAGGACCCGTCACTTATCTTCTTCGTGAAGCTTGCGTCCGAAGCATGGCAGGGAGCTAGAGGAAGCAGTGTCTCGTTCCCTCTCAGGGAACCATGGTTACATTCGTAACCTGAGACCTTCCCTGTCAAGGGAACTTCGAACTGCATCCTCTGAGGGGACACTATGGGGAACAGTATACCCACGCCGCCATGCTGAGGGGAGTGCAGACCAGAATCATGACAAACACTAAGTACCAACTCTACCATTTCACCGGGAGTCGCTCCTGGGATGGTTCAACGGCTGTCTATGACATTACCCCTTATGGCCAAAGGCCTAAGCTACATACCCAACTTACCTGTAGGGCCCTAGACCCGGGGTAGAGCTGAAGGCTTGGAATCACAAAAGATTCCTTTAAAGGCATACGGCTAAGAACCTAGCACTTTCTTCTACCAAGTCTTGCCTGTCACACAGGGGCTACTGCTAGCTTTCGCAAAAACTTGCCGAAAGAGCTGTCCCAACAGTACTCTAGTAGCGGCGCCCTGTTTTAGGGTGGAGTCATGCCCAAGATGAACGGGGCTTTAACCGACTCAAGAAAGAGCACGAAGCAGCCGCGCGAAGCCCTTACCATATAGGATTTTAGAAAGAACTCAAGAGTACTAGCGTGTGAACTTACCACAGTGTGGATTTCAGAAAGTGTGCAAAGACTTCACGTGCACACTTACCATAACATGGATTTACAAATATTGTTCTAAGGAGGGGCTCTCGTGGCACTCTGATAGAGCAGCTCGTAGATGGAATGGCCCGGGAGCAGAACAATTGGAGGAAGGAATGTACAGATGAAGCCTCGGCCACATCTGTACCATGGCGTCCAGCCCCAATGGAGTTGGCTGAGTCAGAGGAAGCCAGAGGGGATAGTGCGATGCTCTCTTGAGCCGCAAAACTGATCCACCCAAATCTGGCCAACCTCTCCTAACTCTGCTTCAACACCTTGGTACGAAGGCGCCATTCCCCGAGCCTCAGCCCCTGCCTCACAGTGCATCTCAAAACAGTATGTAGTACTGGAGCGCTCTGATGAAAAAAACGTGCATTCAGTCTCCTTTGAGAGGAGGACTCCGAGCTCCGAGCAGCATGCTCATAGGCGACCCTTTTTCTTTAGAAAAAAGGGGGCACTGCTAAACTACCACGAGAATTGCCCACACCCCCCCTTATGTTGAGGGAAGCGATGCTCGAGGTGTATAACAAATACACACTGGTTGAATGAAGCCCAAGGAACCCAGGGCTAATCATCTTAAAAAAGGGAACGAAGAGGAGCGCGTAACCCCTACAGTACAGGATTTCAGAAAGTGCGCAGAGTCTTGCGTGCACACTTACCACTTACGTGGATTTCAGACAGTGCGCAAAGTGTTCACGTGCACACTGACCACCATGTGGTTTTGAGAAAGTACACAGGCTTAGCGTGTGTACTGAAAGGTTACCTGACAACCACAGTATGTGGGAGCTCACCTTCAGAGAGGCCTGTGAAGCCTACTACCTGATAACCACAATATGTGGGAGTTCACCTACAGAGAGGCCTAGAGAGGCCTACTACCTGTTACCAGATAACCACCTTAAGTGGAAACTGAAAGTTATTGGAACTCAACTCCAGGGAGGCCTCGTGAGGCCTACTACCTGACAACCACAAACCATGGGAGCTCGCTTTTTAGTGGAAACACACAGTATGTGGGAGCTAAACCTCCAGGGAGGCCTGGTGAGGCCTACTACCTGACAACCACAGTATGTGGGAGCTCGTCTTCAGAGAGGCCCCACAGTACGTCCACACAGCCCCTCACCTTGAGGGAAGCGATGCTTGAGGTGTATAACAAATACACACTGGTTGAGTGAAGCCCATGGAGCCCAGGGTTAATCATCTTAAGAAAGGGAACGAAGCAGAGCGCATAATCCCTACCGTACAGGATTTCAGAAAGTGCGCAAAATCTTGCGTCCCACTCCGTGGTGGGTGTCGCGCCCCGGGGGGGGGGGGGGGGGGGGAACCCATGCAGTGGGGGAACCCATGCAGCGCGGCCGCCTGCCGAAAGCCTGTGATCTTGTTCACCTAATACCAGAGCACTGTAAAGGAAACTCACAGAGTTTGTTAGTAGACATATAACCACCAGCAACATAACACCCATAAGCAGATAATGAAAGGGTTACGTACTCACCCACCCTACTGTACTGGAGTACCGCTTACGGGGTGCCCCCTTCTGGTCCGGACCGTCAGTAAGGTGGTTACTATGAACATAGAACCAACCAAAACATCATAGGTCCAGGATAGGAGACTGTTATGTGAGAAACTTTCCACCTAACCTCGATCAGGTGGAGAGCTGGTGGCTACAGGGGAATTAGGCAGGGGAGGATAAAAACAGAAGTTAAAACAGAGGTTAAAAATCCAGAGCTACTAGGTATCGCTCCGATCCGGACGAGGACGCTGCCTCGTCTGAATCACATCGCTCAGACCCTGCTTACCTCTCCGTGACCCGCAATTCCTCTTGCCTCTGCCCTTAGGCGGGGGAGGAGCGCGAGCCGCGACACTAGCCTTCTGCGCCCGTCTCCGATCCTCAGATCGAGATGGGCCAGGACCCCTTTGTTGTTCGGGCTCGGACCTGGACCTTCGTGGAATGAAGGATTTAAAGGTAGCTGAGCGCGCCCTTGCCTCCCTGAACTTCTCGACCACCATCTCGACGGAGGTACCGAAAAGCTCAGAAGGTGAGACCGGAGCATCGAGAAGAAACCCCCTTTCTTCCCTCCCGATGTCTGCCAGGTTCACCCACAGATGTCTCTCCGTTACCACCATGGCCGCCATAGACCTACCCATGGCGGAGGTGGCCTGCTTGGTAGCCCGGAGAGAAAGGTTTGTGGTGCGGCGCAGCTCGGATACCTGGTCAGCTGAAAGGCCCTCGTCTGTATCCAGGTCCTTCAGCAGGTCAGCCTGGTAAGCCTGAAGCACTGCCATCATGTGCAACGAAGCCACAGCCTGACCTGCTGCCGCGTATGATATGCCATTTAAGAGGGATGTATACTGGAGGGGCTTAGATGGCAAAGAGGGAGATTTAAGAGAGGACATTTCCCCCACAGAGAGATAGCTAGCCAGCGTCTCTTCTACAGGGGGCATCCTCTCATAGCCGTTTTCGTGCATGCCTTCGATATTAGCATAACTCGTATGCTGAAACCGATGGATGCGAGAGGAAAACAGCCTCTTCCATTCCTTTTCGACTTCTGCATGTAAGTCAGGCAAGAATGGAAGGCTCACCTGGGCCTGGTCAGACAAATAACGCTCATCGAGCCGACCTCGCGACGTTACTTTTCTGGCACGCTTCCATGGCAAGTCTAATTTTGCCGTGGCGCGATCCATAACCTCTAACAGCTCCCCATACGCAGGGCAGGAGGATTGAGAAGGCTCAGAGCACTAACTTCAGTGTCAGTATGGGTTAATGACAATGCATCTTCCTCCTGAAGTTTACTCTCGTATGCCGCCGGAGAGTGTGAAAGGGAAAGTCCCTCTCTACACTCCTCAGCGAGATCCACCTGTGATCCCCACGAGCTCATTCTCCTCCGTGCCTCGGCAACGGCGAGTCCTGAGCCGCGGGATCCAGATGGCTGTCCCTCTTTCCTCGAAAAGAGAGACAAACGAGAGCGGAGCTTTTTCAGAGAAAAACGCTCGCAGTGCATGCAGATTGCCCCCTCGAGGACATCGCGCGCGTGCTCTTCGCCAAAACAAGAGACGCAAAAAGTGTGTCATCAGGTGTCAAATAACGGTGACACGGATGCACACACTGTTTAAACACCTTGCTAGTGGATGCCATGGTAACAATAATAGATCGCTCTTACCGTTTTAGTCGTTTCTCAGATGCACGCTTCAAACAAAACAGTCAATGAAGACGAAGAAGATGAGTGACAGGTCCTACGGGCGCATATTTATAGTCGCACTAGTAGTGATGTCAGAGGCTGTCGCCGGCCAACACGTTGGCATTTTTCAAAGTATTCCTTAGACACGGGTCACGACGAGGTGTTCCCCATAGTGTACCCTCAGAGGATGCAGTTCGAAGTTCCCTTGACAGGGAATCATTATTTATAATTGAGTACAAATAATAATTGTTAATAATATAGCATCAAATCAGCATATTAGAATGATTTCTGAAGCATCATTTAACACTTAAGACTTGAGTGATGATGCTGAAAATTCAGCTTTGATCACAGAAATAAATGACATTTTACAACAAATTCAGAACAGTTGTTTTAAAATGTAATAATATTTCAGAAAAATACTGTTTTTACAGCCTATTTAATCAAATAAATGCAGCCTTGGTGAGCATTAGAGACTTCTTTCAAAACCATTAATAAATCAAAAATTGTTTAAACTAAGGTACATATTTTATTTATTTCTTATACAGAAAATATCAGTAGCTCAGTATAATATTGAAAGTGAATTAAAATTATGATTATGATACACAAAAAACATGAGCAGATGCTATTCTCCTTCCACATGTCCTGTTCATTTACTCATCTCTTTCGTCAATGAAACGCCTCCTCAAACAATCACATAAACACGCTGTTCTAATTATCATCTATAGAAACCCTTTCACTGCCCTAAAAAAAAGCTAATAGAGTCAGACATCTACACCTGCTGCTTAAATTTCTCTGTTTCTCTCTTTTCTCCAGCTGTTTGTCGCTCTTTCACCCTCTCAGGATGGAATAGTGTGAATTAAAGACCTCGCAAACAAAGAAGCCCATTAAATTATGTTGGGAGAACTACGAAAGCACAGACTAAATGAGGTACAGAAAGAATTGTTCCTCGTTTGTGAGTCCTTTGGGAAAACAGCGGGGATATATGCACACGTCACATGAACACACACACACACACATGCTCAGTGGTATGATAATGTGCTAGTCTGCTGTCAAGGTCACGCTCACCTCTACGTCTGCTAAGGGAGCAAAAATCATCAAATAACACACTCAACAGCAACAATATGGAAATTAGGACCATTTTCTGAAATCACCCTGTGCATGCTTCAATATCAAACTCGTGTTCATATTAACATGTAGCTGCGCTGTGAAGTGCTTTCCATCCTTATGAATGACTGTGGTCTGTATGTATAGTGAAGTGCTGGCGTGTGGAGTCGTGTGATAACATACTGAACAAATGAAAGACACAAAGGTCATCAGCTGTGAAGGAGACATGCCTAATATTAAGTATGTATGTCTACAGCTACTAATTAGTTTACACTATAACACTGCCTATAGAAAATCATTTAGATTTTTGACAAATTGCAATGGATTTTAATGAAATATTATGATCAGTTTCACTAGCACTGCAAAAAAATTAAAGCAATCAGTCATTGAAAAAGAAAAAAATTACTGAAACCCTACTTAAACCCCTGGTCATCAAAGATGTAGTTTTTTTATTTTTATTAGATTTTTATTAGATTTGGATAATTTAGCAGTGCATCACTTGCTCACCAATGGATCCTCTGCAGTGAATGGGTTCCATCAGAATGAGAGTCCAAACAGCTGATAAAAACATCACAATAAACCACATGACTTCCGTCCATCAGTCTACATCTTTTGATGCAAAAAGTGGCATATTTTATAAGAAACAAATCTGTTATTATTATGTTTAAACTTTATACCATCGCCTCTGGCCAAAATATCCATAATCCATAATAACACTTCCTCCAGTGAAAAAGTCCATTGCATGTTTTTCCTGCACATCAAAATCCATGCTTGACATGTTTGTTTAGAACTGATTTTTATTGCTTTGCTTGTAAAAGCTGCCTGATCTGTGGATATTTTTCTACTGATTCAGACGAGATGATGTTTCATTGCAGAAAACAATTTTAGAAGTAAAGGTCTATAGGTATATTTCAGCTGAATGCAACCGTTTTACATGATTTAATGATTGATTTGTTTTTTTCACTTGATACAGTGTTAATTGATGGAGTGGTGTGGATTAATTGTGGATTATTGTCATGATTCTGACGGCACCTTTTCACTCCAGAGGATCCATTGGTGAGCAAGTGATTTAATGCTAAATTTCTCCAAAACAGTTCTGTTCTAGTTGGGTTTAACTACTGTATCATATTATACACTGAAAAAACAGCTTTGTTGTACTTACTTTGGGAAATTGTTTTACAGGGATCAAAACCTTCTGTCCCAGTTTCATGTTCTTGTTGATGACAACATCAATGAACTTCTCATCCTCTTTGTCTTCATCTTTCTGAACCTTTTCGATTTCTGTTAAGAGAGACAGAGACAGGAAGAGGTTATCAAATCATTATCTATGTAGAATAAAGGTTTATCCGTGTGAATCTCAGGTTCAGATAAGCACAGATGCCCGATGTCATTTGTACCAAGTGTATTTTGAGTGATCAGTGGACTGTGAAATAGCTTACATTGGCCACGCTGTAATTCAACTGGATGTGCTTATAATCATATCTGATAGACATTTCTTTGTGATTGGTGGATATTTCTGCTGGTGAGGCAAGCGTTGTCTGATTAGACATTAAAGTGTTTAAATGAGCTCTTGGAACATGCACAGAAGTCTTTGTTGTTTTGGAACACAGTGGGGTGCATGGATATTAGTCACATTAATGAGTTCTTAGATGAGGGCGGGTGCTCATGATACATTGCATTATTGGGAAGGAGTGGGTTTGCAACTCATTGATGTACTTAGTGGAAAACAATATGGAAAAAGTCATTTCAGAAGCACTGGCATGAAGATGGAGAATTTGAAACGTCCATCACACATTCAACATCCACATAAACAGCACAGTGAATGAATTGCTCAATCAAATGCAAGATTCATCTTATCCACACAAATTTAGCCAGAAAACTGTTAACATGATTTTGCATGTTCTATTTTTAAACAACTTCATATTGAATTTAGTACCGTTCCAGAGAAAATTCTCTACAACAGACTCATTTTCCAGATCAGAACATATTGATTTCAGTTAGATTTGTGTGCTCTCAAATATTCATCAAAAATGTATGTGCTGTGAAAAAAATATATACGCAAATTCCAAGTAGGTCTTCTCAGGTTGTTGTGGTACATCTGCAATACAACTTAACTCCCATCCCATTGCAATAAACCAGTTCTTTTAAAGCTAAAACATGGCTTCTGAATATTAATCAGTTTATGTAACAAGACCTAATTAATAATTAGGAGATAAGCCATCAAAAGAATCCAACAGTGCCAAGTGCACGTTTTCATTTTTCCCATTGGTAGTTTAAAAAGTCTTCATTTAAGAGTTATATGCCATACACCAAACTATCCACCTACAAAGTGATTTTTTTTTAACACATGCATTGTGGTACCCTCATGAATGACGACAGACTGACCTAGAAAAGATTAAATCATTTAATAAAGGTGTTTTTTTTGTTTTGTTTTTTTTTTCACAAAAAGCATCCTCGTAGCCTTATAAAATTAAGATTGAACCAATGATGTCACGTGGACTTTTTTTTACAGTGTCCTTACTTCCTTTCTGGGCCTTGAATGTGTCCGTTCTCTTGCTGTCTATGGAGGGGCAGAAAGTTCTTGGATTTCATCAGCAATATCTTAATTTGTGTTCCGAAGATGAATGAAGATCTTACAGGTTTGGACCAATATAAGGGTGAGTAATTAATTATATAATTTTGTAAGACACATAATGGAGAAATATAAAACTTTTCTGTTAAAGATGTTATGTATGTAGAAACAATACATTTTATGTTTATTTTAAAATATGCAGCACAGAGCATTTTTGGATTCAAATTTGACCAGTTGTTTTTGTGTAACCAGTGACCAGTCTCAAAGAAAATCAATTAGATGACTAACTTGTAAGCATTTTATGCAACTGTCAACTGGTTTCAGCAGTTCCTAACTTCTTCCCGAAACTATTCCCAGTAAACCCTAGTCATTAACTCTTAATGATAATGAGAGCACTTCAAAAGAGTTTAAATATGAAAAGAAATTGTAATGTTCTTTTCCACAATCTGTCATCTTGTGATGCTTATTGCATTTCAATATTCAACTCTCTTTTCCATTATCTGTGCTTTGGTGAGGACAGTTTATGCAAAATTAAGACATCCTACATTCCCTCGACTAATCAGGAAAGCACTTGTATTCAACGAGTTATGAAGAGTCATCAAAAATAAACCCATTCTGTTTAGACTGAATTTAAATGACATGACTTACATAAATCAGATAAATATGACAATGATCTACTTTATTATTATTA
Source organism: Carassius carassius (assembly GCF_963082965.1). Lineage (NCBI taxonomy): Eukaryota > Metazoa > Chordata > Actinopteri > Cypriniformes > Cyprinidae > Carassius > Carassius carassius. The sequence goes on along the minus strand of NC_081762.1, from coordinate 6,289,583 downwards.
TTATTATTATTTTGTATTCCTATAAATATGTAGGGAAAGTATCAATCTATGACATATTTTAAGAATAAATAAAAAACGGTGTATATACAACATAAAACCCATCAAGCAAACATTTGCTTAAAATATGTAAAATATGGTAAATGATCTTTTGTGATAATTGTACAGAACACATGCTAGCATTGCATAGCATTATCCTCCACAATTTGGTTGCTAGGAAACATTGCTGTCAATCAAAAGACTAAAGAAAAAAGCTAATGGTTAAGTCTTTTACAGTTTGGAAGCGCATTTTCTCTTTAAGTTAGTACTTGATGCTGGGGATTTGATGTTGCCTAGTTAGAGTATGTTGTCATGTCTCATCTGGGATCTCTGTGTCAAACTTTATTATAAAATATCAAATTCATATCTGCGTATAGCTACTCAGAGAGCTGGGAACAAACGCCACAGCCCTTCCTCGCTCCGTTTCCCAGGTCCACAGAGACAGCCGATTCAGTGGGCTGTGGTTCATCTCATTGTTTCGTATCATTATTCCTGTATTCGAGGGGCACAAAACACACCCAAGAGGATACTGTGAAAAATATAAAATTCCCTCCTTAGATAACCAGCAGCCTTTACAACAGAATCTCCATTCGGAAGATTGTGACCTACCAAAAAATCTAAGCTCTGCAACAATAACAGCTATATTTTTTATTCAAGGATAGACCATAACCTGTACTTTACACATATATCAAACCAAAAGAAGTTCAACTCATTTCTACAAATCTGATCTTTAGAATAGTTTTCACGCTTTAATATGTCTATTCAGGCACATGAAAAAGAAAAAAATATTGTTTAATATTAAGGTCTTTACTGCCTCGTTTGATTAATTTATTGCATTCTTGCTGATAAAAGGTATTGATGTAACTTAAGATGATGTACGTGTGTTCACTAAAGGAATTGATGAGAAATGTGTACATAGAGAGTCTGTGTTGAAAAAATAACAGTGACTTAAAATAACTGAAATTCTCAAGCAACAGCCCTGTATTAGTGCATTTTACACATGGTGCTTTGTGAATAAGATGCAAGGGTTTGCATCCAAAAAAGTGCTGAAGTGCGGTTTATTGAATTCACCCCTCATTGTTGGGGTCTCAAGACTCTTTATCCACAACATGTCAAGATAATGTAATTTACGTCCAGAGCTCACAGATTAACATTGCATTTCCAGTGGTGATTGAAGGAGTGCAAGGCAGCACAGTATCAGAGCTCAGGTGAGGTGAAATTAATAGTGCAACGAAAGAAATTTGGGCTTTTTCATTTAAAATTCATGAACTGGCATGATTTGTGGGATTAGGGCGGACTCCCCCATAAGACTCCAGCAGAGAAGAGGAGAGCCAGAAAACGCTCCATTAACTCCTCAAATTTCACTTCCTGCTCAAAAAGAAGTGGCAGAAAGAGGAGATTGGCAGTAACATCTCATACAGAAGCTCTGAGAGATGGGGAACGCTCAGCGATCCAGGAACAGACCATGCAATGTGGCATCTGCTTCTAGGCAAGATAAAGAAAAATGAATTTTTCATATACAAATATAAATAAAGGTCTGTTTAATACTATCCCAAAAGACAGTATAGCATATTTTAAACCATTCTTGTTACATAATATATAACACATGGGAAGGAGTCTGCCACCAATTTTCAGAAAGCTCTGTGGCAAAACAATCTCAGGTTACTGAGGATTAAGCTTGAAAAATCCAATCACACAAAAAACTCCACATGCCTTTAAAAAAACAGCAACAAAAGCGTTTTTTTCAGAGGTCTAGAGTACAAAGCCATGCTTCTCAAGACAAAAGATGTGTCAGACATCCAAACTAATACTGGTCATACTTGACAGAACAGCTGACAAATGTTGAACATTACACTCTCAAGTACAAAACATTTCTCCACCCTTCTCTTTTCACTGCGCTTTCTTTGCCATTCATTTTCTGTTTGTGTAGTCTTGGCCTGTAGAAAACCAAACACAGCACAGGTGCAACCAAAGAGAAGAAAAATGTGAACCTTTGTGACAGCAAATGATGTCAAAGTGCAGAGAATTTGGCGTCAGTCTGCAGCATTGAGCTCGTGAATTCAGCCCGTGTTGCATAAATAAAGCATTTGTGCTTCCTGAAATGGACACCAACCACAGAGTGCTATAGAATTTAACCAGAAGAAACAGAGGCCTAAGGTTCTTTAGCCTTCTCAATTGAGGAGTTTTCTGCCTTCTAAATGGAAGTGTGGGTTCAATTCCCATTTCTACCAATTGGCACAAAGTGAAGGTGCACAAAGGTTAAAGAAATGGGCTTGTAACCAAAACGCTTTAGGTTTAAACCTTGCAAAAGACAAACTATGAACTCTTATCATTATACACCATTAAATACTATATATATATATATATATATATATATATATATATATATATATATATATATATATATATATATATATATATATATATATATATATATTCATTTCAAAAATATTTTTATCCAAAGAAACTTACAAAACTAAAGCATAAAAAAACAAAGTAAAGAATTACACAAATTCATGCACTGGCGGTTGGATTGTGCCTCACACTATAAGCATGGCGGTTATAAGATGTGTCAAGGTGAAAATACTTTATTTGTCCTCATGCAGTGTATGAATGTAATTGAAGAGTCATGTGAAGACTGGAGTAATGATGCTGAAAGCTTTGCATCACAGGAATAACATTTTAAAATATATTACAATAGAAAGAACTTAAAAATTGTAATAATATTTCACAATATTACTGAATTATTAAAGCAAATTAATGTAGCCTTGTTCAGCATAAGAGACTTCATTAAAATATATTAAAAAAAATGTGTAACAAAATTTTTTTCATAATGTTTTTTCAATTTCCAAGCAATTTTGTCACCTACAGCACCATATACAAGATACAAGAGTTAGCCGACATCTCTCAGAAAAGCTACTGCACATCTGTCACAAAAAGATTAAGTGATAATATTCTTTATATAGTATTTTCATATTGGTGCTGAGGATATTGCACACATGTGTGCCACATGGAGTACTCCAAGGGAGCGAAAAAAAAAAAAATAGGATTCCACATTTATCCTTGAGGCAAAAACTGGAAGAACACAAATTGCAGCAATGTATTATGTTGCAAGGCAAAACTAACCAACTGCTGAGTAACTCCAACCACTTTTTACATGCATTAAGCGCTTGGCGAGAAATCGTTTCAGACCATGCCAGTATCTCAGCATCCAAAACATATTCAAGCCACAACTCTAGTCCTGGACTGACATGGAAGGCACTTCTAAAAGGGCAAAACGTTAGTATAAAATCAAGAGACAAAAGATTTCTTAGCTCCATGTTGATATTTATCGGCTGAAATTTTTGCCATTTTTGGACTAGTTATTGATTTCCATATATTTCTGAAGTCTCCAGTTCCTCTCTTTTTTACGGCTGCATGCAGTCCAGTTCTCGGCCGGGCCCATGGAGCTTTGGCGTAACAGAATAGCAGCAGAAACTGAAAAATAAGATATGTGTTGTGAAACACTTTAGTGCGCTTTTTCAAGAGTGGGGTGGCGTGACAGATCGCAGATCAATACCAGCGGCTGCCCGCTGTCATCGCCCCATGTCACCCTGCCCACATCTTATTCCTGCAACCCTCCCTCCGGACTCCGACCCGCTCAACGCTGAGAAAGAAAGAAAAATGGCTATAGATTTCCATGACAACCAACACATTTCTTTTTTCCCCTTGGGAAAATCATGTTGCGATGTGATGTGTTAAAGCTGCAGACTGGAGTGACAGAGAGTGTGGCCTCCAAGGCTCAAACACTTGCTTTCTCTGCGCCTTTCAATGCGATTTCAAATGTGACACGGTTTCAGCGGGCCCTGTCGAAGACCGGCATCTCTCCATATGCAAATGTAACTAAATTAGTGCAATCTTCAGGGCATTTCTTTGTGTCGTAATCTCTGGTGTCTCTCTCGCACCACACCGCGTTCCCACAACACGCTCGGATTGTAAAGCAAATGAGCATGAAGCAGAGTGGAGATATATTTCTTCATTATGAAACAATTCTGTCTACAGGCAAAGCTGTAATGAAAAGCAGATAAATCACAGGGAGATGGTAACGGCGGCGCGGCGGGAGGTCTCACTCACAAGCAAATACACTGATCTACTTTCTATGAATTTCGATATATCTGCAGCTGCTTTCTAATAAAAAAAATCATGAATCAGTTTGCATGAATACAATCCATCCTAAATAATAAGACAAGGCTGTGTTTTATAGTAAAAATGCAATCGTGATGGACAGCATGAGGAAAATATTTTGTCATGGCACAAATAATTTTGCATTGTGGTAAGTGTGTATCACAGTGTAGTTATTTTTGATGGAATTCACTGCAAACAAAATTGGCTTTTATATTAAACATACACAAATATGAATAAAATACTTTACAAATAAGATTGCATTTCATTATTCTCACAAGCACAAATCAAACGAATATTAGCAAATACACTACTGCTAATTACACTTTTTTATGTTTCTGAAAGAAGTCTGTTATGCTCATCAAGGCTGCATCTATTTGAACAGAAATATAGTAAAAATAGTAATATTGTGAAATATAAATACAACTTAAAATAACTGTTTTCTATTTTAATATATTTTAAAATGTAATTTATTCATTACTCCAGTCTTCTGTGTCACGTGATCCTTCAGAAATCACCTAATATGCTGATTTGGTAATCTAGTATGAATTACTATTGGTTTCCAACTATTAATAATAATAATTATTATTATAATTATACTGCTTTTTATTTTTTGTGGAAACCGTGATAAAAAAAAATATTTCCAGGATTCTTTGATCAACAGAAAATGCAAAAAAAAACAGCATTTATCTCGTTTTCTTTTTTTTCAACTTGTTCTTTTAAAATAATATTTCACATTATCATGGTCATTTTTTTACTGTATTTTTGATTAAACAAATCAGAAAAGCATAGGAGACTTTTTTCAAAATCATTAAAAATACATCTTAATTTTTCTAAATTTGTGAGCATTGGTGTAGAAATAAAATTATTACAGATAAAGACTATTTTCTGAAAGGATTCTAAAGGTTAAAGAGAGCTTGGAATATGGTTATGAAAAGCAAAAATCACATTTTGGTGCATGAACCTTGCCTAAAATAAAAAATGGATTTCAAGGAAAGAAAAAAAAATCTATATTATACTGTATATATGGCCGCTTTAAAACCAATACAATCTAATATTCAAGTCCATTCACACTTCCATTCATGAAATGTTTTATTGCCAACATGGCAGAAACATTTTGGTTTACAGAGAGACATAAATAAACATCTCCAATGAAAACAGACCAAAAACCTTATTTGCATTACATTACAGTCTGAATACCATGTAATTTACCAACCAAAATAAATACAATTGATCCATGTGATGCATTTATTTTCCCATCATCTCCAAATTACACTGACAAACCCTGATAATATTGAGTGGTTCAAGTAAACGGAATACTACAGGGTTGCAAAAGGCAATCCCTGAGCTATCATCACAAGCTATTTTATTGATATACTGTATATGTTACTCTTCTTATAGTATAGATCCATTGATATAAACATCAATAACCTGAGATCTCTGCTCTGTGAAATTTTTCCTCAGGAAAGTAGTATTTTTATAAAGATCCTGTGGCAAGCTGTGCTTCCACATTAAAATTCACAGCACATGCAGAGCACTGGGATGTCATTAAGTGGGGTCAGGCTGCCCTTTTATACTAACCACTTAATGGGTTTGTACAGTAGTGTACTCTACATGATAAATGAACTGAACTGTAGAGATTACTAAAGCATGTTCAAGGAAATCCTGCAGCCTTGAACACAGTTCAGCAACAGCTGGTCTGTTTGTTTATGAATTCTTTATCATATATATATATATATATATATATATATATATATATATATATATATATATATATATATATATATATATATATATATATATATACTGTATATAGACTGAACAAAATTATAAAACCAGTCAGTATCTGGTGTGACCACCATTTGCCTCAAGCAGTGCAACACATCTCCTTTACATAGAGTTGATCAGGTTGTTGACTGTGGCCTGTGGAATGTTGGTCCATTCCTCTTCAATGGCTGTGCGAAGTTGCTGGATATTGGCAGGAACTGGAACACGTTGTCATATACACTGATCCAGGGCATCCCAAAGATGCTCAATGGGTGACATGTCCGGGAAGTATGCTGGCCATTCAAGAACTGGGATGTTTTCAGCTTCCAGGAATTGTGTACAGATCCTTGTAACATGGGGCCATGTATTATCATGCTGCAACATGAGGTGATGGTCGTGGATGAATGGCATAACAATAGGACTCAGGATCTCGTCACGGGATCTCTGTGCATTCAACATGCCATCAATTAAATGCTCCTGTGTTCATTGTCCATAACATACGATCTTGGAGGTGAAGATGCTGGATGTGGAGGTCCTGGGCTGGTGTGGTTACATGTGGTCTGCGGACATGAGGACAGTTGGATGTACTGCCAAATTCTCTGAAACACCTTCGGAGATGGTTTATGGTAGAGAAGTGAAGATTCAACTCATGGGCAACAGCTCTGGTGGACATTCCTGCAGTCAGCATGCAAATTGCACACTCCCTCAAAACTTGTGACATCTGTGGCATTGTGCTGTGTGATAAAACTGCACATTTTAGAGTGGAATTTTATTGTGGCCAGCCTAAAGCACACCTGTGCAACAATCATGCTCTCTAATCACCATCTTGATATGCCACACCTGTGAGTTGGATGGATTATCTCGGCAAAGAAGAAAGTGAAGTGACATTCAGCCAAGTATGGTGACCCAATTCGTGCTCTGCATTTAACCCATCCGAAGTGCACACACACAGAGCAGTGAACACACACACACACACTGTGAACACACACCCAGAGCAGTGGGCCGCCATTTATGCTGCGGCGCCCGGGGAGCAGTTGGGGGTTCGGTGCCTTGCTCAAGGGCCCTTAAGTCGTGGTATTGAAGGTGGAGAGAGAACTGTACATGCACTCCCCCCATCTACAATTCCTGCCGGCCCGAGACTCGAACTCACAACCTTTAGATTGCAAGTCCGACTCTCTAACCATTAGGCCACGACTTCCCTTCATAGTGCTCACTGTGTGTGTCAGACAAAGGAGAGATGCAAAATGTGCATTGTTGGGGGGCATCCAGTAACGTAGTTTGGAACCACTGGTGTATAGCTTTTTGAAGATGCACTGAAACTGCATTTTGATGTTCAAATCAGTGGCCACCTTTGAAGCCCATTATATGGAGAAAAGTCCTTGAATTTTTCCCTCAAGAACTTTATTTCTTTGTGACTGACGAAAGAAAGACATGAACATCTTAGATGACATGGTTTCAGTAAATTGCCAGGAAATTTTTATTCTGGAAGTAGACTTATCCTTTAAGTTAATACGAGTAATATTTAATAATCATTAGTATTCAGATAATCAATAGTCAGTGTGACTCATTTTAGAACTCATTATGATGTCATAAGGTGACTTCATAATGATAAAGGATTCTTCATAATTAGTATTAGTATGTAGCGATTAGTAGTTAGCTAAGGAAGTTGTAAATATGCTAATAAATGAAGAACTTTTTATTTATCATTGTGACTGATTTCAATGAACACTTACTGTGGTATGACTCCGTCAACAAATAAATATTTTCATGAACAACCCATTTAATGGTAGCAGTCAAGTAATTGCTAAGGATACATTTCAAACCGGTTATTTAGAAGCAATGTCCTTCTTGCCATGAGCGATTCGAGCGCAGCATATTTGCTTTGACCTTGTGCGACTTGCATTTCTAGTCTGATCTTCAGCCTTGGCGAGATTAAGCCCCACATCTTTAGCGTCTGACAGACGTCCCATTCAGAGCCCGAATAAAGAGGCCAAGGGAGAAGTCTGAGACGCCCGGGCCGTAATCTCGCCTTCCCACTGCCTCCCGGATCAGCGCGGCTCATCAGAACAGAACTGAGTGAAAAACCTTTGGTAAACATTTGAAGGTTATTACGCCACAGAAAAATCTGTGTGAGATGACAGGAATCGGACGTGTTAATAAGATGGAATGTGAGACAATGTCCGCTGTGGGAATATGAGAAATGCTAATTATTTGGAACACAAACATTAACACGCCATTCGCTCATGAATATTATAATGCCGCAAGCATTGGTTGCAAAAAATTATCTGCCGTTATAATGGATTTTCATGAAGGAAAGATTTCGCTGTTTATGCAGTGGAAAAAAATTCACTTATTATTTTGATGCCTTCTGGTTTATCATTAAGGGCTTAAGTTTTTTTCAAAGGCTGGGCGAAATATTTAATATGCATCTCAACAACAGAACAACAGGGGACCCCAACTTTTGTGGCTAATAATTTTCTTTCATCCCCTCTTTGAAGTCATTCGTGAAATGTTAATCAGCAAGAATGTGCTAAAAGTAACATTTAATTGCACTAATTGCAATTCGGTGTAAGAGATACACTGCAAAAAAAAAAAAAATCCTGTTTTAAAGTTTAAAAATATATTTATAATTTTTAATATTTATGTATATATATATAAAGTTAAAATATATTCTTAAATAAATATCCTAAATCCACCCTAAATACTAAATCTACTAAATCCTATAGTACACTTTAAACTTAAAAAAAAATAATAATAATTAATTGAGAGACTTGAGAGAATTGTTAGGTGCTGATATATATTCAATTCATTTAATTTTTCAAACCCCACTGCAATTTTTTTAAATATATTTTAGACATAAACCTCACTATATTTTAGAAGATTTATGCCTAAGAAAATGCCAATGGGGTCATAAAAGTAAATAAATAAATAAAAATCCATATTATCTTAAATCGTTTTGCTCAAAGTAAATGTATTTTAAATATACTAAAGGAACTGTACTATAATAAATTATATTTAAGATGCTGTACTTGAAAAAAAGGTGGGGGGACTTATTAAAAAAGTGTATTTTGCACATTAGTTAATTAGATAGCATAACATTTCTATAAAAATCTGAACTATCAGAGCTGAAAGAATATGCACAATGCATAAATACGAAAAATAGGCAATAACAGCTGCATACTTCTTCTTAGGATTCACTTAACAAGCTTTCCCATTAATTATGCTATTCTTTAATCAGCAAAGCATTCAAAATATTTTTTGCATATTTAATAAGGCTCAGGTCTCTCACACAAGTATATGTAAGTGTGTGAACATGAGACGTGTTATATAAGCAAAAGAGAATTCCCTATGTATTATTAAAGTCTGTCTCTTAATCAAATATTCCCTTTTCTGCAACAAAACAAAACATGAGCAGAGACACAGAGAGACAGACCCACAGTCCCACAGGCACGCACTCTATCTGCACACTTTAGGACTTCATTAGCTACCTACCTGAGCTTACTGAATGTGTGTGTGTTTAAATGCTGAAGCACGGTTTAACATCTATCCTGGTTACTTCTCATTTCCATTTGACCTGCTGCATCTATGTGCGTGTGCTTGTTAAAATATGCAGGTGGAGAGACAGACGGAGAGATAGAGAGAGAGAGAGAGAGAGAGATCCAGATGAGATAGGGCATCTGTTCTGCTCTCCACCAGACGTCTGCCTCTTCTGTCTGTCATATGATATTTCATAAGTCTTATCTTTTTGGTGTTGCAAAAAAACAAAACATTTGCATCAGCATTCTCACTCTGCTTTTCTTTTTTGTCTGTGTGTGTGTGTGTGTGTGTGTGTGTAGTTTTTTTTATGTATTTATTTTTTTTAATTTTAATTATCTTTAGATGTGGATTGTGGATGGTATCAAAACTAACAAACAAATGGCCCAAACTAATTTAAAGGCGTAGTTAGTCTAAAAATGGAAAATTGCTAAAAATATAATCACTCTCAAGCTCAAGCTCAAATTTACCAATGGATCCTCTGCAGTGAATGGGTGCCGACAGAATGAAGGTCCAAACAGCTGGTAAAAACATCAGAGCAATCTAGTACAAGCAATCCACACCACTCCAGTACATCAATGAATGTCTAGTGAACCAAAATGAGGTGTGTTTAAAAGTAACAAATCCATCATTAAGGTATTTTAATTTCAAATTGTTGCTTCTAGTCAAAATACGAGTGCATAATCTATAACAGTGTTGCCAAGTACAATTTTTCTCCCCGTTTTTTTTTTACTCTGCGGGTTGAAGCTAAAACCCCCAGCCCCACACAATTTTGACCAAGGTGGACCCAACCAGAATGCAATTTTGCAATGCAATGTTTATAGCCAATTTCCCCCGGTCCCTGACTGGCAAGTTTTGATTATCAATTTGGTTGGAATTGTTATGCAGACCTGGCAACCCGGATCCATAATAACTCTTCCTCCAGTGAAAAAGTCCAACCCCTGTTGTCCTCTAAAATCAAAAACCACCAACATATTTGTATAGAACTGTTTTGAAATTTTAATTTTTATTTTGGCTTGTAAACATGATTCAGACCAGATATGGCCAAAAGCGACCATTTGAAGTAAAATATTTTAATGATGTATTTGTTTATTAAAAATGTGCAGCTTTTTCACTTCACAATTTCTGTACTGGAGTGGTGTGGATTACTTGTGGATTTTTGTGATGTTTTTATCAGCTTTTTGGACTCTCATTCTGACGGCACCCATTCACTGCAGAGAATCCATTCACTGTGAGCAAGTGATGCAAAGCTACATTTCTCCAAATCTGTTTTGACGAAGAAATAAACGAATCTACATCATGGATGGACCGAGGGTGAGAAAATGCTCAGCAAATATTAATTTCAAGGACTATTCCTTTAAGAATTCCTTCCTACCAACATCTGCTTTTCAAGCATATCTCACATAACGCAATTAATATTCATGACCCACGCCGTGCATGGCACAGTTTGAGTTGACAGAAAGTAAACATCCTGAAGAGAGATGTGCAAAACAGAAAAAAAGAGAAGTCATCTTAGACATAGATTGTGCGCTTTATATTCATAGTTGTCACAACGTTTTAGGGCAAATTATTAAAAGTTTACAGCAAAATAAGACAGTGGATGAGGTTTCTGGATAGTTTCTTTTGTAAGCTTACAAAAGGCGTTGAAAGCCATGGCATGGCTGTGAAGAGAAGCTGATGAGACTTACAATGCATCCACATAGGTTTCCAATCACTCCTACATACCTCGAAACATTTATCTGGTTTTGGAGCGCACAACATTTCCAGCATAGTTTCAAATGCTAAATCAAATTATTGCAAACTGGCCTAAGTCTGAACCCTAAAAGTATTTGGACAAACTCAAACATGCCTGAATGTCTTTGAGTTAAATCTAAAATACTAAACCAAATGGCAGGTTCAAAACAAATTCTGAATAGTACATACACTAATAGTATATATATCGTATACCTTCTCTAATACTTTTATTCAGCAACATCAGCTATTATTTAAAATGTTCTATTCATCCTAGAATTATGGCTGATAAAATGTACAGGAATAAATTATATGTTAAAATATAATAAATAGAAAAGAGTTATTTTAAAGAGTAATAACATTTCACAATATTACTGTTTTTACTGTACTTTTCATCAAATACATGGTGAGCATATAAGACTTACATATTTTTCTTTTTTTAATAAAGTTTTATCTTTCTTTAAAGTACATTAAATGCCACTATTTTGATATCTTGTTATCTAATGCAGTAAATTAGCTATAATTGCATTAAAGAGTGTATTAAAGCAGATGGGAGGGGCTTCTGTTTTCACCTGACCTATAAACCCCACCCACCAATGCACCTGTACTGCACTTGAACTTCTTAGAAAAAAAAAAAAAATCCCTTTTTAATCCGGTCAGGACCTCTGAAGAAGAAATGAAGGAGGGGAATGAAACAGCAGAAAACTCTGGCTGAGCGACAGCGATCCAAATGTTCATAATCATCTGTTACGAATTAAATTTCATACTCTCCAGTTCATCAGGGTTGAGCTCTCCAGCCTGGGGCTCTGACTCACAATACATGCAGACGCAAGGGATGAAAATATAAAGTTGGAAACTTTATGAAAAGTAAAAAAAAATAAAAATAAATAAAAAAAGAGTATTTTTACAAAAACTTAAAAATACTGAAATATGCTGAATAACAAAAAATCTGCATCACTCCTTACAAAAATATGTACTATGCTAGCCCCAAAATGCTCACTTAATGAAAAGGTTGTTGTTGTTATAATAAATTAATTTGAAAACGATATGAAAACTTATATTATCTGCTTAAAATATAATAATATAATCTACTGAGTATTCATTCATTTATTTATTTGAAAAAGTGATGGCTAATAACAAATGATCTGTTTTATTTATTTATTGAAGTATTGTAAGTATTGTATTTTGGCAGAAACAACAGTTACATTGTATGTTTTTGTAAGGCTTTTGAAGGGAAACCATAAATAGACAAATGTGTGGAAAAAAAGTTAAAATATCTGCTACAATAAAATAAAAAAGTGGATGATGACAAAAAATAAATAAATGAACAAACAAAAATAGTCCTTAACCGGTATTATTGGTAACTAAAACTAAAAACTTTTAAAAATGGTTTCATTATTTGAAATAAAGCTGAAATACTACAATATCAAATTAAGCTGGGATTAAAAAAAAAGCTTAAAAAATTATTAAAAATGAAAGTTAAAAAAAGCACAAAAAAAAATCGAACTAATAAAAATGTCAAAAGCACAAACTTAACAAAACTTAAAATAAAAATTCACAATGAAAATATGAAAAGAAATCAATAAAAACATACAATAATATGTATATACTACTAAATTAACATTGCATACAACTCATGAATGTATACAAGCTTCAGCAAAACTTGAAAAAAGTCATGAACTAGTCATTACTTCTCAGAAGTATTTGAAACAAACTGATTTGTTGAGGGACAGTAAATGATAACAGACTTTTTTTTTTTTTGAAAAAACAATGTATATTTTACAAAATGGTTTTGTGTGGGCCAAAGCTCGCAGTCAAACGACGCTGTGTTCTTCAAACACCGGTCATCCTCTCGCCCTCTCTGATTCCCCACATACTGTTCAGAGCGAAGACAGAAATCTGTCAACTAACGTGACACAGTAAATACCCTGAGCAATAAAGACTATCCAAAACAACTCCGTGCTTGAACGAGCTTTGTCTTTTAAGTAGAGGAATGAAAGTGAAAAGCATTGCTCCAAGTTTGCGGCTTAAAAGATGCATGTAGAGGAGCCAGACTTGCTCACTGTCTAGGCTCGAGTTTCTCGTGGACACCGCACCACTCCAAATGCTCTCCATTATTAATGATAGTGCTATGGGACCTTTGAGGTGAAAGAACCGAGGAGAGAGAGAGAAAGGGAAAGAGAGAGGAGGTAAACTACAGGGACAGAGGTACAGTACCCTTCCTAGGTACATGTCAAGTAGAGGAAGGAACCGTCGTCCTGTCAGGGTACAGCTGCCACTCCAGACACAGAAACAGACAGAAAAGTGAGCCTGCCTCTCTTTTCAGGCCAAGGTCAGACCTCAATCCATCCGGCGCAGATCTGCAGCGGGAGCACAGTGTGGTCTGACGCCGGCAGCGGCAGACAGGCAGCGCCACTTCTCCTCAACTAATAATTAAAGGTAAAGCCCAAAGGAAAGAAAATTCACAAGGGAGATCTCTTTAATAGCTCAGTTGTTTCTTCTAAACAACAAGATTAAATGGATATTAAACGCTTTTTATTTTTTTATTTTTTTTTTGCTAAAGTCAGAGATGGTTCTCCTGGGAATAAGACCCTAGTAAGCTCACAAGATATCCTTTACTTTCTAGCGACACCATAAACCTTTCTATGAAACCAAAAGCAATGCAAAAGTCAGAGATCACGATACAAAATAAAACCATAAAAAAGTGTCCTGAAATAAACTAACTAAAATGAAATTATGTATTAATGTCTGTTTATTTTTTATTAAATTAATATTTATGAATATTATTAACAATAATTTTGTGTAATAAAAAAACTTTTTTTTTAACTCTGATAATTGATAATTTTCTCGTTTTCATTTACTTTAACTTTTAAGTTTTTAATTATTAAAACAAAAATATATTATTATTATTATTATTATTATTATTATTATTATTATTATTAATTTAATGTTTCTTAATTAACTTATTTTAATTCAAGTAGTTAAAATAATTTCTAATTTTCATAATTTAACTTAATAAAATAGCTAAAAGCAAAACTGATATTTTTAAAAACAATAAATTATTATTACTTGTAATACAATTGCTAAAAGTAAAACTGATTAAAAATCATTCAAATTCAAATTTAAAATGATTATTAAAAACAAATGGCAAAACACCACAAAAATTACTAAACTTTAAAATTTAAATGAAAGCAGAAAATTACACATACATACACACACACACATACATACACACACACACACACACACACACACACACACACACACATATATATATATATATATATATATATATATATACATACATATATATATATATATATATATAACAATCAAAATAAAACACTAACTAAAAAAAAGATTAAGCATTTTAAAACTCTAAAATTAAAATGAAGGCAGAAAATATTAGGTAAATCTATTATAGTATATCAACGATACACTGCTAAGAGCCTAAAATATTACAAAATATCCTTTGAAGATCTGATGTTAATTTTATAGCCCTGCATCTACTTCTTAAACAAGGTATCTATTTTTAGATCTCCTAAGATATTCAGTTGTTTCTTCAATAAAAAATACCTGAGAAATCAAATAAGTCTGCTGAGGGATGAAAGCCAATAAAAATTTCCTTTGGGATCCTGAATCGCTGAGCCAGTGGCATCAGTGCTTCCAAAATCACCTTGTGTTTGGAGCTACGTGACAACATGAAGGATACGACAACATTGTTATTCATTAAAAGCCTTTGCTGTTGACAAGCTGTAATGGCCTGCCAGTTGTCGTGATTACAGGAGGCAATTTTAAGGTCTGCTGTAGGGTGAAGCGAGGCCTGTGTAAACCAAATCGCACAAAAGCACAGCCTTTTTATTCACTGCCTTTGTGCAAACTGTTAGAGCTACTCAAAATGTGTAATGAAATTCTTTCATGTTTAATTATTTCACAAATTTACAAGTGTTCAATAGCTTTGCTATTAAAAAAGTACAGCTTTCTGTTCTTTTCAACTAAAAGAGAAATCTGTATATTAGACGGACTATATATATGTTTGTGTGTGTGTGTGTGTGTGTGTGTGTTTGTGTGCGTGTATTTTTAATTAACAACAATTGCTAAAAAAAATTAATTGTATATATTCATATTTTGATATGCAAAAATCAAAACGTTGACAATTAACATTAACATTGGTGGTTTAGAAGCTTGATCTACTGACCATTTGTTAAAAAAGACAGTTGCAAATCCCATTGTGTACCCCATTCATGAAATAGCACCGCTGTATTTAATCAGCTGCATTGTCATTCATATCTCTACGGTCCATTTCCTACTGTGCTTTTGTGTCAAGTAATCATTCTGTCAATGCATAACATCATTTTACCTGAAGATGCATAGCTAAACTTCAAAGTGCACTTATTATAGGAAAGTCATCCTATTGGTGCCGTAATACGCCAACACAATACATCATAATTAACTTGGATTCTGTATAAGCGTATCCTTTTCCCATAAAGCAATGCCTGATTAATTATTCATATTCACTAATAGACTGCGACTGCTCGACGCTGGTCCTATAAGACAGCAGCAGAGAGCTGGTGTTGGATCTATTCGATTACACAAAACACTGAGAACAAGAAAAAATTAAGATCGATTGTCTAAATGTAGGGAAGAGTGGTGGCTGGCCAGGTGATAATACACTTGTATGAGACATACAGCGCAGTGGGACACAGAAAGTGGAACTTTAGGCGGTCTTTCTACAAAACAGATGCCTTTTGTGCCCGCCAAAAATTATATACTGTAGGCAAAGTGGGGCTTTGGAGAATATTACCATAAGCACTTATTATTTTGAGATCAATTTGCTTTTATAGAGACAACACAAATTATGAAATGTATTTGATTTATGATATATTATATTTAAAAACAGCCTAAGATAATTTGCAGGTCATTTTTACTCCAAGCCTGGTCAATCTGGTCTGTTTGCTGGTCTTAGAGGGATTTTTTTTTTTTTTTTTTAGTTGTTTAAAAATTGCATTACTCGTTGCATTTAAAAAAAAAATTAATAAAAATTAAAAATTATAAAGATTTATGCTAAAACCTAACTGAAAACCTTGCCTATATTCAAACTTTTGTAGGTATACATTTAATTCAGAAGTTTGTGGTTAGTAAGATTATTTTTAAGGTTTTAAAAGGAGTTTCCAGTGCTAACTATGGCTGCATTTATTTGATCAATAACAGTAAAATAGCAATACTGTGAAATATTATTACCACTTAAAATGGCTTTTTATGTTAATATTAAAATACAATTTATTCATGTGATGCAAAGCTGAATATTTAGCAGCCATTATCTTCAGTGTCACACGATCCTTCAGAAATGATGTCACTTTTGATCAATTTAATGCATCCTTTCTGAATCAAATTCATTTATTTCAATCAATCAATCATAAAAAAAAGATACTTACCCGTTTTTTTTAATGGTAGTGTATGTGTTTTAAGTGACTTTAACAAAGAATTGCTGATGCTAACTTAAGTGTTAAAATAGGCCCCATCCACACAGAGATGCGTTTAGTTGTATACAGATCCTGCATTTTTAGAGAGTGAAACTGCTATTCTTTGAAACCGGGTCCCAGAGTGGACAAATCTGAAAATGATCACCATTGCGTTTTCATGTGTGCAGCCCATCCGTATATTTTGTGAAACAATGATGTCATCAGCCCACGTCTCGCCCATAGTCAGACACTTCTACGTCACGTAACAGCAACAACAACCTACACAAACACTGAACGATTGTCTTTTTATTAACTAACATTAACACAGATTAATAAATGTATTTTTTGCGTGGTTTATGCGCATACTCCAAGTCTTCTTCTCAATTTTAGTATATCTCCATGTCAGAATTACAGTGCCACATACTGATCTGGCATGTATATTACACCATCTTATGTCAGTTTCATGGTTTTCTTTTCATTTTTATGATATGACCACTTTAAAAACAGCAGTGTTCCTGAGCATCATTCTGTTACTCTAAAATAACAGCTTGACCTTGAGTACGTGAACATGCGAGATGTATCTCTTATAAGTTTAAATGAAAAACCAGATCCATGAAAATTAATCTTTCTCATCTCTCCACACTGAAAACAACTTGACTCAAAATGAACACTGCACATTCGACGGACATCACACATGGGACAAAGAGCAATATAAAAAATGCATTTGCCTGTAATTGCCAAAGCACATACAAGTGTTCGTTCCACACAAAAACCCATGGTTTTAAGCAATGCGAGACATCTGGTTTCTCAGCGGACATCGCAGTCTTGATCTTCAGATTCACTGGTATCATGGTGAAAGATGCTCGGATGACAATCTGTTGACACTGACCGCGGACACGAGGTGGAAAATACCTTGTGTATATGTTTCTCTCTCACAGCGAGCTCAAATACACTCATGCCTACAAAAAGGTCCAGCATAGCAATTGGCTTCTCAAGTTTTCGACCCTAAAGACTTACTAAGAAAAACATTACAACACTGTAGCAGTTCTGGACTGAACTAAAGCTGTGAGGCCTTTCCATCTTCCTAAATGAGATTCCCTGTGACAATCGGATAAGAATGAGATAGAAAGGAAAATATTACAATACGGATGATTGCTAAGCCGAACAGATGAACTTTTGATGAGAAAAAGCTCATTAGGGCTTTCCAGTTATACACATGCATGAAGGCGGTCGAACCGGGCTAATGAACAAAAGGAACGGCTGTTAAATCAAGAGAGGGTGAGGACGGCACGTTCTCCATATCGACATGAGTCATTATCAGAGTTAATGATGATACAGCTATACGATGCCTTTACGCCTGTGGTTTCCATTTGAGAGAACTGAATTCTAAGTAAAGCTGCAGCAAGTATGGTTTTCATAGCTCTGGCTCTTAGTTTCTGGATATGCTTATTATATTTCTGACTAATCATTTCCTGCATCCACTATGTGTTTGCTGGTTCACCAATTAGCAGAAAGAGATGATTTTTACATACTGTTTAGGTCACAGTTTTTTTTTTATGTTTCAGACTAAAAAAACAAAACAGGTAACTATAAGTCTAAAATAAAGAACAAGAGTCACATAGTGAGAAATAGTCACAATTAAGAGAAACAAAGTCACAGTTAAGGGGAACATAAGTCACAATTAGCTTTTTTATTGTTTTACTCTGAGGCGAAAACAGGTTTCCTAAAAAAAAAAAAAAAAAAAAAGACCTAAATAAAATGAGAATAAATTCAAAGCATGCAAGAAAAGCCCAATGAAGAAAATGTTGTTTGTATTTTAAAAATTGTAACATATGAAGTCAGTAAATTATACCCGCCTGTATCCATCTGGAATTTCAATATGCTTCTTATATGAAAATTAATGGCTAACACTTAACAAAATGGTTCACTAACAATAAAAATACTTCTAAAACAGCTATTAATCTTAGTTAAAGTTTATTTCAACATTTACTAATAAATGAGTAAAAATCTAAAGTATCTGCATATATTATTTAATGGAAGTTAACATGAATTAACAATGAATAGTTACTGAATGCTAATAAAGATTAATAAACAGTGTAACACATTTATTTCTAATTCATATGTAATGTTAATTGAACATCTAATTTGATCTAATGTGACCTTATTGCAAATTATTACCAATAAATGTCACTTAAGCTATGCAGTTTTTAACCTAAATAGGGCAATTAATTTGGCTATTTTGAGATTATCGGCCTTGGTCATTCTTAATATTTTAAATATATTTTTAATACAGATTGTGAAAATACTACATTTCTGAAATAAACAGCTTTTTATTTAATGACTTGCACTTGTTAAATGTAAAATGCAGAAGAAAAAAAAATCAACAAAATATTCTCAAGAGTCAGAGTAAAAAGAAAACAACAGTAGTCTAAATTAAGGACCAACATTGTGAGATATAACAATTACAATTACAAAAAAAAAAAAAAACACTTGTGAGATGTGAAGGTGCTATTAAAGATCTCAATTACCTTTTTATTGTTTTACTATTTAAAAAAGCCTTCCAAAATTTCAACCAAAGAAAGAAAAGCAGCCAAGTATATATTTTTAGGACCATTATAAACCTTTTTTTGTGCCTGACATTATTCTCACTGTATCGATGCATTCAGAAGTTTAACTTTTGAGTTGTTTTTTTAGTTCCTCTTGTTAAAAATCACACACTTCTCGAAAATACAATTATTATTTCTTGATTTTTAGAATGTAACATAACCAGAACATGTTCTTAAAAGGTTTCGTGACGCATACCGTGCTCCTCTGTAGGAGTATACCTGTTAGTGCTCACATCTAGTTAATATAAGAAAGTCTAGGCAAGAACTAAGGACTTGTCTGCAGGTTCAAACAGAGCTGGAAAGAACATGAAAAATGAAAGAGGGACATGCAGGAATAGACAAGGAGCAGGAGAACGAGAGAAAGAACCGTCTGGGATCACGATAGCATGTGTTCACACTCGTTAAACAGAAGCGCAGAGCTACAGCAAGACATCTTGATTAAGTGGGGGTCAAACATCTGAAATGTAGCCAGAGACATCAGAGCGTTTTGCTTGGGGAGCGGAGCACGACCGAAACAACGTGTGCAGTGTTAGAAATAGAAACAAGAGGCAAGAGAGCTATCGCTGTTCCTACTGTCTCACTAATGCAATTAGCTCAACAGATGCTGCTTCAACCCACAGCTTTTATTCAAGAGACGAGAAATATGATTTATAATTTAGCATCAAAGGCTGGAACACTTCACTAGACAGAGACATCACAAATGAGGCCTCTTGAATGTCACAATGGTTTCTGCAAAAACAGCAATTAAAGGAATAGCTCTTCCAAAATGAAAATACTGTCATCATTTATTCACCCTCATGTCATTTCAAACCTGTATGACCTACTACTTCTGTGGAACACAAAAGGAGATTTATTATTTTATTTTATTTTACAATGAAAGTAAACAGCTGCCAAGATGTAGATGAGTTTCTACATCAGAACAAATACGAATAAATTTTGCATTACATCACCAATGGATCCTCTGCAGTGAATGGGTGCCATCAGAATGAGAATCGATCTCTCTCTCTCTCTCTCTCTCTCTCTCTCTCTCTCTCTCTCTATATATATATATATATATATATATATATATATATATATATATATATATATATATATATATATATATACATACACACATAGTATTTTGAAGTGGTCGTTGAAAGTTCAGTGTATACAAGAAAAACGTCTTTAGGTTACGTATGTAACCCTGGTTCCTTGAAGGAACGAGACGCTGCGTCAAGCGCTTTGGGGGAACGTCCCTGATGAGACCGACTCTGAATATCGTGTGCAATCTGTCCATCGGAAGGGTGTGACGTCACGGGCGGGGTGACGGAGCAACCAGGAAGCTATAAAAGCACGTGCCGTGCAGCTGGCTTCAGCTTCGAAGAGGGGAAGCAAGCGCCGGCAGGGGTGCCGGGAGTATGGCTCTGCGACGCAGCGTCTCGTTCCTTCAAGGAACCAGGGTTACATACGTAACCTAAAGACGTTCCTTTTCAGGAACTCGAGCTGCATCAAGCGCTTTGGGGAACGATGTGCCCACGCTGCCAGACTTCCAAATCCCTGCCTGGTGTGTATCCGAAGAGCACAGCTAAGGCGAGAGAACAGCAGAGCCCGGAGCTGCTCGCATATCAAGGTCATAAAATCTGACAAATGTAGAGGGCGTGGACCACCCCTCAGCGTTGCAGATGTCCAAGAGGGACACACCTGCTGAGAAGGCATTAGAGGCCGCCATACCCCGAGTTGATACATACAATTTAGCTTTTCCTGGTCTGGCTCCTGAAAGGGAGGAGGACAGAAGGCCTGCAGTACGATAGGTTGTGGTGTAACAGAGGGAACCTTCGGAACATAACCCGCTCGAGGGTATAAGAATGCTTTGGCCATACCAGGGGCAAAGTCTAGATAAGTAGGGGCCACCGAAAGGGCCTGAAGATCTCCAACTCTCTTTAGTGAGGTGATTGCCAGTAACAGGGCAGTTTTAAGTGTCAGATGTCTATCTGAGATATCTTGTATTGGCTCGAATGGAGCTTTACAAAGAGCCTCTAAAACCACACCCAAATCCCAGGGGGGAACACGGGATCGTACTGGAGGTCTCAGCCTCAGCGCACCGCGGAGGAAACGTGTAACTAGGGGGTGCCTACCCACTGACTGATCATTGAAAAGGACATGGTAAGCAGCTATGGCCGCCACGTACACGTTTAAGGTGGAGTGGGTTAACCCCGCAGAGAGCCTAGCTTGTAGAAACTCCAGAACTGTACCAACTGGGCAGTTAACAGGGTCAAGCTGGCGGTCTCTGCACCATGAAGTGAAGAGTTTCCACTTCAGGGCGTACAGTTTCCTCGTAGAGGGAGCTCTGGATTGGAGGAGGGTCTCAACAACCTCAGTTGAGAGACCGGATTCTATGAGCTGTGCCCCCTCAGGGGCCACACCCACAGTTTCCACAGCTCCGGGCGAGGGTGAATTATCGTGCCCTGCGCCTGTGAGAGTAGGTCTGTACTGATCGGTATTTCCCACGGAGAGCCGTCGAGGAGCTAGACTAGATCTGGGAACCATACTCGGCCCGGCCAGAACGGGGCTACTAATAACAGACGGACCCCGTCCCGGCGCACTCTCGCCAGAACTCCCGGGAGCAGAGCGATAGGGGGAAATGCGTACAGACGAAGCCTCGGCCAGGTCTGTACCATAGCGTTCAGTCCCAGAGGAGCTGGATGAACTAGAGAGAACCAGAGGGGACATTGCGATGTCTCCTGAGTCGCAAAGAGGTCCACCTGAGCTGTGCCAAACACTCTCCATACCTGTTTCACCACCTCAGGGTGAAGTTTCCATTCCCCAGGCCTCGGCCCCTGCCTCGAAAGTATGTCTGCTCCCACAATCAATCTCCCAGGAATATACACTACTCTGAGCGAGAGGAGTTTGCCCTGGGACCACAGAAGGATCTGGTGTGCCAGCTTGTACAAGGGGCGTGAACGCAGACCCCCCTGGTGATTGATATAAGAGACCACTGATGTGTTGTCGGTGCGCACCAACACATGGTGACCTCTCAGGTCTGGGAGGAAATGTTTCAATGCTCGATAGACTGCTAGCTTCTCTAGGCAATTGATGTGCCATGTCACACCCCAACCCGTGAGGGATGCGTCTGTCGCTAGCGTTACACAGCGACAAGGAGCTCCCAGCACCGGGCCCTGATTCCAGAACCAAGGTTTCTTCCACATGTCTAAGGCACGAAGTCATCGCCACATGACCTTGATAACTCGAAGTGGATTTCCCCTCAGGGAAAAGCCCTTGGACTTGAGCCACCACTGTAGGGGTCTCATGTACAGCAGGCCAAAAGGTATCACGTTGGACGCAGCTGCCATCAGACCTAACAATCTCTGGAATTGTTTGACAGTGAGTGACTGGCCCTCTTTGATTCTCTCGACTGATGTGTGGATCGACTCGATCCGAGCAGGAGACAGACGTGCCTGCATCGTGGTCGAATTCCACACTACGCCTAGATAGGTGGTTCTCTGAACTGGAGAAAGTACACTCTTCTTGGCGTTTAGTCTCAAACCCAGCTCCCCCATGTGTGCGAGAACGACATCTCGATGTCGAACCGCCATCTGCTCTGATTGAGCTAGAATCAACCAATCGTCGATATAATTTAGAATGCGGATGCCCTGCATACGGAGGGATACCAGAGCCACATCTACACATTTCGTGAACGTGCGGGGTGAGAGTGCGAGGCCAAAGGGAATTACTCGATATTGATAAGCTTTGCCCCCGAAAGCGAACCTCAGAAACTTCCTGTGTTGTGGAAGGATGGATATATGGAAGTATGCGTCTTTGAGATCTATTGTGACAAACCAGTCCTCGGATCTGATTTGAACTACAACCTGCTTGACAGTGAGCATTTTGAACTTCAGTGGCATAACTGAGCGGTTCAGGTGACGTAGGTCTAAGATCGGACGCAACCCCCCATCCTTCTTTGGAACTATGAAATACCGGCTGTAAAACCCGGATTCCCTGTCTAGAGGAGGGACCACCTCGATGGCCTCCTTCCTTAATAGGGTATTCACTTCTTGTTCCATAACCAGAGCCTGCCGGGGGCCGACTACTGTCGGTGTAACCCCGTTGAACTTCGGCGGTGGATGACCGAACTGAATGCAGTAGCCTTTTTCTATTGTATGCAGGACCCAATGAGATACATTTGGCAGTAGTTTCCACGCTCCTAAATAATCTACTAAGGGAATCAGTCTCTCGAGACTGACCTCTGGCGTAAGAGGCCGCCGAAGAGGCGGCAAGCATCCCAGCTCCGCTACGCTCGCGGGTGGAAATAACTGGGAGCAGCGCTCGCTGGAGGCCGCTGCAACCTGAAACTCTGGCAGGGTTGGCAGACCGACCTCCTGAGGGCACTGAGGTGAGGCAGGCACCGTATAATGAGGTGGACCGCACTTTACCCCAGTAGGGGCTACCCTCTGGACCCGTCAGGATCTTTTTGTCGAGGACTTCCGGGCCTTGATAAAAGATCTTAAATCGGGCTTAGCTTTGGAAGTCCCCGACTCAGAGTGTCGCTGAGGCCCTCGGTCCCGTCGTGGGGGTCTCTGTGCTTCCCTGTATGAGGATCAGGTATGTGGCGTGGTCATCTCCCACCCAGATGCACCACGAGAGCGACGGGGGAGGAAATTCTGGAATGCCGCCGCCTGCTTTCATGCCTCCTGGAACCTGTCGACGACAGTATTGACTACAGCTTGATAAGCTTGTAGGACTACCATGGTGTGAAGGCAAGCCCCAGCCTGACCTGCTGCCACATAACCTTTGCCCACCAGCGATGATGTAACTCTAAGAGGCTTGGTGGGCAATGTCGGAGCCTTTAGAGATGATGCCGATCCAGGCGACAGGTAGCCCGCGAGCGTCTGTTCGATCCGTGGCATCGCTCTATAACCCCGCTCTCCCAGCCCCATCACGTTGCCATGATATAGTGAATCAGGGCCAAAGAGGCGGGTCGAATACGGGTGATTCCACGATTTCGATATTTCATTGTGGAGATCGGGAAAATAAGGTAGGCTCCGACGTGGAGGTGGTTGCCTCGGCCGCAGAAAGCGTTCATCTAATTTGCTTCTCTGCGGCTCAGAATGTTTCTCAACAGGCCATTCGATTTTTAATTTATCTACTGCGCGTGTAACCACCTCCAAAAGCTCCTCATACTGGGGCGACAGGGGTGGTGAATCCCCAGCAAAGCAACAGTCTCCACATCGACCTCCTGACAGACGCAAAGCTGAAGCCAGCTACACGGCATGTGCTTTTATAGCTTCCTGGTCGCTATGTCACCCCGCCCGTGACGTCACGCCCTTCCGATGGACAGATTGCACATGATATTCAGAGTCGGTCTCGTCAGGGACGTTCCCCCAAAGCGCTTGACGCAGCGTCTCGTTCCTGAAAAGGAACTCAATAGTCAGAGTCAAAAGGTTTTTTTTTTTTTTTACATATAAATACCAAAATTCAAGTCAGTAAATTATGAACCATCTGTATTAATCTGTGAAGATGAAGAAAGTGGAATTTCAATACAGTTCTATCTTACGTAAATGTCACAAAATATAATTAAATGTCAACTGAAGCATAAAAAATTAGTGATAGACCTAAAAATAAAAAGGCCAATTAATTCGGCTATTTTAGATTATTGGACTTGGTTGATGAGTGGCTGATTAACCGAAATGTCAGTTCTAAAGTTCGGCTAATTCACATTCTCAGTTCCAAATATTTTAATATATTTTTAATACAGTTTATGCAAATAAAACATTGCAGACATAACTAGGTCATAAAATATTGACTTGAACTTTGCTTTTTAAATGTGAAATGCAGAAAACACAAACAACATGTTCTCTATGGGCTTTAGTGGTTACTTTGATTTTATTCTGTAGTGTACTTGCAGCGGCTTTTCAAATGAAAAACGTTCAATGAGCAACTTCAAAACAGAAATCAATAACCACTTCAATATATTTTAAAAGAATCAAAAACTAAATGTAAGAAGATACAATACACCTTTAAAGCAGAAAAAAAAACTAATTTTACAACCACTCACATATACAAAAAATATTTATGAAAGCTTACGCATTCTTGAAACTTAATGGTACATGGTAGCTGATTAATTTTATAAGATCTAAAAAATATTAAAATAAATGTTAATCAGGAAACGCTTTAATTAATGCACAAGACTTGCTAAAAGTACCTATGAACTATCTTCAGATTTCTATTCCAGGATATATTTAATAAGCCATCAGAAATGTAATTAGTATAGGAGATGAATATGATCAAATATTTATGCGAAGAGGAAGATCTCACATGCTTCATGTCTCTCTGAAAGTTTGGTTGTCATGGAGATTTATCCCAGGTTCCTCCCATCTAAAGACACTTGACCCCTTTAAAATCAAGATTCACTGCCAGAGCACGACATTTCATTAGTGGTCAAAATCAGATCGAGGGTATTTGACGTCATATTCTCTGTAAGATACAGTGCCTGTGCGGAAATAGAACCACAAGTGCTCTTCAAGAACAGCAGATGAAGACCAATCATATCTGCAGCATTTGGTTGGGTAAAAGCACCTCATCCATGTACGAGGAGAGTCAGTGTGGAAGACAACAGTCCTCTTTTTTCCGGAGAGCAGCTGCACTTGAGCTCATATGTTCGATGTCAGATATTTGTTGTCATGATTAAATCAAGTCTAGGATTAAAGTTATAGTATTGTCTAAATTGCATTATCGACAGCAACCTTGAGATATTCTAGCCAGGAACAAGGCACATCTCTGAACGCCTGAGATATTCCCCACCGGCATCTAAAACTAAGACCTCACATAATACACTCTTTAAAATTAAGGTTCCAAAGGGGGGTTTTCATATAGTGAAGCCAAAGAACCACCATCTCGGGTTCCCCAAAGAACTTTTCAGTAAACAGTTCTTAAGATATGTTTTTTCCCTATGTGTAGAACATTTAAAATAAATAAATAAGAAACTCTAAAGAACCTTTTTTCCACTATAAAGAACATTTTGTGGAATTGAAAAGCTCCATGGATGATCTTCATGGAACCATATTGTCAAAAAGAACACTCTTGGAAATAAACATGCTTTATTAGCATTGATGGTTCCATAAGAATCCTTTAAGTTCATTGTAATCTTTCCATTGTTTCCGTTATTAAGATTATAAAATGTTCTTCACACTAAGAAAAAAAAAAGGTTCTTTTAAAAGTTAATCACTGAAATGTTCCTTGGGGAACCAAAAATTCTTCTTCTGTTGGAGTCCACCGTAAAATTGGACATAAAAGTATATATACAATTTTCCTGAAGAGGCTATTATTCTTCACAAATAAAACCGCAATTAAGAGTTATTAAGAGTTGTGCATTAACTTTTACTTCTATAATCTCACGTCTCCTCTAGATTATCAAAACAAGCTCAACAAGATCTCATACTGTTCTCAAACAACAATCAGAGATCTCTAAAGCTCTTTTCACACCGCCAGAGACATGATCTCATTCATTTTTAATGAGAGCTGGCGACAACCAGTGACACAATGACGGCGACAAGACAAAGTTGGGAAAAGTTTAACTTTATGCAAATGAGCACTAACTTTAGGGACTGACTAGCAATGGAAATGAGTGCACATGTTCTGTCGAATGTCAGATTTTAAACATTACTGGTAATGCCTACTAGCAACCCAACTTTCAGAGATTCTCTTGAAGGGTGGATGTTTGTATCTATTTAGAGAGAACATACACTACCAAAGGTTTAGGGTCAATATCATTTCTAATAAAGAAATTAATGCTTTTATTTAGCACATAAAATGAGTGACATTTATAATGTTACAAACAACTTTTATTTAAAATAATAGCTGTTCTTTTGAATTTATTTTTTTATTTTTATTTTTTTAAATAATCATATTGAGCAGCACAGCTGTTTTCAACATTGATAATAATAAGAAATATACCTTCAGCAGCAAATCAGCATATCCGGAAGATTTCTGAAGGATCATCATGTGACACTGAAGAGTGGAGAAATGATGCTGGAAATTCAGCATTGCATCACAGAATTCAAATTCTATTCAAATATAAAAGCTGTTTTGTATTGTAATAATATTACAGTTTTAGCAATATTACAGTTTTTTCTGTATGCTTGGTCAAATAATTGTAGCTTTAATGAGCATAAGTCTTCTCAAAAACATTTTTGATCGTTGTTTTAAATCTTTAATTATAATCAAAAAAGGTTGTTCATACAATGCACACAGTGACAAATACAAAAGATGGTTTGCTGTGCAACTCATTTAAATACTCGCAAATCTAAAGTGACGGAAACCTTTCAGCAGACATGTTTATTCAGACGGAGCATGGATTACTCTCTCAAACATGTCGTTACAACTGAGCGTTTGACAGATGTGTGTGTTCTCCAACAGCATAAATTATGAATAATGAACCGATGAGGTGAACATTTCTTCTGGCTCAATCCTCGTTCGGATCTGGCTCTAATAACCACAGATCCTCTTACAGAAACCTATCCGTCTTAACAGATACAGCATATTCAAACTCGCATCTCAGGAATCAGATCCACTAATAGCGATCTGACTCGCTCTCTCGCTCACTTGCTCTCTCACTTTACACTCTCTAATGAGAAACAGGACAAATGACTCTAAATATAGAGCCGAATGCATAGAGGAACAGGACACAGCTCATGTTTAATGAGGCACAGACTGTAAATGCCCTCGTGTCCAGGAAACTGATCCAATATAGACATTTAGCAAAAGGACTCTCGCTGATTATGCATTCACAAGCACGGGATGTGGCTCATTTATCTCCTGACTATCCGTTTGTCAGGTGAAAGACAAAAACATTGTCTCCAATATTGTTCTGGCCTCATCCATAAGAACCTACAAGTATTTTTTTTTTATGATTAAGTATTTTGAAAAATAAAAAAACATCTTGTTAATCTCTCAATTGTTTCTCTTAGACAGCAAAAATTTAATTAAGACCTTTTAACTTAACTTAAGTCTCCTGCTTCCAATCCATGGTAACTTATCATGTCTCAAACAAACTAATAAAGTTGCAATCGAAAGTCAGACACTTTATATGAACTACTGTACGAAATAATTCTCAAATACTTTCAAGACTAAAGCAATCTATTTTATCCACACCTCTTATAAAGTTTTTGTCTAAATAAAGCATCTCATTAATATCTAAATGGTCACTTCAAGAACATTTTGAGACTAAACTGAGACTTCAGCTTCATTCTTCTCGGAATGTTCTCTGCAGATCACATTAGATCTCATCAACATCAAAAAGCATGTTGAGACACCAAAATCTGCAACAACAGCAACAAAACA
This sequence comes from Carassius carassius, assembly GCF_963082965.1. Classification (NCBI taxonomy): domain Eukaryota; kingdom Metazoa; phylum Chordata; class Actinopteri; order Cypriniformes; family Cyprinidae; genus Carassius; species Carassius carassius. Next base: position 6,260,968 of record NC_081762.1, on the reverse strand, counting down.
AAATCAACAATACACATTAATGCTCTACAATCTTACTAGACATCAAAAATTTACCAATCTGTTGGAATTCTAGGAGAAATATCTGAGATAAAACTGATACTTCGACTAAACAACTGAAAAGCTTAGACTAAGTCTGCTGAGTGATGAAGTATCAATAAATAAATAAAATAGTAAGAAACAAAATAAAGAAAATAATTCCCAGGTAAAGATATTACAGTGCTTCTGGCTAGCTTACAGTACTTTTTCTTTTCTTTTATAAGAAAATCTTGAAAGACATTAAAATAAACGATGAAGTCATCAGTGATTACTCATTCATTTCTTAACGTTCTGCACACTCCTATCTCAGGGACTGTTTTTGCTCATTTTTTATCAACCAGAGTATGTGAGTGGTGCAGAGTGGGAACTGTGTGACTTTGCCTAGAGCAAAGACTGTTTTTTTTTTGTTTTTTTTAAGTCAGAGCATCCGTGTTGTCTCTTACTACAAGATCGCTGTGTTACTGCTCCATCACACGCATAACACGAGGCAACAGCCAATAATGCACCTGCATGTCAGCAGAGATTAGATTATCAGCAGACTAAAAGAAGAAAAGAAAAGAGGCAAAAAATAACCTGACACTCCACCTGCGTTGTACCTCACCTCTGCTTCTGCTGTGGTTTTGATGAATAGCTGAACATGAAGGTTACTGACACCAGCGGGGGGGGGGGGGGGGGGTGGGGGGGGGGATTAGAAGAAGGACTAATGAATGGATGGATGAAGAATGAGGAAAGATGAGAAAGAAAGATGAGAGGTGAAATCTGAGAGAAGCCTACATGAAATGTTCTTATACAGGTAGCAGCCACAGACACTGATCTCTTTTCTAATTATATGAGCTCTGTTCGAAACCTAGCGAGCTGCCTTGCTGTCTACTGCCTACCTAGGATATAGCCCAAATGCTAAAAGCCCTTGCAATCCAACAGAATCTTAGAATGACACATGCATACCTTACAGTAGGGATGCACAGAATGTTCGGCAACTGAAATTATTTGGCCAAAAATAGCAAGTAATATATATTTCGGTGTTTGGCCGAATAAGCAAAAAGTCAGAATAAATTGTACCAAACAATGACATGACGCAATCAGATAGAGGTGCGCACTTATGCAGCAAACATGTCGGCAGTGTGGAATCATTTAAAACTGTCTGAGAAAGATGCAGAAATCATTACAAGGAACAACAGCAAGAGGCTGTTTAATACTGCATCGCATGTCTTTGATGAGAAAAGGAAGGGGTGATTGTTGCGTAATTTTACGGTTGTTCTGTAAAATAAAGTAAAAAAGTAAGACAATAATAATGATATTAATAATTACAACAGCTCCATTGGTACATTTATTATAACACTCACACACCTAAAATTGGGTTAATTGGGTATTAGAAAACCCTAATATTTTTTAATGTTTTAAAATAATTCTCTTCTGATCATCAAGTCTGCGTTTATTTGTACAGTAAACAAATTCATGTTTGATTCAAGAAGGGGGTTTTAAAAAATGGACAGAGAATATTATTTTAAACACTTTTTAATTGTGCTTTGGTATGATATCTGCTAGAAAGACATTTTGTAATAGATTTTTCTTTGAAAAGCAAGACAAAACAGTAAAAAGCTCATTTTGGCTATTTAATTTATGCAATAGTGAATGTTCGGTATTCGTCCTTTGGCCCAGTGTTTTATTTTGTTTCTATTTCATTTTGGTGCATGCCTAGCTTACATTCTCACCAACTCAACAACAAAAAGTACAAAACAACTTTAGGAATTGGGCTTTTGTTGCTTTAGGCATAAACATCACTAAATTGTGGTAGATTTATGCTAAAAACTAGAAAAAAACCAACACTACGATTTATATTTAATCATATAATGTTTTTAACAATACATATCATTTCAAAGTTCACCTTGAATGTTCAGACATTTTTACCGGAAAGCAAGGCAAAAGCATCCATTAAGGAATTACTCATTAAGGTTTTGGAAAAGAACCATGGAGTCTCTTCTTACTGTTCAATGATCACGATTGCATATCTAGCACTAACAAAGGCAGCAAAGAAATCATTCGGGAGGCTAGACCATCCCGTCAGCCATTGATCGGCTGCCCACTAATTATAAGGAGCAGTATTGTTTTCATATATTTTTATTTTTGTTTCCTCTGCCTCACTGCCTACATGGGCCATTACTCTGCGAGACCGCAGGGGGAGGGAAATTGCTCGGCAAGATGAGATTTGACATCTGTTCAACGCAAGGGTGGCTAGAGATCAGGGGATCAAATCGATGAGGGTATCAATCTAAAACTGTCTTGTATGTGACCTGATGAACCATATGATTTTTAATAAGCTGAATCATTTTGGCTATCAGACTTCAAAATTTAAATGTCAATGGAATATAAATTCTAACATCTATCTAGACTCTATTTTTCTCTTGCATTTTGATTCCTGACAGATTTAGGAGTTGAAGTAAAGTTGTAATATTTGGTGCAAATTGGTGCTTTGCATTTAACCCATCCAAGTGCACAAAAAAAGTCAAAGTCAAAGTCACAAAGCAGTGTGAAGTGAACACACACCCAGAGCAGTGGGCAGATATAGATCCAGCACCCAGGGAGCAACTGGGGGTCAGTGCCTTACTCAAGGGCACTTCAGGCATGAGTATTGAGGGTGGAGGAGAGCACTGTTCATTCACTCCCTCCCACCTGCAACTCCTGCCAGCACCGAGACTCGAACCGACGACCTTCTGGTAACTAGCCGGGCTCTCTAACCATTAGGCCACAGCCCAGTTCTTTCGCATTTCTGTTCTGATAGACTCAAAGTGAGGACGGATGGTATTTGTGATGCCAAAACTGACCAGTGTCAGACCAAGGGCACTATTTTAATGATCCAACCGAATGGTACAAAGAGCACGGCGCAGGTGCACTTACAGTAGGGCGTTTCCGAATCCACTTTTGCTAGAATAATGACGAGTAAAACAGTCTGCGCTCCCGGCATGTGGTCTAAAATGGTTGTCCCCATTCTCTTAATGAGTAATGGGTGTGTTTTGGGGCATAATGTCCGATAAACCAATCAGAGACTCATCTCCTATTCACTTTAAGAGCCAGTTGCGCTCGCTCCATGATGGACTCCAGAGAGCAAATGGATCTTCTAATGTGCAAGCAAATAGGTAGCCTAATCCTGATACATGCAATGACTATCCATTATGACATCTATGACATTTTTTGATTTATGTAGCCTACACAACAATATTATTTTACGCTGTAATCCTTTAATTTTTAATATTTGGATTGTTTGTGTGCTGATGCGCGTCCCTGTGTGTAATAAGCAAAGTGAATGTGCCTAGCTTTAGACAAAGCTTTTGGTTGCCTATATAAATAGATAAAACACTGTGCATTTGAACACACATACAAAGTTGCAACAGTCATTTGAATTCTGACAAACCGCCAAGAATACCAGGTAGAAAAGTGTATTGCTCCAATGAAAGAGTGAAAGAGTTCAGAAAGCTGCTGCCAAAAAACAAATTAATAAAAGAGGATGTTTTAGAAACTGGATGCTTTCCAATCTTATGGTCACCTGTCCACATACAGTGCTTTTAGTGTAGAGCTTATCTTTTGTAAAAATGCACTACGCTTAAAAGTAAGGATTGAAGAGGCAAGGACATGCGATACGGCAAAGCGAGCCGGAGTCATGGTGCGGTTCCAAGAATGCTCAAATTCCTCTTGGGTTCATCTTGTCTAATCTATTAGAGGGTGGAAGGAAATGAGAGATTTTTTTTTTTTTTTACCGGGCTCACCTGTGGGCCCCTGTTCCCCCGCTCTCCATCTATGAGTGGTTAAATTAGCACAGAGGTGCTGAGACATGGATCCTGTCAAGACTGCTGTACTGGAGCATGAACACACGCTCACACACACAGCATGCACTTAATTCCCTGGAAGCCAGCACCAACCAGGGACACCAGTGAGACACGAGCAGGAACTCTGCCAATGACAAGATCAACAGGGATAAAAGGAAAGTGACTGTAGCTCTTTTCCAAAACCTAGCAAGCGGCCTGGCATGTTGCATAAAGAGGTACTTTAGTGTCTTATTATTTGTTTCTATAGCAGTAAAGATACAAATTAAAATGTTCTTTTGTTGTGAAAATTATTAAAGGTAGGTACTGTTTTATTAAAAAAAAAGAAAAAAAAAAGAAAGAAAACTTAATCAACATCCCACTGCTGACACTACAGATGACATGCGTTTAGTTTAGTAAATTGGGCTTCTTTATTGCAACTCATGCAGCATTTTCCTTCCTATTTAGAGCACTCCAACTTAATTACTTATGAGGTTGCATTTCCGGTCGGATGCTGCCTTAGAAGACTGCTCATATAGACATCCAGAGATTGGAACATAGCCTGTGTGTGTGTGTTTGTGTGTGTGTGTGTGTGTGTGTGTGTGTGTGTGTGTGTGTGTGTGTGTCTGTGACGGACACGGACAATATGCCTCTGTATGCCGGCATTGTGCCGTGCTGCAAAAAGCCTAACCTGTGGCTCTATCAGTCTCTCTTTCTGTCTGCTGCGGGGGCCTCCAATTACACAGGCTTAAGATTTGCCATATCACAAAGTAATTAACTGATTTCAGCCCAATCCTGTGGAAGCTGCTTAGCTCGGCATCTCTTATTGGAGATCTTACATTACGGGAGCCATGTTTAATTTGGAGAGGGAGATCTCCTTTCCGAACCCTGACTGGAGCTGGTGAGAGGCGACATGTACCCAGGCAGTGGATGATCTCTCTCCGGATAATGAGGCATTGTGCTGAGATCCCTGGAGGAGCCAGAGGAGAGCAGGATATTGAGATGAAAGCTGGATCATCCAGCCAGCTGGGCTGATGCAGAGACGTCCTTATTGACTACATGCTGGTGAGTGAAGAGGTGCACATAAACACACACACACACACACACACACTCGGAAGGACTCAACAACCCCTAAGTGTGAAGACATGAAGTGAATGTATTCACTTGAAAGTTTCTTATCTAACTATGAACCATTCACCAATCAAATAGCTATTTAGACACGGTTTAGGGCAAAAAGATTCATTTCGACTCTTCTAGTACATAACATGCAATTTCCACAATCCAATCAATTCCTGATTAATATAAAATCAAGTTCTGCCTTATTATTTCTCATGTAATACCCCATTTCATTCAGAAATGTCACGTAGCTGACACAACTATTTTCATCTGTGCTGTCCTAAAAAAATTACTTTTGAAAAGAGGTGCATTGAAATTCAAAGCAAGTCTGTGAATGTTTATCATGATACACACAGTCAGACAGATTGTAAATTGAAGTGTCATATTAATAGTGTAAAACCATCTCGACATCACACTGTCATATAAGAGTGCTTGCTCTTTAACTCAAGTCACTACACACAGCAGCGTGTTTTAAGCTGTCTACAAACCTCAGGCTCTTTTGTATTTGATGAAAATCTACAGCTCTTTTTCAAAATCTACTAACGTAGGCAACATTTTGTGACATTACATGTGTACTGATGCTGTTGTAGTATAGGCGGCATAATTATTTTAGCTAAATACTTAATATGCATAACTGAATAAATGTGACAGCAAAAAGTTTACATTGTTACAAAACAAATCTGTTATTTTGAACTTTGTATTCATCAAAGAATTCTGAACACATCAGGGTTTCCAGAAAGAAATAAAAATAAATAAAAAACATTTTAACATTCATAGGAAATGTATTAATATTTCACAAATTTACAGTTTTTACTGTATTTTTTATTTAAATAAAAGCAGCCTTTTAGTTAAAGAGACATCTTTAAAAGTAAAAAAAATACTTACCTTATTGCATATTTGAATAATATTAATTTAATACCAAAGAAATGAAGGCACTTGAAAATAGCTAAATCTCATTTAAAATACACCATTTTACCCAATATTTGTGCTTTTTTATTGCACAAATATTGTATATGTAGAAAGGTAGTGTCATAGTGCACAACACAACAACGGAGATGAATGCAAATGATCTTTAATATAAACCACATAGAAAGAATATAAACCACAGAAAGTAGGGAGTAACATATGCACAACTCAACTTTTAACACTGGACAAAGACAGAATGCACATACTTGACTAATTATAGGGGAACTTGATGATGGACAGACAGGTGAGGAGGATGAACTAATAATGGCATAACGAGAACAGGAACATGACCAAATAAGGGCACAAGAAGCTCACTAATGAAAGAGAGGCAGAAACAGGGTCAATGAACAAATGAAAACAAAACAAAATGTTCAAAGGGGTGCCAAAAAAATAAAAAGTGTACTCTAACAATACTCTCCAAATCAGACAAGAACAAACTGAAATATTTATTCTGCATGATATTAGGAAACCCACAGAGATATTTGCTTTCAGAAAACTGGATCCAAAATTGGATTTTTAAATATTTTTTATCATCAGATTTACAGTCAATATCCATGAGTTGACAGTTATTTCTCCTGCTGGGTTTCCTGACATGTCTCCTGTGTGGAGCTGGCAGTCAAAAGGAAAATCACCGAAAACTGCTATAAACAGACGTGTGGTTAATACCCACCTACTATACACAGCTTTATCTGCCAAAAAGTCTAATACAGCTTCACTAAAAGGTACCAAATCTGTGCTGTAGACAACCTAAGAAAACAACAACAAGAAAAAAAATAAAATCAACTGCAGACATAAAATAAGTTAACTCAAAAGCGTAAATACTATTTATGGCTAAACCGCCTTTTGGTTTACAATATAGACTTTAGGTTATGTTACCGGAAAAGTAAAAGTTGTGTAATAGAGCAAGTTCATGATAGCGCATGGTGAAAGATGCAAACGTTTTTTTTTTGTAACAACAGAAACTGTAGACTTGCCCAGTCTCCAAACCTTGAAGTAAATGATTTATCCGGCTCAAATGTGCCCCAATCCTGTTATTACAACCGGAGTCAGTTCAGGAAACCAGCGAACCGCAATGGCACAACAGAGCTGTCACCACTAATCCGAACCATCAAACTAGCACTAATCTTCCAGTGAAATCACCTGGATTTATTTCTGACAATGAACACAAAAAGAGTTGTCAATCTTTCAGATTCACTGACGTGAATTGAGAGGAAGTCTCAGTGTCAAACTAAGCCATGTTAACACTGTTGATACAAAAGGCTCTCGCTTTGGACACAACACAATATAGCCTTCAATCGCTACATTCATTTAGTCAATCTGTCTAAACATATTTGAGCATGAGTCATGATGAAAACTATGAGACAGTGGCTGATTTGAGAAGAGACTCATAACACAACACATAACTTAAACTTGTTTAACAATAAAGGCACAAAACGCACAAAAATGCATTTAATTAACCATCTTAGCATCTTGATGATTAATTAAAGGGGGTTTTAATAATAACATTTGCTAAATATTATATCTTAGACAAAGTTCAACAGCAATATATAAAGGTATAAGTACCTTGGAAAACCATGTACCACGGTAAATTGATATGATAACCATGCTACACATCAAGGTGTCACAAGTATCAGTATTGTGCTTTTTATGTGATATATGTATGGCATATACAATGATATATATTTGGCAAATATGTTGGTTTACTGAGTGTTTGCCCAGAGACTCATGGCTGTAATTTTCTTATGTGAAATTTAATTAAGTAAATGATATGAATTACGGAATAAGACTTTTTTTTTATGTGAGACTGCTAAGGAAGCTCCATTTAGACTCCATTTGAGCTAGCAATGCAAAAGGTTGTGGGTTTGATTCCCAGGGAACACACATACTGGTAAAAGAAATATAGCCTGAATGCACTTTAAGTCACTTTGGATAAAAGCGTCTGCTAAATGCATAAATGTAAATGAGTCTGAGGTAGGACTGACTGTGTAGGCTCAAAAAATAAATATGTATGAATTATCAAATACCAAAAAAGAAAAAGCCTTCACACAGTATTCATAGAAAATATTTGAAGAAAATGCTTCTAACAACATCTGATAGGTACTGTTATATTTTTCACTTTTGATGAAGTTTTAGTAATTTTATAAGTTTTTGTTATTTTTTTTATATTTATAATATAAATAATTATATTTATTTCAGTTTTGGTTAGTACATCATTACACTAAATGAAAATCAGAAATGTTGCTTTGGCAGCTGAAATCAAATAATTAAGATTTTTTTTTTTTTTTTTAAGTTAACGTTAATTCTATAAACGCCAAGTAGCATGCAAGTTTTTATTGTTTTAGTTTTAGTTAACTATAATAGCCCTCAACCAAACTCATCAGCAGATGATGAAAAAAAAAAAGATGTAGCAGTATATCAATCTCGTTCATGAACAACATGTTAACAAGCATACATCTTACTTTTGAAGTACCATATCGCTGTCACAAGCAACAATCACTGTAGGATGGCTCAGGGCAGCTTGATTCCCTCTCGTCGTTTTTTTTTTTTCTTTCTGCCAATCTGGGGAGTTAAGCCCACAGGCCTCACTGGAACAGCTTCCTAACTGTGAGGCAAAGCGCCTGCCAAGCGAGTAATGTGTTTAAAGAACAGCACTGGAACATCGCAGGTTTTATGTCCCATTTATCTCTCTGGCCCTATGTTTTATATCCTCTTATTTTAACACACACTATCTGTGAAACATAAGGCAGTGGTTCACAACTGCTGGGTTGTGGCCCAAAAAAACAGGTTGTGGGTTCTGATAAATTTGCTGACAATAGGGGAAAATTGTGCTTAATGCCAATAATAAAATGTAACTAACCATATAACCATGCAAAGTTAGGACAAAAATAAATAAATAATAAATGAATAAATAAAAATAGGCTACTTAACCAACACTGACCTTTTTAAATAAGCCAAGTCATGTTCATGGTTTATTAAAAATATGTCAGTGTCTGGTTTTAAGGATTTTCTCTCCATTTTGTGCAACGATCAAATAGGGTATTGTGTTATATCATTGACAAGTGACTAATGTAAAATCTGGATCTAGAAGCAAAACCAGTTGAGAAGCACCAAATTCTAGGGATGTGAAATTGGAAAATTAATTTCAATCATAAAAAATGTTTTCTAAAGGTTTGCTTTCCAAGCCCAGTGACTCTGAAATCACTGATGAACCGTCTGCTCAGGAGAACTCAGATGGTGCACTACTCTTATTAAACAAACATTTTACTGACAGTTAACATTAATATATGGCTCCCTGAAATACTTCATCCTGATTGCTCAATCATGTGTTCAAAAAAAATGTCTACTGAATTCCAGGATATCTTCATTGTATTGGGGAGATGAAAAAATGTTCCTCTTTTATTCATTACATGTGAACTAGAGACTGCGGGAGCCAATGTAATAATTTTAACCTAAAAGCTCAAACAAGTGTAATCCAAGCCATTCATCAATACCATGCTTTTAGTGGAATTCAACAAAGCTGTAGAGTTTGATCCACTTTAAAATCCAGTAGCATGCCGTGGTAGTATTTCAGGGAAAGATGTTGGATCTATAGTGACTAAAACAGTTGTGTGTGAATCTGAGAGTAATTGGAATGAATTCTGACATACATGAACATTAAAAGCGCACTAAACCTCTTGAAAAAGACTGAATCTGAGATCTTGGATTGCCACCTCAGTCTTAAATCAGTTTTAAATCTGCAGTGGGGTTTGGTTAAAACATGCATTCACTAGCATTCACACAAGTGAAATCGACATAGAAAAAGAAAAATAGAAACTGGACTAAGACCCCGTCAAAACTAAAAAAGGCCAGGGACAGTATGAAAGTGATTCAAGTCTGGTTCGTTTAAAGAATGTCTGTGTGTACACTTTTAAACTTCTGACATCCTGAAATCCAAGCCAAACAGGTGACTCTTTCCTATTGACGAGCTGTTCAGATTGGTGATTGATTTCCACAAAGACATCAATGCTTTTCCCTTTGTGCAAACTACAGGAATGTCACCATACATTCACCTGAGGCGAATCAATAGCTCAGACAAGGTAGGTAGAGAAACCCATCCAACTGCGCTCTCACTCAATACTGCCTCACAAAGACTGATGGATCATCCTTCCTGTCACAGCTGGATGGCGGCCATATCGGAAATGCTCTAGACAGTGACATACAGTCAGTTGTGTAGGTAATGTCACTGTTTAATAGCATGCGTCCTGCTTAAAGCCAAGTGCTACTTTCCTGCAATCAGTATTGGTTAAACACAACAATAAATATTATACTGGAGAGATCATGGCTTTTTAGATATGTGTGACAGCAGCAATATACAGTAAATAAATCAATAAATCCACTTCTCTGTTGTCTGCTCTGAGGCTGGGACTCTAAATAGTGTTCTGTGTTCTTCTGTGCAGCCAAAGACAGAACAGTTAGCATGTTTTTTCTCAAACTTTCGCCATGGCATTAGAGCTGGCACACCGTTGACGCTTGCAAAATCAAAATAACGGCACTGTGGGTGAAAGCTTACAGATTAAAGGGCGGTAATTTTATAATGAAATCCCTTTGCCACGTCACCAAGGGAGCAAGATCAGACACACTCGTTTTCTCAGATGCTTGCAGAAATAGAAATTGGAATAATGAACATTAAAGAAACAATAAAGAGTTTTGGGATAAAGTCAAGTCAAGTCACCTTTATTTATATCGTGCTTTAAAGAAAAAAGATTGTCAAAGCAACTGAACAACATTAATTAGGAAAACAGTGTGTTAATAATGCAAAATGACATTTCATCATTGCAATGATAAAGGCAGTTCATCATTGAATTCGGTGATGTCATCGTCTCAGTTCAGTTTAAATAGTATCTGTGCAATCATTTGCACAGTAAAGAATTTTTATTTTTTAAACATGTGGAATCTTTCCATTCCACAAAAGTTTCTTTATAGGGAAAAAAAGTTATTTTTAAACATTGCTCGCACACACACACAAAAAAAATTATTTTAAAAAAGGTTTATGCTTTTGTGAACCAAAAATAGTTCTTGCTTTGAAAACCCTCTTTTGGAACCTTTATTTTCATGAGTTTCAAGACACATACATGCATGCAAATTCACAACCCCCTGTGTTTCCTTTCTTCTCAAATCTCTTCACACATTTAGACATCATCTGTGTATCAAACATCCATCCGATCAGAATCAGAGCAATTTATTACAGAGCTCACGGGGTCACAAGACACCATAAATATGATAATTCAGCCGTCTGTGGGGATGGGTGTTTGTTATTTGTGTTTGTCTGACAGAGCTGTACCCAGCTGTTTCAAAGTATGGCAATTTAAATTAGACCAAGACAGGAGTGCAGTGCGCTCCTCTAAACTACACAAGAGCAAAGCCGCCCCTTGAGCGAGTGCATGTCTGTTAATTCTGTGGATATGCATGCGTGTGTTTGTTTGCATCTCATCTCTGTGTGTGTTTGTCATTAATTAATCAGTGCTTGTTTATTCTAGGCGGGGAAAGCCTGGATAAACAGCTTGGGTAATATTTGCCGAACGACAGCAAGGTTTATTTGATGGACGCCGCTGGGATTCCAGTTGAACGTCTTCTTGCTACACACAAGGAAATAGAAGTCCTTCTAGAGCGGCAGCTGTGTGCATTTAGGAGGTGCCTGCACTCCCCTACTGCGAATGCACAAATGAATGTGGGAAATCTTACGAAAGTCAACAGCCTGGAAACACTTCGTGATGATGTTGGGACTTTGGTGGAGTATAAGGAACTTGGGATGCGATCGGTCTTAATAAAGTCAACATAGCAGATCATGCAAGCATTTCACACTGAGTTCGATGGCAAGATCCTAAAAAGTATTATTATCAATGTTGAAAACAGTTGTGCTGGAAACTGTGACACATTTTTCTCAGGATTCTTTGCTGAAAAAGAAGTTCCATAGAACAACATTTATTTGAAATACAAATGTTTTGCAACATTTCAAATGTATTTACTGCCACTTTCGATCAATGTAATGCATCCTTGCTGAATAATGGTATTACAATCTTTAAAAAAAAATAAACCTTTAAATGGTATTGTGTCAATAAAACATATGGCAAATTGTATAGCACACAAAAACTTTACACCAGACCCTTGTTTTTTTCTAGCATTTTCAGGCGCGTTTCCCTGGTGCCCATGCAAATTCATAAAACTTACCAAAAGACACCTTAAGTGCAAGTTTATGAGGTTTTTTTTTTAGGTTACTGATACTGTTATTCTAGATTACACCAACCTTCAAATCTTAAGAGCAATTTTGCACCAGCAATTTAATTTTACAAGAGTAAGTCTCATGCATGCATGGATACATGTCTGAATAAATCATCTAAATCAATTAGACAGATTACTTTGCCCTGAATTTTCTTTACAAATCTACTGAATACCACATCTCAAAAGAGCTTTTCATTTACGCTGTACGCTGACTTACAATCCATACAGCTAAAAATATAAAAAGCTCCATCCATTCTTTATTGAATCAGCTTACATTGTATTTTAAAGGGTTATTTTTCAAAGAACAGACTATTAGGGTTGAACATAAACAATCTCTCACTAACACACATCTCTCATTACAGCATTAACCCAGTGGGTTGTTGTCCTTTTGATAGACGTTAAGAGTTTGATAAAAAAAAAAAAGCATTTTTGTGCCTCATGATTTCTCATAATGAGTTCAACCGTGGAGCTGATCCGTTATTTTTTTCCTTTTTCATCCTTCTTTTTCCCTCAGCCTCTCACAGCCACAAAACAAGGTTCACGCTCATCCGTCTGGTCCTCGTTTCCTTCTCTCGGTCTGAGATGTGGGACTGATTCTTTGATTCGTTCTTCGGCTGAGGCCGGACACTCAATCTTCCAGAGTGTTTGTGTCTTGCTGTGGATTGGGCTCATGTGTCTGGATGTGTAAAATGAGCTCGAATGGCTTTCGTATCTCCTCTCTGAAACCCTTATCTGATTCTACTGAAGGGAGAACAAAGACAACACACACACATAAACTTTCTCCGTCTCCTATCACAGCCATCTCCTGTTTCCAGAAGCATCTAACACAGAGAACATTTGATATAACTACCATCTTGCAAACTTAACATGTAACTATACACACAACCAACATTAAATACGTTACGGTCCAGAGGCTTGCAACAAAGCAAAAAACTTTTTGGTCATATTCAAAATATATACTTAAATATTTATACATTTGCTCTGATTTTAGTTAAAGGTCCCGTTCTTCATGATCCCAAGTTTCAAACTTTAGTTAGTGTGTAATGTTGTTGTAAGAGTATAAATAATATCTGTAAAATTCTACAGCTCAAAGTTCAATGCCAAGCGAGATGTTTTATTTAACAGAATTTGCCTACATCGAATGACCAGTTTGGACTACATGCCTCTACTTCCTATAGTAATGACGTCACTAAAACCATTTTTTGACTAACCTCCGCCCACAGGAATACACAAAAAAGGGGGCGTGGTCTTGTTGCGCTGGCATGGGGAAGGAGGATGAGTTGCATTTGAAGAGTGTGTTTGTCGCCATGTCATCGAAACGCTGTTATTTTCATCTCAGAGTCCAATCACCTTTTTTTGGCCTTCCCAGGGATGCTGTACTTAGATCAATGGTTACAATTTAAGCTTAACTCGGTTCCCGAAAATTATAATCCACATGTAAAACTATGTGCAGCACATTTTGCTGAGGACAGCTTCCTCAATCTCAATCAGTTTAATGCCGGATTCGCACAAAGATTATTCTTGAAAGATGGAGCAGTTCCCTCTTTGTCTGGAGAAGGCGTTGTTTATGGACCACAACCGGTAAGTGTATTTTATTATTTAAGTTGGTGATTTTAACAGTTTCTGTAACATATTACACATAGGACAACGCTGTTTAGCTTTGTTAACTAGATGGTAGGGCTGTGCAAAAAACCGAATGCGATTTTCATGCGCATCTCGTCAGTAACGGTGCTCCTGTGTTTAACATGAACACATGTTATATTGCTTCAAAATATATAAAGCTTCAAAAAAACACAAAAACGTGACCTTTAAAAGAGTGTCCATCATTGCAATCAAAAAGCCCCTGTTGCAAATCAGATTTGAAGATACTTAGGAAATAATCTCTAACAAAGTAAAAAAAATATAGGCATATTTTACATAACTTGCTACAAATGCAAATTTTTGCTCACGTTTTTTTTTATTTATTTTTTTATTTGTGTATATTTTTGTGTGTGTGTGTCATCATACTAATGTAACATATTATTTCTACTGTCCAAATACCTTCTGTTCTCTCCACTACCTCAGTAAAGTGAAATCACACTTCCACTGCAATTAGAACCAGTGTCTCAACACTTCTAAACCGCAGATCTATAACCAGGATGGTGTCTATCTCGCTTATCTCAGCAACCGCTCACTTACATCGCCCTCACAGGAGCTTTGGGCTGCATGCATGTACTGCAATGTCTGCAGGATAATCATAATCATGTCTCCAGTGAGAGAGAGATGCGACACTTCAGGCCTAATCAATAGAAATTGTCAGTTCTTTTCTAATCGCAGCTTGGAAAGCTAAATCCGGACACGACTCAACAATAAACGAATGTCATAACGAATGATCAATTTAGAAAGGATGTCTTCGTGACAGTTTAAGATTGTTGATTAAAAAAATATATTTTTATACTTTAAGCCAATCCGTATAAGGCAAAATGATCATCTGACTGCTGGTTATGTCAACTGATATAAGATACCTTTCTCTCTCTCTCTCTACGAAAGACTAGTGAGCTTTCACAGCCAAGTTCTACATGGTATTAAATATATATATTTATATATATACAGTACAGACCAAAAGTTTGGACATACCTTCTCATTCAAAGAGTTTTCTTTAATTTCATGACTATGAAAATTGTAGATTCACACTGAAGGCATCAAAACTATGAATTAACACATGTGGAATTACATATGGAATTATATAACAAAAAAGTGTGAAACAACTGAAAATATGTCATATTCTAGGTTCTTCAAAGTAGCCACCTTTTGCTTTGATTACTGCTTTGCACACTCTTGGCATTCTCTTGATGAGCTTCAAGAGGTAGTCACCTGAAATGGTCTTCCAACAGTCTTGAAGGATTTCCCCGAGAGATGCTTAGCACTTGTTGGCCCTTTTGCCTTCTGTCTGCGGTCCAGCTCACCCCTAAACCATCTCGATTGGGTTCAGGTCCGGTGACTGTGGAGGCCAGGTCATCTGGCGCAGCACCCCATCACTCTCCTTCTTGGTCAAATAGCCCTTGATGCCTTCAGTGTGACTCTACAATTTTCATAGTCATGAAACTAAAGAAAACTCTTTGAATGAGAAGGTGTGTCCAAACTTTTGGTCTGTACTGTATATATAACTTAGAAATCACATTTCCTTGGCAACCACTTGAAAAAAATTGAAGTACTGAAATTACAAAAACTAATTCTGAATACAATAAAGCTAAAATGCAATATTAAATACTCAAAAAGGAATTACATTACATTACAAAACAACTAAAAACATTTTTAAAGAATAATATAATAATAATAGTAACAGTTTACAGTATCCCAAAAAAAAATAACATATTTATATATAAAACATACACACACATACACAAACACACATACAGGTGCATCTAAAAAAAATTGAATATCGGGAATATAGAATATTGTACTTTCATGTATTCTAGATTCAATAGATGTAAAGTAAAACATTTCAAAAAAAATTTTTTTCATTTTTTTATTTTTTTATTAGAGCTTACAGCTCATGGAAGTCAAAAATCCAGTATCTCAAAATATTAGAGTGTTTACATTTGAGTTTAATTAAATGACCATCCCTACAGTATAAATTCTGGTTATCTCTTGTTCTTTGAAACCACAATAATGAACTTGGCAATGGTCCAGAAGACAATAATTGACACCCTCCACAAAGAGGGTAAGTCACAGAAGGTCATTACTGAAAGGAGTGGCTGTTCACAGAGTACTGTATCAAAGCATATTAAATGCAAAGTTGACTTCAAGGAAGAAAATGGGTAGGAAAAGGTGCACAAACAACAGGAATGACCACAAGCGTGAGAATATTGTCAAGCAAAGCCGATTCAAATCCAAATACTTGGGAAAGCTTCACAAGGAGAGGACTGAAGCTGGAATCAGTGCATCAAGAATCACCACTCTCAGACGTCTTCAAGAAAAGGGCTACCAAGTCACTTCTGAAACATAAACAACGTCAGAAGCATCTTACCTGGGCTAAGGAGAAAAAGAACTGGAACTGTTTTACATTTCATTTGGAAATCACGGTCTGGAGTCTAAAGGAAGACTGGAGAGGCACAGAATCTAAGCTCCTTGAAGTTCAGTGTGAAGTTTCTGAAGTCATTGATTATTTGGAGTGCCATGAAGTCTGCTGGTGTTGGTGCACCATGTTTTATAAAAATCCTAAGTCAATGCAGCCGAACCAGGAGGTCTTGGAGCACTTTATGCTTCCATCTGCTGACAATCTTTATTGAGATGCTGATTCCCTTTTCCAGCAGGACTTAGCACCTGCTCACAGTTCCAAAGCCACTTCCAAGTGGTTTTCTGACCATGATATTACTGTGCTTGATTGGCCAGCCAGCATGCCTGTCCTGAACCCCATATGGCTTCTATGGGATATTTTCAAGAGAAAGATGAGAAACAGTCGATTCAACAATACAGATGAGCTGAAGGCTCAATAGTGCTTCAGCAGTGCCACAGGCTGATTTCTTCCATGCCACACCTTTTTTTTCTTCCAGATGTACCTTTTGAAAAAAGCCTTTTTGAAAACCTAAATCTTGTGTTTTACTGTTAATTATTTTCATATTGCATATTTTTCCTATTTTAATTTTTGTTTTGAAAGTATGGCAAATACTGGTAAAATGTACCAACAATCACATTTAAAAAGGTGCACTTTTAGATATACCATAAATATAACAGGTAGCCCATCTGAATTATAGGCCTATAACATTTAGTCTATCCATCTCATAGTAGCCTACCAAACAAGTATTCACAATAAATGTGAAATCTTATTGTAGTCTTCAAATCTGGGTACTGTTTTACGTTTTAAAATCACTTACAGAGGAAGTTTGTCCCCATCACGCTAACATGACAGTCACAACTCTGTAAGCTTTTCTTTTTCTTTTGTTTTCACTTGCAACCTTTACAACACACATTACATTATGTATTTCATGGCACACTCGTTTTACACGTATTTGGCATCAGCTATTGTTGTGGTTGTATTACTAACATCTCAAAGTATAGAGACGACCGCGTTTTTTCAGATATATCTTCAAGAAAAAAACATTGTCTTATATTCGACTCAACACGGTATATTTTAATATTTTGAGATACTGGATTTTTGACTTTCATGAGCTGTAAGCTCTAATCATCAAAATAAACAATATAAAACATTTTGTAATGTTTTACTTTACATGTAATGAATCTAGAATATATTAAAGTTTCACTTTTTTTTAAATGAGTTACAAAAAAAAATATGAACCCTTTTACGATATTCTCTTTTTTTTTCTGAAGCACCTGGATGGAGCAATTCAACAATGAATTGCAGACTGAAAAACCTATAATGGTGATCAACTGTAATTTTTGATTAAAACACATATACTGAGTTTAATTGCAGGTCTTGGGTTTCGTGCAGGTGGTTTTAATTCATCTTAACTCAGCAACCCGTATGAAAACCCTCGCTGGCTTCAGAACCACCAAGACATCTCGGCTAATGGGCTTTCAGACAAAAGCAGGAGTGAAAGAGCGAGCAAAGAACAGACTGCCTGTCGTGAAAAGTTTCCAGGCGAGAAAAGCTAACTGTGGAGGAGAAGAGGGGGTGCACGAGCGTGAACTGCTGTCTTTAATGAGCTACACCGCTCAAACCTGCTCATGGGTCAGAGATGTAACGAACCAAAAGACCAGGTGCCTGTGCCAACCTTAACGAGCACCAAGTCAGGACTCAAACGGCTTGAATGGAGAACAACAGTAAACAGCATGAGGATCAAGAAGAGTTTCATTAAAAAGAGAGAAGGAGAGCAAGAGAAAATGAACCTGGACAGCCAGGCAGGGAGGTAAAGATAGAATCAGCCTCACTAAATGGAAGACAGCAATACACGCCATAAAATACAGCTGAAGACCCAGTGGGCGAATGTGAATAAAATACAATCGGCTGCTCCTATAATACTGCTTGCTGCCGTTAAGTACGTTCTGTGACCTTTAAGACAAAATGATCATCTGTCTGCAGGTTATGTCAACTGATATAAGAGACCTTTCTCTCTGTCTCTACCGCTGCTAAAAAGACTGGTGAGCTTTCACTGCCAAGTTCTATGTGGTATTACAGACAAAGCGAAGAGCAGAATACAGTAGTGGGGTTGGATTTATACCAAAATTCAGTATGATACAAGCCTCTGGTACCTCGGTATTTAGCCTAAATTTTTACCGTAGTTCAGTGGCTTTCAAAATCCTGTTTCAGAGAGGAAAAAAGTGTAGAAGAAACGGCTTCCTTCTGCATCCTAAGGAATAACTAAAAAAGCATAATACTTAAAGGAATACTCCACCCCAAAATGAAAATTTGGTCATTAATCACTTACCCCCACGTTGTTCCAAGCCCGTAAAAGCTTTGTTCTTCTTTGGAACACAATTTAAAATATTTTGGATGAAAACCGGTAGGCTTGTGTCTGTTCCATAGACTGCCAAGTAAATAACACCGTCAAGGTCCAGAAAAGTATGAAAAGCATCATCAGAAAACTCCAACTGCCATCAGTGGTTCAACCGTAACGTTACGAATTGACGAGAATACTTTTTTTATGCGAATAAAACAAAAAGTGTAGGCAGCATACGCTGTTCTGTTTCAGCCGTGCAAAAAGGATGAGCTACAGTAAGCACTAGAGGAGAGTTTAGCTTCACAGTGGAAGAGAAAAAAGGAAGAATGTCTTTGCATGAAAGGGATGTATCATGTAAAACAGAAATTTTCTTTACTCTTTCAAAATAAGATTTTTATGCACTTATGTAACAATACTCTAATGTGCACTATGTAGACCGCCCTCCCTGATCCACTGAAAGCTTTTATGAAAACTATACTGCAAAACCATAGACTGTATAAAAACATCACCCTTAGACTCCTGAAGAGTATTTTTGAAGCTTAAAGTCTGCAGAGCGGGCCGTACAATCGTGAACATTTGAAAATGGGCAAAAAGGCGGGAGCTGGTTGCTGAAGCCACGCCCACCTAGCTCGACGGCAGTGTCAGCAGCGCCTATCCACCTGTCACTCAAGTGGCCATGCCCTTAATTATACAGAACTTTAAGGCTTAATATAATTTAAACGGATGAGTTATAAAAAAATGACAGTTGTCATGAAGGGCAAAATTAGTTATATAGAACAAAATAATTTTTTGCACCTGGCTGTAAACATGTTTTTTTTTCTGCTATAAAGTATAAAAGCTAGTGATGCACCGAAATGAAAATTCTGCGCCGAAACCGAAAATTTAGGATGCACTTGGCCGAAAACCGAAACTGAAGCCGAAAATGGCTTCTTTTAAAAATGTATATATATATTGCTTGGATTTAATGGATCTGAATTGAAAAATCACAATATAATAAATCAAACTTTTATTAACAGTTACATAACAAAACATAAAATATTTTTTACAATAAATATAAATAATAATTATTATTCAAGTTTTATGTTCCATCAAATAAAATTGTTTTTTAAAAATTGTGCAAAAAAATCCACAATTTTGGAGATTTTTGCAGAACAAATGTTACATATTGCAACTTTGGTGTCCTCTCGTATAGGGCTGTCACTTTTGTGAAAAAAAAATCCTGTTCGATTTTTGAGACATAGGCAAAGTGTTCATTGAATCGTTAGTAAATTGCCTATATTTGGCGTTGATCCGTTTTTCAACGCCAAATATAGGCAAATCCACCGACAACTAAACAGGCATTAGGGCGAACGTAAAGAGGGCGCTTGAGACGCGCACAAGTCAGCAATGTGGACTGCCATAACATCAATGAAAAACATTACTGAAGGCTACATTGATATTATGCACTAATAGGCTCTGTGTGTGTGTGTGTGTGTGTGTGTGTGTGTGTGTGTGTGTGTGTGTGTGTGTGTGTGTGTCAGAACCTTCAGTTGCTGTGTGACGCGCGTTCGCTGCGAGCGTATAGTGACAAGCTGGACGCGCTCCGAGAGAAGGCCGTTAAAATCGATTCCCTGTTTTCGTTTTCGAAACTTGTGTTGGTTGGTCCGATCGATTGTGCAGCTTTTGTGACAAGCTTTTTTTGATTGTGACAGCCCTTTGACATGCTTAATCTTTGATAGGCAGACGCGTGATAACAGCTCGACCGTGAGTGAAACCTAAGCGCTTGCGCACGGATGGGAGGGGCGGGTGACATTCATTTTCGGTTTACTGTTTTCGGCTGTTTTTTTATTTCGGCCCGAAACTGATAATGCCATTTCGGCCGAAAATTTTCGGCGGCCGAAATTTCGGTGCACCCCTAATAAAAGCATTTTAACATGGGGAGTCTATGGGACTGACTCCCTTTTGCAGCCAGCCTCAAGTGACCAGTCGATGAATTACAGTTTTAGTCACTTCCTTGTTGGCTTCACGAGAGAGAGCAGCAGGTTGCCGCTTATGCAAAACTGACTCATCCAGAATTTTTTTTTTTTTTTTTTTTTTTTATCACAACCACAATCTCATTAAATGGATAATTCACCCCAAAATGAAAAATCTGTCATCATGTCCTCAACCTAAAGTTGTTCCAAACCTGTATAAGTTTATTTCTTTTGTAAAGCATAAATACATTATAAAGAATGTTGGAAACCAGTTGCTGGTAGCAATTGACTTGTACAGTATGAAAAAAAGTAAATGGCTACCGTACTGTTTGGTTACCATCACTGTTTAGAACTTTTGGTGTGTTAAACAGAAGATACTCATAAAGGTTTGGAACAACTTGAAAGTGAGCAGATGACAGATTTTTCATTTTTGGGTGAACTATCCATTTATTGCATGACTGCCCATGATTCACATCAGCACATATTCAGTGTTTACCAACTGCATAGCTGTTAGTCATAAATCAAAAATCCTTAGGTGTGATAACAAAAATAGCCTGTTTAATATACAGGGTCAGAGCGCTGGTGGATGATGGACAAGGAAATCTAAAATTCACACTTTCGGTGCAAGAAAGCTTGACATTATAAGTGGACTATGAGAAAATGAATATATCATCTGTATTCGGATTACCCATAATTCAGTAGCATTCAAAAGTGTTGCATCAGCATAGGGCCCAACAGTTCAAGTGTATAATTGTTGCAATAATTATTTTGGATTTTATTGACCATGTTATAAAGAAGAAAAATGCCTTGTAATCATGTTTTCACGGCAGAGCAAACCAGACCCGCAGGAGCCGTCGGAAATGGACAGAGGAAGCTCCTCTCGTCTTTGCATGGCTGTATTAAAAAAAAAAAAAAAAAAACAGCATAAAGCTTCTCTCACAGAGCTTTTAGACCCTCATCCACAAGAGGAACGACATCACACACACCGTTATAGGATTTAATGGGGAAAAGTGAGGATCTTGCCGGGTTATGGAGGGGCATAAATCTTTAATAGCACAGAGGCGAAGAAACAGGATATCAGTAAATGAAACTTAAGTGGATTTTCAGGCTTTTGTAGAAAGACAAGTTATTCAGTAATGTGCTGAGAGTAGCATATAGGAGACAGACAGACAGAGATGTTTTGACTTTTCAAGGCCCTTCCCTGACCACTACAAGCATTATCTTATCCTGACACTTACCTCATTTGATTAGACAGAAGCATGAAAAAAAAAATCACACTTTCAAAATCTCCATTTTCAAAATACATTCCTCAAGCAAAACATCAAATTACACTTTCACTGCCCAAAGAAGTATTCATTGGTATTTGTTTCGTTTTCCATAAAAATGTCTAAATACCTTATAAAAAAATCTACTTATATTTCTGCAGATATCACTCAATTTACCCCATTGGTATTTTTCCCCTAGTAAAAAAAAAAAAAAAAAAGAAAAATTGATTTAGATTCAATTTATTTTTTAATTATTTTTTTAAATGCATGCTGTCAAAGGCTATGCATTACATTTGATATTTTTTTTAGATTTAGAAAACAAGAATAATAGAACAACAATATAAAGTAGTAAAATACATATTTAAACCCTCTACGCATAGAAAAAATTGACGATAAGCAGATGTAAGTCTCCTACGTCCCTACATGATTCAGTGCATTTGAACAAAATGGTTGAATAAATCAATCAACAACTCACATAAAGAAAAGTCACTTGTTTCATTCCTAAATGAATACATTTTTTTAATTAATCATTTGACATGTTTGAATGATTCAGTTACTTATTAAATACAGTCACTTGTTGTCAACTACTGTTGTAAACGTAAGAAAAAATCACTGTAAAATCCTCACCACTAACACACAGACTGACAGTCCCAGTGCAGTTTTCAAACATGCATAGCTTATTATGGCGAAACACTTTTTTCCACTCTAAGTAATAAAACTATTCACATCAACTAGGGCTAGGAAAATAAATGAATGCATCGTGAATCATGAAATTATTCGGCATCGATATATTTTCTGAATGCATCGCGATTCTTCCTTGAGTCGATCCTGAGCTTAGTTTTGAACAGCAGATGGCACTGTATGCTTTAGAAACAGCTGTACTTGGCTCGTTTCCAAATCCTTACACACACTTTAACCGAAAATAATAATAAATTCAAAAATGTTGAAGCGAATTACAAGGGTGTTCACAGGGGGCTGTGTTCACATTAATCTTGCGTCAAACCAGCCCTAATGTCAACACAAGCGAGGAAAACTAAAATAAAGAAAATATATTCTTTGGGCCTTTTGCTGCTTTTTATTCATAGCTAGAAGGAAGGAAGGAAATAAAAAGGAAGATGAGGAAGGGAATGGGATTAGAAATTGTTATGAGCCAGATTTTTGGAGAACTATTCCTTTCATATTCAATAGACTTCCAATGAACTTTGATTGCATATCTCAAAGTTTAAAATATAGCATTAAAAATTTGTGAATAAAGCCCTATTTCCATCCCATGTGTCGTCACTTCCTGTGAAACTGGAGCAAAGTACCAATAATACAAATGAAAGTTTCCAACATAATAAATAATTTTTGTGTTCAGACGGAATGCAAAATGTGCTGTCATGTTATCTTGCATTCAGATTCCTGATGTTTTATGAATGTAATCGTGTGAGACAGTAATGAGAGGTGATTATACCAGACTTTAGCTCAGGAATTTTATAACTCATAGCTCATAACATTTGTGCTGGTTAGTTCAGTTATCCAATCAAATGATCTGTTTAGGTACAGTATGTGACTTTGATGCACATGGAGGAACATATTCCATAAATGTGTATGCATCATAGTTCACATGTGATCCTGGACCACAGTGTCTTAAGTCACTGGGGTATATTTTTATGCCAAAAATCATTAGGATATTAAGTAAAGATCATGTTCCATGAAGATACTTTTTAAATGTCCTACTGTAAATAAATTAAAACTTAATTTTTGATTAGTTATATGCATTGCTAAGAACCTTATTGGGACAACTTTAAAGGCGATTTTCTCAATATTTAGATTTTTTTGCACCCTCAGATTCTATTTTCAAATAGTTGTATCTCGGCCAAATATTGTCCTATCCTAACAAACCATCCATCAATTAAAAGCTTATTTATGCAGCTTTCAGAAGATGTATATATCACAATTTCGAAAAATGTAACCTTATGACTGGTTTTGTGGTCCAGTGTCACAGGTTTTTTCATGGACATTTTTAGAATATGCATATATCTTGGCACTTCCATCCAGCGTTTTTATGTGACACCCCAAAATTCACATAAAAATAGGTGGATGGAAACATAGCTAGTGTCAATGTAATGCACACTTTATCTCAGCACACACAATCACACCCATACGGTGAGTACTGCAGGAGACTTTCAGCTTCCCAGTGAAAGCATCTGGACCTGAAAAACACAGTGTTGTGAAAAGAGACAAAAAAAAACACCTTTCGAACCCCTTCCAGTGATACCCAGAGAGTCTGTGGCCCCACTGCCAGATATCCGCTGTCCAAAAGAGTCTCCACCGTGCCATTTGCATCCGAGAGCCATCTTCAGTCACAAAGCAAACACAAGTACCATGAAGAACCATCTTATTTACATACTATCATATTCTATTTCTCATCTTTCTTTCATTCTAGCTTTATTTGTTTCCTATCTGTCCTGTTTGTTTTCCCTCCTCCTATTTTTTCACCCATTACAATTCCAATTTCATCCTTCCATTTCGTTCTCCTATTGCCTACTCCCTACCTTTTGAAATTTAATTTGGTGGCAGTCCTTCATAAATAACTTTCTCCCCACGGAGGAGTGCGGCCTTATTCAAACTGTAGCCTGGAGCACAAAGACATACTGATTAACAGAGTCTCTCTCTCTCTTTCTCTCAGTGTCTCTCTAATCCACTGTTATCCAGGGTTGCTGTTGTACTGTCCCTTGCTCTTCTGAGTGATGCATTAACATCCTGCAGCAGTAAAAGATTAATACTGTATAAATGAGGAGGGGAGCTCCAGAGGGGTGGATTGGTGGCCTAGATTAACATTAGAGTGCCGCGGGTTGAATGTTTGCCAGACCGCCTCACGGTGAGCTCCCTAATGTAAGTACCGAACACTCTTGAGCACAGATTGGGATAATTTAGCTGTATCAAACCCATGTCACATCCGTCCTAAAGCTGTTAACAAAGAGCCTGTGCATTTTTTAAATGAGCAGTTCAACCAAAAATGAAAACTGTCATCATGTGACAGAATTAAGTCTTCTGAAGCCCTAAGTCGACCCAGACGGAATCTGCAGACTGCATGGATTTTGAGGGTAAATTTGCAGAATGGATTTAAACATAGTAAAATTAAATAGAGCTGAAAGTACAAAATCACCAAATGTTACTGATTTTCATGTCCCAGAATTGAAACTAACAAGCCAAATTTATATGCAGTATATACAGGTTTTTCTTGTTTTTTTTTTTTTTTCAAATTCAAAAATGTTTTTGCTGCTATATGCAGCTCAAAATTTTCGAGGTGAATCCTGATCCGTTTTTGAAAATCTCTCATGATCACCTGACCACAAGGCTGCATTTATTTAATTAGAAATATAGTTAAAACAGCAATATTCTGAACTAATATTACAATTTAAAATAACTGCTTTCCGTTTGAATACATGTAATTTATTTCTGTGATTGCAAAGATGAATTTTTAGCATCATTACTCCGGTCACATTATCTTCAGAATTCATTCGAATATGCTGATTTGCCGTTCAAAAAATAAATAATAATTATATATATATATATATATATATATATATATATATATATATATATATACACTGACACTTTTGATCAATTGACTTTCGAACAGTAATGTACATAGCCTCAATACACATTCAATTTATGGGAAACAACTTTGAATCTCTTCAAAATAGAACTAGAAAAAGAAACTTAGAAAAAGGTTGAGTTTTGAACTACATGGGAGTGTATTAAAGCAAGACAGGATTATAATTTTTGGGTGAACTGGACAGAATCAGGTTCTCTCTCAGCAGCCCATGGAAATACTGCAGTCGAGGGGGATTATTGGTCACCACAGGTTGTTTGGTAAGACCACGAGACTAAATATCATGTTACGGATTTCCAGTTCTCAAGGGCAAGGCGTAGAGGAAGGGAGGGGGAACGTAGCGCCTCTCTTCCACGCAGAGACAGTATTTCACAGCTACATGCTCCAGCTCATTATCCCTGACCCGTGTTGTAGAATCAGTGCTCGGCGTCTGAGATTCCAGGCTCATTTGTTTTTCGAGCTGACCTGAGAAAGGCCCCACAAGGAAACTGCTGAGACTGACAAGCGCAGACACAAAAAACGTCGCTCTTTTCTACCCTCAAATGGAAAATGAGAAGTGTGGTACGTTTTCCACACCGCTGCGTTTTATGGGGAATGAGAATGCTTTAAAATCACCCATCCCATCACGCAAGGGCTGCTGGAGATGATTACACCTGTAGAGGAGCCGCGAAACGACTGCGGCTTGAGATCGGGATGGCGTAATCTGAGGTGACGCGCAAACATCTATTGCATTTTAGTAAATACAAACATAAAAATAGATTCTGAAAACAATGTCACACCTGACATGCACTGGTTACTCCCTCTCATAAAAGTCCTGTAAACCTGATTCATGATTCTTAAACTGATTTATTTGGTCGTTAAAGGTGAAGTGTGCCATTTCTGCACTGCTAGTGGCATGAAATGAAACTGGAGTCTGAGGAGATTGGACATTGGCTTGAGTTTGAGGTGAGACTAAGCAAAGGAAGACGAAAAACTTTTGTGCAAACATACTTTGGTGCTGCTAATGGTGGAGAAAATGACATACTTCACCATTAAATAGTATTCGTCCCTTGGAGATGATCACCTAGCACAATGCTGGGACATAAAACACAGCTCACAGTAAATTACACTGGCTAGTCATTTATTTGACATAACTAGGAACCTTAATCAGACGGTAAGGGTAAAATCAATATGTGTTGACTGCAGTTAACGAGCAGTCATTAGATTTTATGAGGAACAATTCAAGTCTCTCAGGAAACAGTTCTCACTTCACAGAGAAGAAAAGTGAATAAGAGAGAGTGCACTGCTGCATGTCTAAAATCCTTTCAGTGAAAAGACATCCTTCAATAAGTACTTGTCATTAACTGCCTAAGCAGCATCAACTAGTGACAGAGCAAAACAAGAAAAATAAAAAGCAAGATAAATAACTTACGGATGCTTTTAAAGCCAACTTCTGGGAACTCGTTACAAAGATATGAATGTTTGAGAAAACGTATTTATGCAAAGAAAACACTTTCTGTATTCTGTCCATTTGCATTTCTCTAGTGTGCTTTGCATTCGTTTGTAGTGCAAACACTATTGTTTTTATCCTTCTGATGTAGTGTTGTCAAAAGTACCAAGTTGACACTTACATTTAGGGCTGCACGATAAATCAAAATGAAATCCAAATCATGATTAGACAGAGGCTGCAATTGTCATGCATATCTTTCAGTGAAGCACGGATCTGTGTTCAGTAGTAGATCTCCATCTGAAGCAGTGATGGGTCGTTCTTGAACGATTCGTTCATTTTCAATGAATCTTTAATGTGCCTCGGGAAGAACGAGTCGTCTCGGGCTGTGATTTGTTCAGTCGTGCATGCAAAAAATTCTATAGGTTCTGTACTGGTATTAGTCTAAGTAGTTCACCTGTTTCAGTCAATGCAGTCTTGAGTCGGAAAGAGAATTGAGTAGTTAAACTCATGATTCTTGGGGTTTTACAAGTCTTCGTTTATCACGTGACAGACCCATAAGCTTTAACCTATGCAGTCTGAGCAGGAAAAAAAACTTAATAATAATAATAACCAACTCTTTATTACCTTTGTTAAAACATTCAGTGTATGGAAAACAACCATCATGACAGAAATTGACACATTTATAAACTGTAAGAAGTAAAAAGCTACAATTTGAGTAAATAATAATTATAACAATGATGATAATGATTATAATATGACTATACACCCATTTGTAAGGAAGCTTATGAATTAATTTCTCTATCCAATGCTGCCACGCCACGTGACAAAAGAACGAACGATAGGTTAAAACCTTTTATAAAGTCTTTTTATATATATACATATATATATATATATATATATATATATATATATATATATATATATATATATATATATATATATATATATATATATATTTTATTAAACAATACAAACATTAAAACACTAAGGCAGTACACTTAAAATCTTAAAGACAAAAATATACACACAGATTTGAGCCAAGGTAACTCCTTTTATACAATCTATGGCCAGGGCTTATGTGTCTGTCATGTGATGAAGTAACGACTTAAACTCGATGACTCATGAGATGAACTAATCAATTCTCTTTCCGGGGCATAAGGAATGTCATATGATGAAACAACGACTCAAATCCGAAGACTTGTCAGATAAGAGGTGAGGTGAACTAATCATAAACTGAAGACCAAGGTAAACAATGAATTAATCTTTTCTGTTTCTTATAGCATTATAGTTTTGTATTGTTTGTAGTGAAATCAAGGTTCGAGTAAGTACTAGTAGACATGTAAGGGAGCTAACACGTAACATTTTAATTATATTTTGGTAAAAACGAACAAAATTAACGAAATGACTCGAAAAGAGCTGGTATATGACAATCGCATTAATTGTGCAGCCCAACTTACTTTTTTAGTTTTTTTAATGCAACAATACCAGCTTTTCTGCAATACCGCTAGTACAGAGTCAATTTAGTTACCACTGCTTTCAAACTCTGTGAATAGCATTAAAGATTTCTATTTACAACATGTTCTTGAAGAGTTGAGCAATGTAACCAATCACAGACATGTTTGTTGGGCATGTGAATGTAATAGCCAATCATAGAATTTGCTCAAAACACCGTGTAACAAGTGGGGCGGGTCCGAGGGATGTGGGAACACGAGCGAGGCCGGTGGAGTGATTGGGAAATCTGCGACACCTGCGACCCACCACCGGTCTCGAGTCCCACAGAGGAAATGGAAGGATATAAAATGGGAGCGACGACAGTGAAGGACGAGAGAGGACCAGGCCTGGGTTTACGGTTTTATTGGGGTCGTTATGTGCGGATGCCTCTTGGGGAAGTAAGGCACGGAAGGAGACCGTGCGGGTACAGGTGGGAGAAACTGAGCCAGGACCGCTGGGGTCTGCTTCAGGGGAACCGAACGAAATCGCGAGACTGATTCTCTCGGAGCGTGATGACTTTCCTCTGGAGCAGTCTCAGGATGAGACATTAAAGCATGCATTTCAACAGGTCCGCTCCATCGATGGCCAGCCTCTCCAACCTGCCCTCCAGCTCACCTATCCGTATTTTGCCATTTTAAAAGACCGGTTGTATCGAGTGACCCAAGACGCTCAGACAAAAGTGAATACAACCCAATTGTTAATTCCGAAGAGAACTCATTCTAACCCTATGGCGGGCCATTTGGGACAGGCAGCAACATAAAATAAAGCCCAGGCCTGGTCTTCTCTCGTCCTTCACTGTCGTCGCTTCCATTTTATATCCTTCCATCTCCTCTGTGGGACTCAAGACCGGTGGTGGGTCGCAGGTGTCGCTGATTTCCCAATCACTCCACCGGACTCGCTTGTGTTCCCAAATCCCTCGGCCCTGCCCCACTCGTCACACACCGTAACGTTAGAACTAGGGCTGTGAATCCTTTTTTGGTAGACAGCGAATTGATTCGATTCACAGGTTTTCGATTTAATTCAAGAATGATTTTTGCAAATTAAAAACGATTAAATTTGATTCAAAATTAAATTCGATTCGATTCTTTAAATGCTTACTCTGGGGGAAAATACACAGCAGCCTTTATGGTTAGATAACCATGGGTTAGAGAAAAATAAACACTTTTGTCCATTTATATATATATATATATATGATAGGTAAAAATTGATAGCCTGAATGCACTGTAAGTCGCTTTGGATAAAAGCGTCTGCTAAATGCATTAATTTAATTTAATTTAATTTAATTTAATTTACATACATACATACATACATATATACATATATATATATATATATAGTGCCGAGTCGTCCATAATTCTTTTCCTAATGGCAATTAATTGTGATATATTTATATACTACAAATAGGGGTGTGACGAGACACTTATCCCATGAGACGAGACACAAGACTGCGTTCATGAGAATGAGACGAGACGAGATTTTTTTGACTTTTTTTAAAGATGTATGTGCATTTTGAAATCAACTTGTACTTTATGAAATTAAACATCTATTTTAATAATTTTAATGCAGTAATAAATAAAATGTAAACACTGCAGTAGGTTATGCCACAAACTCAACTGACAAGCAAGTAATTGCACAAAATAAAAATAAATAAAAAACAACACAAATATCCCTTTAAAGTGGAAGTGAAGCAGTCAGTCAAATGTATTATTTAGTAAACTGATTTCCACTAAATATATAATATATATAATAAACATGATTAATGTATCCATTTAAAAGCATAAAGCACTGTGGGGTGCAGCAAGGCTGAGGGATAGTTAGGGCCCTATGAAATCCATTTTATTTTTTCCTAAATTTTGTTTTATTTTTATTTTTTTCAAAATTTCAGGGTTTTTTTCCAGTTAAAATTTTTCTCAACTCCTTTTTAATAGTTACATTACATTTTATTAATTAAAAAGCATGTCTAATTAATTATTTAGTGTTAGTGTTCCTGTAGCTCAATTGGTAGAGCATTGTGCTATCAAGCATAAGGTTGGGAGTTCGATTCCCCGGGAACACATGATACATAAAAATGTATAGCCTGAATGCACTGTAAGTCGCTTTGGATAAAAGTGTCTGCTAAATGCATAAATTTAAATTATTTAAATTTAATTTAATTAAAATCATCAAACGTATACATTTTCACATTATAATATGTCAATTAGCACTGCATCATTCATGAATTGTATTTAATTATTGTGTTTATTGTCTTAACATTTTACCGGTTCATTCAGCTTTTTATTCAGATTAGCAGCAGATATAGCCTGGCACATCTTAAGTTCTTTGAGCATGAGATCACTTCTCTTTCAGTGCGAAAACTTCTTCATCTCATTTTCATGAAATAAAATGCAATAGTATTTAACTTTTCCTCTCCATCAGCAAATGGTGATTCTAAAAGTAAACGCACTCGATGTCTGTTTGCTATAGCAAGGAATGCTACTTTCATGCATCTGATTATCAGATAAACCTCGCTTTCTTATTTCAAGGTTTTCCTTTGTACATTCAGTTCGATGACATTGTTAAAACATGTATCATGCAATGGAACTGTGCGTATGCTTTAGATAATTACATTTTTGCTCCGTCCATGCAAAAAATGTGCAGCCTTCGACTGCTCAGGTAATGTTGTAGGTATGACCGAGAGCCATTGAAAAACAGAAAAGTAAAACTAATTCACTTTAGCATTACTGGCCAATGAGTACTAAGGAAAGACCACACATCAGCCGACAGCAGCTCAAAACAATGTGTCAGTGAAACGAACGGAGTGCAAGTGCAATCCTGTGACAGTCACAGGCGGTAGGCCTAAATGGAGCTTGTGAGAGATGCGAGGCACTAACACTGTTCAGGTCTCAATTCATTCGTACTTGTAGTAATCTAATGTATATATATATATATATATATATATATATATATATATATATTGAAAGCATTTGAATTGCTATAGAAATTGCGATTCATTTGATTCTTAGCATTTTATATTGATTACTGTCCGAAATCGACGATTCACGATTCAAAAATCCATGGTTCAAAATTGAGTTTATAAGTGATGCATCAAGAAAACAAGTGAATTGCTACACCCCTACTTAGAACCAACAAAGTATAAACACCACTATAAGTGATATGTCGTACTGTATAGGCTAGACATTTTCATTGTATTGATTGCAGCTTCTCTCTCTTTCTATACTGTATCCTATGTATATAATTTTGAAGTTGTATATTTACAAATCTCTTGATGAATGCATTATTAAAATCACAAGAATAAAACCCTATTCCTTTTTCAAAATAAGAATAAAAATCACTCCTAATCTTGAATTTGAGAGAGCAGTACATCTGTCCTGCAATTAAAAAGAGTAGTAAATATAAGAGGTTTGTGATGCATCATCTACAGTGTATTGAAATCATGTTGTCATAAAAAATAACATAAGATTGTCCATAGAATTATAGGTAAGAGATGTAACGTAACCCTGAATCATTAAAAACGTTTTTTAAAGATCTGTTCAATCTGCCAGAGAGCAAACTTTAAAACTGAGCTCAGATCGGTCTTTTTATGCTATCTTCTCCAGTACTATAATATTAGCACTAACTGACCTGATCTCAGATCAGAAACTCACAGCAACAGCTAGTCATGTACACATATATTAACGCTGCCCGGGGCGTCGGTGAGACAGTGATGATTACCTCAATCAAGTGCTACTCTCTTTGCAATTTATCTCTCTTACTGTCTCCATCTATCTCAGTTCACAAGGCATTTGATGCATTTGCTGGTGGGTGGTTTTGTAAGCCGGCATACAGCCACGGACCAGAGGGCAGAAAATTTTTTTTTTTTTTTTTTTTTTTTTTTTTCTACAGATCTCTGTATCATATCAGGAATCAACATACAGAGTACATGCTGTGCCCAGAGCTTTGGGAATTTGCACAAGCATTTGTTTCTCTCTTCTTCAACAAGGGATACAGCATACATGGGCTAAAGGATTTGCTCTTTTTCTCATCACTCACTCTCTTTCTTCTTCCCCATAGGTAAATGGCAGTTTATATAGGATATAAACATGGTAAAACAAAAATGGTCTGTAAGACCTGGAGAAAGTGATTCACTGGCATTTCCATTGATCTCAGTTGGTGAACGCAGAAGGTTGAAGAGGCCACTGCAAATAATCTGTAACTGATAAAACATCTACTATAATATAATTAAATATTTTAATTTGTATGCTTTCAGAATAAACCACCAGCGGTTAACTTAACCATGCAAACCAGCTAAATATTGACCCCTAGGTAAAGCTAAATTTCTACCAATGCAAAACTCCAAGTAATACACTACTACACTACATTTTGTATTTTTATTGTATATGTGTAAGCATTCATTTAACACTCTATAGTTAAATTAATGTAGAACGCTACCTCTAGGACCTGCCATGTTCAAGTGGTGACCAAAAAGTGAAGCAAACGTGTGACACGGCTGAATCTCCAATGCATTTAGTGCACTTCATTTGCAATGCAATAATGACACTGGCATAAATGACTATGCATTTAGTTAAGATGTATATCAAGTAATACCCACACTCATATATACACAACCATCTTCAAAAAATGCTGTCTATAGTATTCTGTAGAATAATATACACAATGCTACTAAAAGTAAAATCAGGTATGTGGTCTAAGTCTATACTGGAACATAATTGTAATGATAAAAACCTTGCTAATCATCGGGAAGAAGGAGGCGGGAACCGGCGGACAATCAAACAACATTTTAATAAAGCAGAATAAACACAAAACAGCGCACCAGCCCCTCACGGATGACTGGTGCGCGCAAATAAAAACCAAAACACAACTAAAAGCCCAGGCCTGGTCCTCTCTCGTCCTTCACTGTCGTCGCTCCAGTTCTATATCCTTCCATCTCCTCCATGGGCCTCGAGACCGGCGGGTCGAACAGGTGTAGCTCATCTCCAATCACTCCACCGGCCTCGCTCCCATGTCCCTCGGCCCCGCCCCACTCGTCACAATTATATTTTACTTTTCTAAGCCACAATTATGGATCAGTTTTTAGTTTAATGGAGTATAATTACACTTAATACATACTTAGCACTTCACATGATTATAAGAAAGGCCTTTCTAAATCAATTAAGCAAAAGATTGTGTGGGATTTGGGAGTTTGGTGACTGTTGGTGTGCACTGGTTTAATGAAACTCCCACTGCATCTGTTTCCAGCCACGCAGCCAGTAAAGATTTGTTTAGCGGTCTGTGTATCACCCCAAACAGTGTGAACACCTATGTATGTGCGAATGTGTATTTATATGTCGCTTTTTCTTTCACTTCTTCTTTTTTTTTCTCCTGCCAATTACATAATTTAGTTAAGGATTCTAAGATGAGAGCTACTCGACATGACATCATGAGCCATCTGTAATATACTGGAGAAAAGAGCGGCTAGTTTTTCTCAAGATTTGGCAGCCACGCAAACATCTCCAAACCCCAGGATGCCTATGCGTATTTCTGCCAATAAAACATTCAGAGATGTTAGCTAATTACTTGCAAATTGCATCTTTCTTAATAAACAAGCAAATACACTTATGAAGCAGTCTCTTTCTTCCCGGCTTGCTCAGTTTCTCTTTCTCTCTCTCGTTTTCATTGCTGTGAGCGAAACGGTCCAGAAACTGAAAAGAGGTTTATACTCTCTCCTTCTGTCATCATGCTTCTCACTATGAGATATCATGCCGCTAAAAGGCATTCCAATTTCTTAAAGAGAAAAGGAGCAAGATGGAGTGATAAGGCAGAAAAGTGCTGAGTGTGAAAGTGTGAAAAATGTGTCATCTGCTACGCTGGACATAGCCCCAGCTCTTTGCTCTGACAGAAACATTGACATTTTCATGCCAAACCCTACCGGTCTCTAGAGAAATCTGGTGACATAACTCGTCTGAATATCTTCCTCCGTGGCATGTTGATTTGCCTTTGATGAAGAGATGGAGCCACACAGCTTTTCCTGAGAAGCTTGAGTTTAGCCACATCCCCAATCTGTGAGTTGAAACGTTAATGTGAAATGACCACTTTTTGACCACATTTTTTAGATATTGCATAGGAAGAAGCAAGACTCTTCAGGTTAAGACACATTTCTGATTCAATTTTACACTGGTCCCTGCACATACACTCTCAGTCTGTTTGCCCTTAAAGAATTTGTTCACACAAAACTTACCTCCAAGTTACAAAACAATGTGCAATATATTTACATTTTTTATATTTTATATTTTTCCCTGTGAAACACAATATGGACTACCTTTTATAGTATTTGCTTATTTTGTTTTTGTTATTTTGTTATTCGGATTTGTTCTTTGGAACTTGACATATGTGGTCACTTTACAAATGCAGCATAAAAATTTAAAAATTAAAAACTTAAAAATGTCAGCTACACAAATACACAGCATGTGAACCAACATGAAGGTGAGTAAATAATGACTTTTGACTATTACTTTAAGAAATTAGGCTCAAACAAGAGCCTCAATCTCATTCCCCTTTAATATATGAATAGTTGCTCAAAAAGAACATGCTCCATTTTATGCAGATACTGCAGCTTATTATCAAACCACATATGCCTTGTGTGTTAGAGCTCTCAGACCTTAAGTCACTCCATTGGGCAAAGTGAACTCAAGAGTAACAGCCAGGAAATGCATTCTATTGCATAAGTGCAGATTTAATTGAAGAAAGGCTGCACCATGCCTAAAGCTGCAAACGGACTCTCTTTTGCACAGGAACACCAGATTTAAAGCTCTATGGTTTTAGTTGGAGATACTACAGTTGATTCTGCCCATTGAATCCCAGGAAATATTTTCAGTGGATCGCATAACAAGGTGCACATTGCCTCTGTAATAGCATCAAGTTTTTTCATGAGTAAATTACTTTCGATACATGAGAGCAGTCGGATGAGAGAAAAAGATGGAGTGCACATCTATGACAGCTATGTGACAAACTTTTTTAACTGGTATAAAAAAGGTACGAGACAGAATTCAATTTCCCCCTACTTTCTTGCTACAGGACTCATGCTACATCAACATTTTGAATATGACCAGTCATGTGAGTCTTTTCAAACCAACTTTCAAACCAGACCTTCAAACTTGCCTCAAGCTGTTCATATAGATAAGAAGACAAGAAAGATTGTTTGCCTGATGAAACGCTCTGGCATTTAAACACACTTTACATTCAATGTCCATTTGCCTGAGAGCCCCAAAAGATTTACATCCAATCCAGAGTTGAAAATAACTGCACCTGCTACATTCGTTATCAAAAATATCGGTTCTGCGCTCTTAAAACGGATTAATTAATGAGTCTCCACTATTTCTGGACTCAAATCTGCTCTGCTTCCTTAGAGAAACGCAAATGAGCACATGCTCTTGAGAAGTAAAAATCCTTAATTCATCCCAAAGAACAGGAAAATACATAAATACAAAAAATACATATGCATAATAATACATTTTAAAAAACTATCGTCAACAAATCTTCTAACCTACATTTGCACCTACAGTGTTTAAAGTTCAACACCTTCTAGCAGACACCATTTTATCTCATTTTAATGTATACCAAAAAGCAGGTAGATAGTTTTAACATTATTTCTCTAACAAGCATTTATTTTTGTTACATGCTTTAAATGGCAAGTAATTCAATAGTGACAATTCTTCAGTTTTAATGGTAATTAGACACTACTACTTCCAGTAGCAATTAGTGTATATTAAAGTAGACGCTAGTAACATGACACTTGCATGAATATGTGACTAAGTACTAGTATGAGACACTAGAATTTATCACAGCTGTCACTGTTAACATTTCTAGTTACATTCCATTTCACTTGTGATATGTAATATTAGTCTAAAAGGACACTTTATGGTTCAGTACTAGAAACAATGGGAACATATTAGTGTCTACTAAAAGGGTATGGTGTCTATGTAACTTGTAGGCTACTACAAAAACTTGAAAATATACAAGCGAATATTTGAGGTGGGGGGGGGGGGGTGCAATTTGTTACCAGCAACAAATGGGACAGTAAGTACGAGTATGTAATGGATAAGCTGTTGTAAGTAATCCAATAGATAAAATAGCTCGACACTACTGAAACGAGAACTAGTGTTTAAAGAATTTATACTTGTATAGATAGGGCCTACTGATGAAAATACTAGTCACTGTTACTTTAATCAAATAAAGTAAAAGTATTTCTTGTTAATACGGCTTGCCACAATACACATGCATGTATTTATAGTATGCTAAAATATGTTACAATAAGGGAATTGGCCAACAACATGACAACAAGATAAACGGATCATCATCGTCAGCTCCTTACTTGGTCTTTCAATCAGTGACCGCGCGAAACAAACACGCAACATCGTGCACAAGAATTTAAGAGGGATGTCCGAATAGTTTGATAGGAGACAGCGGGACTTACCTTGATCAAGAAGCCGCAATGAGTGCTGGAAGGACGGGTCCAGAGAATCCTTCTCCGCCATCAGTTCTGGCAAGTACTTTTCGTTATCCATCTCGCCCCGTGCGTTTTGTCCGACAAAAAGCTTGTCAGTTGTAAGAGGAGAAATATAAGATCCTGCTTTTGTCCTATAGCAACCCAGACAAGATGCGCACCAGTCAGTGATTCTATCAGCGACCGGTCAGCATCTACAAGATAATGTGGAGATTGCTATATTCTTTAGGTGCGATGGTGATAACTACTGTCCACGCGCTTCCCAGATGGTTCGCTTTTAGCCCATCTGCAAGAAAATTCGCCGATGCCTCTGTCCAGTCAGAGTCCTCCAGTCAGACTGCCGCTCAACTGTAAACAACAGCTTTGAAGCTCCCCCTGTTGTATCCACGGGCAACGACTGCAAGTCCCAGATCCTCAGTTGATTGGATGTAGCTGGTGCCGCTTGGTGAGATATCGGATACCCAGATGTCAATCTTTCCCTGAGGGCGGGGCGGGTGTGGAATTGTCCGTGGTGCTGCAGTTTCTCGCGAATGTGGTGATCAGAGATGGGAATCGAAAGGAATCTTGATGTTTGTGATTCTGGTTCAGATTAAATTTTAACATGTCTCGCCCTCAACGGTTCTTGCACTGTATGGTTTTAGCAGTATACATCATTTTATTATGGTGTTCGGTCCGTATCAGCAGAGGAATGCATGTTCAAGAACGTTTAATGGAATCTAAAGCAGTGAAAACCATTCTATATTATTTTAAATGTAATTGTAATTATTAAGAATGAACAAAAACAACGAATAGCTAATTTAACTAATAATAACTTAATTAGTGATTTGCGATATCTTGGGAAGAGGCCTTGCTAAGAGACCTTGGGTTGATTTGGCAGATTTTACCATTTGTAACTTGAGTCGGTTTCATGCTAACCCGCTATACTTTCGTGAATTTTTTTTTAAATTGTGGAACAATTCAGAAAAGAGGTGATCACAGCTGTTTCAAAAACAAACAATAATTTCAAGTGTTACTGGAAGTGCAAAACGAGTTGTGCATTCCTGCACAGAGCACAATGATTCGTGAGCCAAAAGATACAGGTATATACAGACCACATAAAGTATAACAAATACATACATTCAGAAAAACAGATACGTCTGTGTAACCCACAACATTAATACTCAAATAAGGTCAAAGTGATCTCATGACTGCAGGCTTACCAACCGCAGAGTTCCTCTGCCTCCATGTCAAAATGCAGCAGCATTTGACACCAATCAAAATTGATGTGTTGCTATGAGGGACATGTCACATGCATGGCCAGTAGCTGCAACAGAGACATGTCCCAAATTAAGATTTTTTTTAAATGAACAGCTGAAATGTAAGGGGAACATCTGATCTGTTTTACTGTGATGCCTGACCTCCACAGACAGCCTGGAGAGGGTTAAACTTAACTCAAGAGCGAGTCGTGTATCTGTGAAATGGTAGCTCAGCAATAACTGATGAGTTCATATATGGGTAATATGACAGATTGAACACAGGACAGCCATGCTGCCGATATTTCACTGGGGAGCGATCGGCACGCTCATTGAGTTACGTTTGGTAGCACCATGTATGTGGTAGTGTGGTACTACATTAATAGTTTGCTCCCTTTGTTGTCTCCTGGATTCAGTCACTAAAAAATTAATTATTTTGATAAAAGCTCTCTCAGATTACTTTCCCTAAAGAGACAGCCAAAGGAAGAGCAAAAATCCATTCACCGCTGTGCCCTTTTTACTATGTGGTGGGAGGGGGGGGGGGCGAAGAGGTTAAAGATCACTGTAGGAGCATCGCATACACAATTAATCAAAAATCTGAATTAATTTAAGTTTTTATAATTTATTTTTCATACCTAATCTATGCATGGTTCAGTTCGGTGTTTCACATCATAAATCTCCTTCCATGAGCAGATCGACGCAGCAATCCAGAATATGTTAGCAGAAATTTATTCAGGAACATCTGGACATGTTCTTCATTTTTAAATTAACGCAGTATTATTATGCAGTCTTGACTGATCTGCATTTCATTAGATTACATTAGTGTACCCTATCTATCTATCTATCTATCTATCTATCTATCTCATCTTAAACAAAATACATTTCACCTTCACCATCTCAGTAGATGCCGTAACAGTTCACCGGACATATATGATCGTTTGGTCCTGGTCTCCATCAGATTCTTGTGCAGATAAAAGTTTCCATATACCATGTGTAGTGTGTGATTAATCAGATCTCAACTCCCATTAGAGGATCACACTCTCAGCAAGTCCTTTCACCTCACTGCTAATGACCAAACTCAGGAGTCACCACAAAGGAGCCCCATGGATAGCCTTCAGGTCACAGTTTTGTTCAAGACCAATTTCTGTTACCATCAGTGATGATTTATATCCATTTGTCAACAGACAAAAGAGAGGCAGAATAGCCAAACGAAACAAAGTCGTCTAGTGGCGAAATGGGCTGTCTCATTATACCAGCCAGAGGCAGTTCTCAAGTTTCAGTTGGCAGAAATGGAAAAATAAAAAGGTGGAGGCTTATGTGGGCGTATTGGACTGTAGGTTGCGGAAACAAGTTGCATAACTCTGAAGCCAAGCCCACTCAATCTTCACCAACCCTGATCCACGGTTCTGAGACCCAAAAAAAAGTCAATGTATATCAGCACTTTTATGTTCATCCGCATCAAACTTTGAGATGACACTCTGTATGTTTACTGTGTGGACGGAAAGCTTCAAGCAATCGATGAAATGTTTATTTATAGGTACCAGTGGGTTGAGTTTATGGAGAGGTTCGTTTTGGGAACAGCTAAAGTTAGAGACAGGAGACATCTAGCTGGTACTGTATAAACTATGCAAACTAAGGGGTGAAAGAAGGCTAGCACTAGTACATAACTGTACATAACTTATAAAAACAGCCTCCAGCTACAATAACACACATTTTAACAAAATTAGTTCTGACCACACAACACTACAACTAGTGCTCACACATATAGAAAATATAGTCCGCCGGCACCTTTAAGAGACAAAAAATAAAGGATATGGTAAGAATTTGAAGACTGCGACCCAGCATACATGATCAGGGCAAATTTGAATCATCGTACCAGTTTACACATCTGTTTCAAAAAAAAAAAAAAGAAGTTATTTCAAAGCTTAAAGGGCAATGTTTTAATCTCTGTGAGGGACCATTAAAAACAAGCTCAAAAGCACTAATCTCCTTCTCTGAAACATGACTTATTTATAGATATGGTTGCCATCTGGTGCTGTTCTTCTCCAACGTTTCAGCACAAGATTATCTGCTCCATTAATGGGCTCTTGTCTTTGCATCCTGCTCCTAATTGCAATACATCACACCATTAAACAATAAATAAACTTTCCTGAGTGGTTTCATTGGTTACGATATGCTGGTTGTTTCACGATACACAGCTAAACGATTGTATCCCAGTGGTCGTTGCTGTGACAGAGAGTGGTTTTAATCATATCTTAGGGAGGTTACCTGCTTGACAGTGCTGCCAGGAGACTCTCCATTTAATATCTGTCTCATAAATACCACCTTAATTACACAGCCGAGGGGAAATGACTAACACCCAAGGGCGCTGTGATTCTTTTTGTCCTAACAACAAGAATCCAAGCATCTGCAGGCATTTGTTTTCAACTATAAAGCCATTAGAGTATGACTCAACTGTGTTGTCATTTTAACTTTTTCACTTCGCTTCGTTGTAACGTTAATCCTGTATTTTAGTAATGATGTTAACAGTTAGCATATATGCATGCCATAGCGACTAATGAATTCGTCTCCTGACAGGAACAGAGCTCACCTCAGGAATGAAGAGTGCTGACATATACTTAGCAGCTAATTTGAACGTTTTACCACTGTCACGGGGAGGACCTTTCACTACTATCCTATAGCTCATGAGAAAAAAAAAATCACACAAAGCCAGCTAAAACGTGACACGCGCACGTCTTCTAGCGCGCGCAAAAAAGGCACGCCTGCATTGGAAGTGGCAACACTGGCTCCGTGTGGCCATAAAAGGTACTTCCGCTCATTTAAGGATGGCTAGGTGAGTCAAGCTCACTTGAAGTTCAGTTTAAACCTGATTGACACCTATTTGGGTAACTATTTGATCTCCAACCTGCCTTCAAGACTATAACACCGCAACAACAACAACAACAAAAAATTCTATGCTTGTCAGTCGAGACTGGTCCGAATTAGTGATGATTATATGTTGTGATTATGAATGTTGACTTTTGACAGTTGTTTTTCTAGGCTACATGAATTTTGGTACTGTTGATAAAGAATTATTTAGATAATTTAATCTAGCCGTCAGACAAATTACTTTGTTTGCTGTGGTCCTGATTATCTTAGTAATTTATTAATTTATATGGAAAAACAACAAGCTATTTCGAATGGATTTGCACATTTTCTCAAAGAGAAATATTCCCAAGAGCTAAGATATGGTTATTTGACCATTTATCATATGGTATCATATATAATAAATACAATATGAACTTAAATAATAATTGAAATGCTCCCTTTAATAATGTTGCTACATCCTGAATATATGACGTATCAGTTCTGTTTGGTACCAGTGACCAAACTGACTCATTACAGAAACACAGTAGCTCTATGAGTAATGTAAAGAAGGACTTTGAGACACACTCGCACACACACAACCCATCCGTTAAATGGCCATTCAAACAGACTGATCTCACAGGCCCTGGCCCATCACAGGAATTGATCTCCCTTCCTCCCTTTCCCCTTATACTCTCTTTCTCTCTCTCATTCTCTAAAGGAAATCGTAACGAGGGGCTGTCAGCTCAATCCAGGTAAACAAATCAATGGCACCTAGACTGGAAGCACTCACAAGGTCAACTGTCTCTCACCCTCCCTCGGTGTTTATGATCTATCTATCACACACATTCTCTCTTCCTTTGCATTTTCCCCTTTCACAGCCCCGCTTGAGTTCCTGGTTGCAAGGGAACCTAACCTGACCTCTCCTCTTCTCTGAATCTCAGACAGGAAGACCTGTCAGCAGTCTTTTAATTTATGTCTCCATTTGACATTCCATATGATAATTGTAGGTTTCATATGCATTGGAAATAATCATTTTGCCTTGAAGGCTGGTACTCTTGAAAGTCTAAATCATTTCCGATGCTAAGATAGAGCGCACAGTCTTCAGATGCCAGGGCAAGAAAAATCCCATAATCCTATGCATATTCCATAACATACACACCTGCAGTGCTGGGTCGATTGCTTTAATTTTTATATTTTAAATAACCTGTACAGGATACATTTAAATAACCTGTACAGGAGTGTATATTAATGAAGTAAAAAGCATTTAGTAAAATGCATGTAGGATGGCACAAATCAGGCTTCGATTCTCTTCTCTCATTAAAAAATTCAATAACCTATTTTTAAAAGAGGACATTACATTTTTCACAACTTATGCATAATTAGGTACAAAAACACTCTCCTCACCGATTCAGACAGGCTGAAAAACACTGGGTTCTTAATTAAATTACACAAACGGCGGTCTCCTCCTGGAGCAAAAACCTTTCATAAGTCAGTCTAACCAGAGATGACTCGAAATGCAATTAACCTATTTTTCTTATTGTAAGCATTGAATGGAGGCTAGAGGCGACACCTGCATGTCTTGGCCTGTCAGGATTGTACCGCAATAGAATAAAGTCGGTGAAATCCACACGTCCATCAAACCCTGTAGGAGGAGGGGCATTGGGGAAAGAAGAGTGTGAGGAGAGAAGTGGAGAATGAGAAAAAAATGGAAGGAGAGTGAGATTTCGAGAGCGAATGGTAGCTGTCAAAAATCCCTGTCAGGCAGCAGAAGGTGATATGGCTCCTTCCCATAAGTTCCTGTGATTATGGAGGGAAATCTGTGAGGAACATGCAGTCATTGCCACAGTTAACGAATGAACGCTGCTGCAGTGATGAACGAGCATAAAAATGGCTCCCAGAAAGTGCAATGTCAACTTAATGTTCTTCAATTGTTGTTGTGAGCTTCAAGATTACTTATAGACTTGATGCTTTGAAATTTGTTTGGCTCAAATTCATCAGTAGAAAAGTTGCTTTAATTTCAAGGCCTTTCAGATGTGATTTTAGGTTGTCAGCGGTATGACAACTGGTTGAAAACTCCAGCCAAATATGACTGAACTAATATTAGTCATTACGGGCCACTTGAATGCAAGTGATTATCTTTTGTGTCGTCAGAAATAGCA
Source organism: Carassius carassius (assembly GCF_963082965.1). NCBI lineage: Eukaryota > Metazoa > Chordata > Actinopteri > Cypriniformes > Cyprinidae > Carassius > Carassius carassius. Next base: position 6,217,960 of record NC_081762.1, on the reverse strand, counting down.
GAAATAGCAGAAAATGGCTGAAATAATTCAACTTCACTGCATTTTCGAGGGGCGCACAGCCGTTGATTGGACCAGAGTGGTTCAAAATTGGTCAAATACTCTGCTTTTTGAAATAGCAACAAAGTTTGAAGCAATTATAAATACTTGTACATAGTCAAAGTTGCTTTTTCTTTCAGTACAAAAGCACATGCAATTCTCCTTGAACCTTAAGAAGGCATCAACTTAAGAAAACATCCATGTACCATTTTTCTGTACATTTTGCAAGTTCTTAAGAAGTATATTAAATAACTGCATGAAGCGGTCAAGAGTGGGATGCATGCAAACTTAAAATAGTCATGATGGTCTGCTTGAGAGGGTTATTAGCAGAGTTTAGAAATAAGGAAAATTCAGGTTGGAGTGCTTCCTCCTCCAGATCTACAGGAACTGCTCATTGTGTGGGAAGCAGGTAGGAGGGAGGACCTGCTCCTCTGCCTCAACTCCTTCCTCTTTCTTTCTCTTTCCCTGCTTCTTCTCTCTGAGGAGTCTTCCAGCGTGAGTATGGGGGCGTACTGATAGATTCAGAGAGTAAGAAAAAATACTGAATTTTTTTATGCAGTCAATTTTCTAAATGTTTTGGACTCTTTCTGAAGGCAGTAAGAAATTACATAAAGTAAAGTAAGTATTACTATAAAAGTGTGTATCATATTTTTCATGCTTTGGTCAAACTCTGGCATGTAAACATTTGAAATGAGCAAGATGGATTTAATATTTTTAAAGGATTTGTAGTTATCTTGTGTCACATTTTGAGATTTTTTTTTCTTATTTCTCTTTTGAAATTCATACAGATTTCTTAATTTTATTTTAATTTCAATAAAATAAAACCACAAATGAAAATGATATTCTCATGAAAACATGTTTTGATTGTTTATTTAATTTATTATATTGAATATAGAGTATATAAGCATATTCATTAGGGAAACTAAATTAACAGGTTTTCATGTTAGATGTTATTTTGCCACCCAAGACATGACAAAATTGATCATCCACTCAAACCAAAGTAGTGTAATGATTTAAAAGATAGAAAACTAAATAAAATGATTTCTTCAAAAATTGTAAGGGACATGAAATTGTGTTACATAGCAGAAATGACCTAGAAATGGATCACTTTTGGAGTCATTGAAAATGCTGTTATGTTTTAATGCAACATTTTTGCATTTGTACTTTTGCTATTGGCTACATACTCAAATGAGCAAAGGGTTATTTATCTCTCAGAGCCAAGTAAAAAGGGAAATGTAAAAAGACGAGGAGTGTTTGAAGGAGAGAAACACAAAAACACTGACGACACTCATTCACCAGGCTATTCCCAATCATTTCATCTTCTTTCTCTTGTTTTTCATTCAGTGCCACATCTACAGGACTTTGTCAAACTTCTTTCTTTTTTGCCATAGTTATCATTTAAAAACCTGAAACATTGTGTACGTACCTTGTCCCGGGAGGTGTCACCTGATAACACAAATCTTGTGTTCTTCTAAAACGTCCTATCTGTAGAGACAGCACTTCAGAGAAGATAACGCAGGTTTACGTTAAACCCGCAACCTGAAAGACCTGATAAACGGAACAAGCTTATCTGTATTCTGTGGAATGTTACACATTTTTCTTAATCTCTCACATTCTTTCTCTTACAGCCCCCCAGTCTACACTAAAAAGCCAGCAACAAAACGTGACAAAACTAAATTGTTCCCATTACAATCAACGGAACTGTCTACACTGCAAGTGTGCACCAGCATCATTGATTATAATTAGAGCAACCTCCAAAATCTCACCCATACCCCATATATAGTACAGATTTTTGTAGAGGTGTCTGAAAGCCATGGTGGAGAATAAATAGTGCAGTCATTTAATCCCATAATGTACAGCAATACAAAATGCACGAATACACCATTTAGTCTATGAATACAGATGAAAAAATAATTGGCTGTGAGGTACAGACCATACAACACCAACACTCTTAAAAATGAAGGTGCTTCAAAAGGTTCTTCAAGCGATACTATAGAAGAACCATTTTTGGTTTGACAAAGAACCGCTTCTTTAAAGAACCATCTCTTTCTTATCTTTTCATAATCCGAAGAACCTCCTTTCACCACAAAGAAACTTTTGTAAAACAGAAAGGTCTTCAGATGTTAAAGGTTCTTAACGGAAACATAAACACCTTTATTTTTAGGATAGAAGGTCTTTAAAAAAGTAAAGGCATAATAATGCACTGCAAAGGTTGTGTTGAATTCTAGCATCCCCTCTGAAGATATTTAAAAAATCAAGTTTCTTTTTTGGCATCTGTGCTTCCATGAGGAAGTTTTATCATTTATGGAATCTTTCCATTTCACAAAAAGTTCTTTACAATAGAAAAAAGGTTCAATAATATTGGCAGCTCAATGTGGTTCCTATGGGCAAAGACGGCAAAATCTAATTCACATATTTTTTATCACTTTCTCCAGCTATATTACAGACCTCTTTGGATACTGCAGTTTTGCAGTGAATAGAAATACCTACTAGCAACCTTCAGAACAGAAAACTCCTGCAATTTGGCCATATTCAGTGTGAAAGTACCTCGACACGATACTCAGCAACAACTAAACATTTACACTAGCAAAATTATTCAAATGTTCTTACTTAGACCCACTATATCAAGTAAAGAGATAATGTCTTTAAAGGTCTCTGGATCAGCATGGTTTCAATGTTTAGCTTTTTCTTGTGCCAAGTCTTTTTTTAACTGAAATGCCCTAAAGACATTTTAAGGGGGAAAAAAAGAGAGAAAACATAATTACAGGAACTTCATTAATTAGATCACACAGGAAACTATGGATGGCTCTCCATTCACAAGAGAAGATTCCAACTATTAATACTGTAAGTAGAAAAAATAAACTCAGACCTCACATATGTTGAGCCAAGGGCTCTTTACCTCAGTTTAGTAGAGAGGAGAAAACGTCTCAAGGTTACGTATGTAACCCTAGTTCCTTGAAGGAACAAGACGCTGTGACGAAACGCTTTTGGGGAACGTCCCTGACGAGACCGACTCTGAATATCGTGTGCAATCAGTCCATCGGAAAGGCGTGACGTCACGGGCGGGGTGACATAGCGACCAGGAAGCTATAAAAGCACGTGCCGTGCAGCTGGCTTCAGCTTCGAGTAGGGAAGCAAGCGCCGGCAGGGGTGCCAGGAGTATGGCTCTGCGACGCAGCGTCTCGTTCCTTCAAGGAACTAGGGTTACATACGTAACCTTGAGACGTTCCTTTTCAGGAACTCGAGCTGCGTCGAAACGCTTTTGGGGAACGATGTGCCCACGCTGCCAGACTTCCAAATCCCTGCCTAGTGTGTAGTCAAAAGAGCACAGCTAAGACGAGAGAACAGAAGAGCCCGGCGTGGCTCGCATGTCAAGATCGTAAAATCGGACAAATGTGGAGGGCGTGGACCACCCCGCAGCGTTGCAGATGTCCAAGAGGGACACACCTGCTGAGAAGGCCTTGGAGGCCGCCATACTCCGAGTAGAGTGAGCCTTGGCCCCCAAAGGAGGGGGAAGACCAGAGGACTCATAGGAGACGTTGATAGCCTCGACTATCCAACGACTAAGGGTCTGCTTGGTGGCAGGAGAACCCTTGTTAGAAGGACCGTAGCAAACAAGCAATTGGTCTGATTTTCTCCACAGGGCAGCTCTGTGGACGTATGCGTCCAGTGCTCGCACTGGACACATACAGTTTAGCTTCTCTTGGTCTGGCTCCCGAAAGGGAGGAGGACAGAAGGCCTGCAGTACGATAGGTTGTGGTGTAACAGAGGGAACCTTCGGAACGTAACCCGCTCGAGGGTATAAGAATGCTTTGGCCATACCAGGGGCAAAGTCTAAGTAGGTAGGGGCCACCGAAAGGGCCTGAAGATCTCCAACTCTCTTTAGTGAGGTGATTGCCAGTAACAGGGCAGTTTTAAATGTCAGATGTCTATCTGAGATATCTTGTATTGGCTCGAATGGAGCTTTACAAAGAGCCTCTAGAACCACAACCAAATCCCAGGGGGGAACACGGGATCGTATTGGAGGTCTCAGCCTCAGCGCACCGCGGAGGAAACGTGTAACTAGGGGGTGTCTACCCACTGACTGACCATTGAAAGGGACGTGGAAAGCAGCTATGGCCGCCACGTAAACCTTTAAGGTGGAGTGGGATAACCCCGCAGAGAGCCTGGCTTGTAAAAACTCCAGAACTGTACCAACTGGGCAGTCTGCTGGGTCAAGCTGGCGGTCTCTGCACCATGAAGTGAAGAGCTTCCACTTCAGGGCGTACAGTTTCCTCGTAGAGGGAGCTCTGGATTGGAGTAGGGTCTCAACAACCTCGGCTGAGAGACCAGCTGCTAACAGCTGTGCCCCCTCAGGGGCCACACCCACAGCTTCCACAACTCCGGGCGAGGGTGAATTATCGGGCCCTGCGCCTGTGAGAGTAGGTCTGTCCTGATCGGTATCTCCCACGGAGAGCCGTCGAGGAGCGAGACTAGATCTGAGAACCATACTCGGCCCGGCCAGAACGGGGCTAGTAGTAGTAGACGGGCCCCGTCCCAGCGTACTCTCGCCAGAACTCCCGGGAGCAGAGCGATAGGGGGAAAAGCGTACAGATGAAGCCTCGGCCAGGTCTGTACCATAGCGTCCAGTCCCAGAGGAGCTGGATGAACTAGAGAGAACCAGAGGGGACATTGCGATGTCTCCTGAGTCGCAAAGAGGTCCACCTGGGCTGTACCAAATACTCTCCATATCTGCTTCACCACCTCGGGGTGAAGCATCCATCCCCCGGGCCTCGGCCCCTGTCTCGACAGTATGTCTGCTCCCACATTCAATCTCCCAGGAATATACGCTGCTCTGATCGAGAGGAGTTTGCCCTGGGACCACAGAAGGATCTGGTGTGCCAGCTTGTACAAGGGGCGCGAACGCAGACCCCCCTGGTGATTGATATAAGAGACCACTGATGTGTTGTCGGTGCGCACCAACACATGGTGACCTCTCAGGTCTGGGAGGAAATATTTCAATGCTCGATAGACCGCTAGTATCTCTAGGCAATTGATGTGCCATGTTAGATGGCGACCACTCCACAGACCGCGGGCAGGGTGGCCGCTCATGACCGCACCCCAACCGGTGAGGGACGCATCTGTCGCTAGCGTTACACGGCGACAAGGAACTCCCAGCACCGGGCCCTGATTCAAGAACCAAGGTTTCCTCCACATGTCTAAGGCACGAAGGCACCGCCGCGTGACCTTGATAACTCGACGTGGATTTCCCCTCGGGGAAAAGCCCTTGGACTTGAGCCACCACTGTAGGGGTCTCATGTACAGCAGGCCAAAAGGTATCACGTTGGACGCAGCTGCCATCAGCCCTAACAATCTCTGGAATTGTTTGACAGTGAGTGACTGGCCTTCTTTGACTCTCTCGACTGATGTGAGGATCGACTCGATCCGAGCAGGAGACAAGCGTGCCTGCATCGTGGTCGAATTCCACACTACGCCTAGATAGGTGGTTCTCTGAACTGGAGAAAGTACACTCTTCTTGGCGTTTAGTCTCAAACCCAGCTCCCCCATGTGTGCGAGAACGACATCTCGATGTCGAGCCGCCATCTGCTCTAAATGAGCTAGGATCAACCAATCGTCGATATAATTTAAAATGCGGATGCCCTGCATACGGAGGGATACCAGAGCCGCATCCATACATTTCGTGAACGTGCGGGGTGAGAGTGCGACACCAAAGGGAAGTACTCGATATTGATAAGCTTTGCCCCCGAAAGCGAACCTCAGAAACTTCCTGTGTTGTGGAAGGATGGATATGTGGAAGTATGCATCTTTGAGATCTATTGTGACAAACCAGTCCTCGGATCTGATTTGAGCTACAACCTGGTTGACAGTAAGCATCTTGAACTTCAGTGACATAACTGAGCGGTTCAGGAGACGTAAGTCTAGGATCGGACGCAACCCCCCATCCTTCTTTGGAACTATGAAATACCGGCTGTAAAATCCGGATTCCCTGTCTAGAGGAGGGACCACCTCGATGGCCTCCTTCCTTAATAGGGTATTCACTTCTTGTTCCATAACCAGAGCCTGCTGGGGGCCGACCACAGTCGGTGTAACCCCGTTGAACTTCGGTGGTGGATGACCGAACTGAATGCAATAGCCTCTTTCTATTGTACGCAGGACCCATTGAGATACATTTGGCAGTAGCTTCCACGCTGCTAAATAATCTACTAAGGGAATCAGTCTCTCGAGACTGACCTCTGGTGTAAGAGGCCCCCGAAGGGGCAGCGAGCATCCCAGCTCCGCTACGCTCACGGGCGGAAGTAACTGGGGGTGGCGCTCGCTGGAGGCCGCTGCGCCCTGAAGCTCTGGCAGGGTTGGCAGACCGACCTCCTGAGGGTACTGAGGTGAGACGGGCACCGTGTAATGAGGTGAACCATGCTCTACCCCAACAGGGGCTACCCTCTGGATCCTGGCGTCAGAATCTTTTCATCGAGGACTTCCGGGCTTCGATGACAGATCTTAAATCGGTTTTCGCCCTAGAAGCCCCCGACTCAGAGCGTCGTTGCCCTCGGTCCCGACGTGGGGGAGCACGAGTGGCGACGCTCTGCTTTTGCGCTTCCCGGTGTGAGGAGCCGGTATGTGGCGTGGTCATCTCCCGCCCAGATGCACCACGAGAGCGACGAGGGAGGAAACTCTGGAACGCCGCCGCCTGCTTGTGTGCCTCCTGGAACCTGTCGACGACAGTATTAACTGTGTCGCCGAACAGGCCCGAGGCTTGAAGCGGGGCGTCCAGGAGGCAGACCCTGTCTCGTTCTTTAATTTCTGACAGGGTCAGCCACAAATGCCTCTCCGCGGCCACTAAGGCTGCCATAGACCGCCCAATTGCGCGAGCGGTCTCCTTAGTGGCGCGGAGGGAGAGATCAGCGGTCTTTCTGAGTTCTTCAATATCTTCAGACTTAATCCCCTCCCCCTCATCGACATCTCTCAGCAGGTCAGCTTGATAAGCTTGCAGGACTGCCATAGTATGAAGGCACGCCCCAGCCTGACCTGCTGCCACATAACCTTTGCCCACTAGCGATGATGTAACTCGAAGCGGCTTAGTGGGCAATGTCGGAGCCTTTAGAGATGAGGCCGAACCGGGTGACAGATAGCCCGCGAGCGTCTGTTCAACCCGTGGCATCGCTCTATAACCACGCTCTCCCAGCCCCATCACGTTGCCATAATATAGTGAATCAGGGCCAAAGAGGCGGGTCGAATACGGGTGATTCCACGATCTCGATAACTCATCATGGAGATCGGGAAAATACGGAAGGCTCCGACGTGGAGGTGGTTGCTTCGGCCGCAGAAAGCGTTCGTCTAATTTGCTTCTCTGCGGCTCAGTCTGTTTTTCAGCAGGCCAGTCGATTTTTAATTTATCTACTGCACGCGTGACCACCTCCAAAAGCTCCTCATACTGGGGCGACAGGGGTGGCGAATCCCCAGCAACAGTCTCCACATCGACCTCCTCGGAGGACGAGAGGTGAAGAGCTGATCCCTCACCCTGGGGGGAAGAAACCGACGAGCGTGCTTCCGAACCCAGGGCTTCGGCGCCGGATCTGGCAGATGAGGAAGGAGATAAGGACTGGCCCGTCTCCATTCCTTCTGACAGATCCACCTGCGAACCCCACGAGTGCAGTAAGTAGCCGCTCTGCCTCAGCAGAAGCGGGACCAGCACCGCGAGGAACGCTGGTGAAGGCTCCCTCCTCGAAGAGAGCCCTCCGGGATCGAAGCGTCCGCATTGGCAAACGTTCGCAATGCGGGCAGTCGGCCCCCTCGAGAGCCGACTCAGCGTGCTTCGATCCCAGGCAAGACACGCACAGCCTGTGTGTATCCCCGCTCGTAATGTAGCGAGTGCAGGGAGGAACACACAATCTGTAACGTGGCTTGGAATCGCCCTTCAAATGTTTGGTCTTTTGCTTCTGCTTAGGCATATTGAGCTGTTTTAGTGATCTTTTTAAGCTAAGGGACAGACAACAATAAATAGGACCAACAGGACAGACTTTTGACATGCACACACAGAGCGCTTGCTGACAGATTCGAAGCTGAAGCCAGCTGCACGGCACGTGCTTTTATAGCTTCCTGGTCGCTACGTCACCCCGCCCGTGACGTCACGCCTTTCCGATGGACTGATTGCACACGATATTCAGAGTCGGTCTCGTCAGGGACGTTCCCCAAAAGCGTTTCGACACAGCTCGAGTTCCTGAAAAGGAACTGGGCCATATTAAATTCAGCTAATTACTGTGAGCAGTAAAATGATATCTGGAGTCAATAAAATAAAATGAAATAAAATATCCCCCAAGTCAATATGCAACAGATTATATCAACATTTATTATGACTTTTTGAAATTATTTTCGTTTGATGACTCCCAATCACTCTGCTCTGTATATTAGATTAAAAAAAAAACATTTAAAATAAAATCCAAAGCAAAGTGTGTAGAATACAAATGGCATAAATCCAGGTCTGTGTGCACTAACCAAGCATCTATCGTTGAGATAAATGGTAATACTAATGGATAGCTGTCTCCGGATGGAGACAGATGGATGGATGGACTTTCAATTTGATGGATAAAGATTTAAGTTCAGTTTAACTTCAGATACATGTACATTCTAGGAATTGTGAGTTAGTAACAGCAGAGAGACAATAATATACTGTCCATCTTACTGCATTGTGTGTGTGTGTGTGTGTGTGTGTGTGTGTGTGTGTGTGTGTGTGTGCTCTCAGGTCAGACGAATGAAACAGCTACTACAAACCAAATATATAAATCTGACCTCTATCTTTTCTTTCTGTGCTCCTGAGTGAAACGTATCAGTAATCAGAAGCTGTGATTTCAACTACTCAATAGACCACATAGAGTAAGAAAGACAAAAAGAAGGAGAAAAAAAGAGAGGGGGTGGTGTTACAACACTGTAAATTAAACTTTATATGGGTCTAGCCTGCTAATGAGAAAACAATTCAAATTCAGAATGCAACATTTTTAAAAGCAGTACTTTGATAGACATTAACGGTAACTAGAAAACGAATTAAACTGCACTAGGCAGAAGACTTGATTTGGAGGAGAAGAATTGTTGAATAAAATATCACAAAAAGTATTCTCGCAGCCTTGTAAAATTACTGTTAAACCACTGATGTCTCATGGACAGTTTTACCAAAGTCTTTATTACGTTTTTAGGTCTGGGTGATTTGATTTCTGTTGCATTGCTGTCTACGCAGGGTCAGAACGCTCTCGGATTTCATAAAAAAAAAAAAAAAAAAAAAAAAAAAAATTATTTGTGTTCCAGAAATTAATGGAAGGTCTTAAGGGTTTGGAATGACATGAGGATGAGTAATAAATGACATAATTTTTATTTTTTTCATTTTAACCCTTTAAAGTGAGTAAAGAATTAATCTGTAAAAAATGCCAGTGAGTGTTTAGGATTGTGTCAAGACCACCATCATATACAAGTACACACACACACACACACACACACACACACACAAAATTCCCCTAATTCTTTGAATGACACAGTCAAAAGACTTACCCCATGGTAGAATCACATAGTTCATGGCAGTACTGCGTTAAGAAGACAGAGAGAAAACTTTAAATGAAATGCAATAATACAAATCTCAGAAGATAAAATTAGAGTCATATTTATTAACCTCATTTGGTCAGTTTATAATTACACAGTGGCTGTTTGATCACAGTGGGTAATGGACAGTTTCGAACATAATTTCTTTGCTCGGGACATTTCTGATGTCCCTTGTTGACCTCTTGCTCAGATTTGCTCTCTCAGTAATCTTTTGTGTTTTGAAAATGGTACAGAACCTATACTGCATTGTCCTTGCAGTTAAACAAGTGATGGTTCACTTCAGCTGGTTGCTTCAAATGTCACTCAGGGGAGTAAAAAAAAATGGGGTGGGGGGATAAATCAGAATAGAAATATACAAAAATAGGCCATGAGCAAGAGCCAGTTTTGGTTTACAGTTGGTCTCACCGTCCAATTAAAAACATTTACATTTAGAAAACACATACAGCATTTACATATCAGATGTGAGTAGCTCTCAATAACAGCATAGTCACTGAAGCATCTCTCTCGATTAATTAAAAGCAAGAGAATTGTGTCAAATTGCATTTGATTTTCACATTAAGTCTCGGCCGTTCTTCATGACTTGACTTTTTTTGGCAGGTAGTGCAAGACTTACTGATGCATGGCGAACACTTTGGAGCATTATGAGGAAAACGTGGAGAAGCCATTACAAAGTGTGCCCCAATTTCTTCCAGATGCATGCTGGGTAAGTGCTGGCTGTGCTGACGAACGAGGTCGCGGGGTGGAGAGAATGACACATAGACGCCAAAAGCAGATGGATTTTGAAATGTACTCAGTTTTACATGCAATACTGTCACAATCACAACCGCACAATCATCACACAAACTACACTTTAATGTTAAATAATAATGCTCATTGAAGATGATGCATTGAGCCATATTGAAATATTCCAGATTGAACAATGAATAAACAACACAAAGAAGGTGGAGATAACAATTTGCATCGCACAATCATGACACAAACTACACTTAAGCATACAATAATAATGCTTTGATGATGATGTATTCAGCAATATCTAAATACTGTATTTCTTGAACATTTAAGAATGAATGAAGCAACACAAAGAAGCAACAGGAAAATATTCAATACACTACATGCGACATTTTAGAATGATGCTAAATATAGAAATCCAGGAAGCAATAGAGCTGGGAAGATGGTAAATATGGTAAACATATGTAATAGGTTTCTCAAAAATATAGAAAATATTTAACAAACAACAAACAAATGGTAAAAAAAGGTCTTGACATCATTAAAATAAGGTACATTAATTTTATAAGCAAAACTCTACAAAATGTTGAGAATAAGGCTCTGTTCCAAAAGCCTACAGCGTTCCCTGCTGACTACTGTCTACATGGGCAGCTGCTTTCTAAATGACACAACTCATTCCACTAGAGTTTGACATTAGCATGTTGCCAAGCACCTTTGTAGAATCATAATGTTGCCCTAATAATCTTAAAAATGCACAGCACACTCACATTATGAGTAAAATATTTCTTTTTTAATTACACCAACATTTAGGAAAATACTGCTTCAAAGGGGGGTTTCATTAAGATTCATTTAGTGTGAAAAACATTTTAATAATCTAAAGAGCTTTTTCCAGTATATAGTATGTAGTGCGATGGAGAAGTTCCATCTACATTAAAGGTTCTTCATCATGAAAAACCATCAATACCAATATTTTTTTAAGAGTGACAGATGCTTAAAAAATGAAGCTGATGAACAATGAACTAAAAGAATTAAATAAAATGTAAAGTTTGTGAAATATATGACAAACAATTTTTTTATGTAAATAGCCTTTGATATTTTGTCCTTTAGCAGACAAGCCAATTAAGTTGAAGTGTTGGTGAATCAAAAAACTGGTACTATGACATTTAATGCAAAAGCAATTAACCGTCTTTTAGCGTGATGTGTTATTATTTCATCAAAGTGCAGTGCAATTCCATCAAGAAAAGGTGATCACACAGTTTGGCTTCAGGCTAAAAATATCTCCTTAAACTTGCGGATCTGAAATGGAATCTGTCAAATCAATGTCATGTTATGGCAGCAATAGAAAAATCTTTACTGGTGATGGTCTGAGAGTGATAAAAACCACACGTTCGACCACACACACAAACTTTAGCTGAAAGACATGCAAATACACATGGCTGTTTATTCTTGAGCTGGATTTTAGTGCTGAAGAGGTTTCTTCTTAATACGATGAGTTTGTGTCCAAAAAAATGAGTAGGAGAGAATTCCTCGCAGATAACAGTATCTCATTCCTGTAACAGTGAATAACCAGAGGATGCGATTAAAATCAGACCACAAGGGCTCCAACAACCTGTCCATATACAAGGTTAAAGGGATCTCTACAACTGTTCCTGTCACGCACACACTCACTGTGAGAGGAGGCTGCTGAGAAGGAGTGCGGTTGATATTGATTAGTGATATGGATCATCTCTCTGCACTCTTGCATGACTCCTGTTCTCTTTCTAGCACTCAATCTATCATAACTCAGCACGTCTCCATCAGAACGTTGCTTTCTGTCTGCCAATGACACCCAGAACTCTCTATCCTCGTCCTTGAACGTGCAGAGGTTATCTGAACACATTTGCCCAGATCTGCAAAGCAGAAACCTACCTTTAGCTTGGGGCTTTGTCCTGTCTCCTAATATGAACAAATCTAAACATCCTTAAAACAAGACAGCTTCAGAAGCAAACTTGTGTGGAATGCTGCCTAAGAAGCGTCTTAAAGGAAGAGTTCACCTGAAAATTTGCTCACTCTCAGGCCATCCAAGATGTAGATGAGTTTGTTTCTTCTTCGAAACAGATTTGGAGAAATGTAGCATCGCATCACTTGATCACCAGTGGAACCTCTGCAGTGAATGGGTGCCATCAGAATGAGAGTCCAAACAGCTGATAAAAACATCACAATTATCCATAAGTAATGCACATCACTCCAGTCCATCAGTCAATGTCTTGTGAAGCAAAAAATGCCTTAATACATCAAGACATTTTTAACTTCAACGGTCAAATATTTTACAATGGAGACTTGACTCAACTGATTCCAAAATAATTAAGTTTTCCTAATAAGCATAAAAAATAAACAGCCCACACAAATATTGAGTACATTTTTTTTTAATCACATTGAACATTTTTTGTTCACATTTTTTATTTTATTTTGTTTTCAGTAATGAATGATAAGTATATACATATTCAACACTTAATTTGTCTTATGTGATTGGGATTATATTTTTCCACTGTTTGGTACAGGACATTCTGGGAATGTCAGAATTAAATCAGTAAAATCGGTAAAATCAAATTAGAAATGTTACATTTCATATAATTTTATTACGTTTTTCTTTTTAAGCAAATTTAAAGCAAATTAACCATTATGCATAAATGGGATTTGTTGCTTTTCTGTGTTGAATTATTGCATGAAATATTAGCTGTCTTTAAAAGAAAGAAAGAAAGAAAGAAAGAAAGAAAGAAAGAATTGAATTATTAGTTGTTTTCGCCCAGAAGCATGTAAAATATTCATAAACTTGTTACGGAAGCCTAAACGTAATTATTGCAATGATATGTTGCAGACTGTGTGTGTGTGTGTGTGTGTGCGTGTGTTGCTGCTTGAAGATGTGGGTTATAAATGCCAAGGCTTCCCCTTACTGACAGATCCCACACAATGACCTTTAGCCAGACTTACACAACAACTCAAGAGCCTGTTATTCCTCATGTATACACAACCACACATATACACAGAAGCAGCTTGGATGTTAGAACAGCACTCCCAGTCGCTGAAGACTTCACTGGACGCAAGCGTTAACTCTAATAGAGGTCACAGCTTCACTTTGGTGCTGGCAGAAACCTGCAGACTCCATTATTACTGGGGCTTTTATTGTGACCATGGCGTGCAATACAGAGAGTAAAAAGGCACAGAACGCCTACTTGCTTTTTTGCCCCTGTGTCATTTCCATTCTCCAAAATCTTTCCATCTTCCCGTTCCTACACTATCTACTAGAGGCCCTCTAGACTAACAGACACACACTGCTGGGAAACAGTCCATCTACATAATTTTAAATGTTATGCTAATGAAACAAGTAAAGCTGTGAGGGATATATATACATTCTGTTCAAGGGGTTGAAATGTTGTATACCTCTGTGTAATCTGTTTGTACTCAAATTGTTGGTTTAGACTTAACTATTAGATTACATCATCTGGCTGTTTCTTTTGCCATTGACTGCCATTCAATAATATCAATCAGTGTGTTCATGAAATTCAATTTTTGCAAGCAACACTTAGACTACTTAAAAAGTTTTGGGTCGGTAAGATTATTTTTTATGTTTTTCAAAAAGTTATTGTAACAATTTTACAGGTTTTATAAGGTTCTCAGGCTGCAATTGAACACTTAAAGCAGAACATGTCATGTCTGTGACTAGTTTGCATGATTTGTGGAATTTTTTAAAGATATTCAAAATGCACACATTCAAGAGTCTCCAAAGAGTCACAGTTTTTGGCAAATAAACTAAATATACCCAACTAAAATAGGGAAGTTAACAGAAAACTGGCCAACAATTTGAAAATGTATGAAGAAACATTCTTCCAGTTATGTTAATAGAATATTTGTTCAAAGTTTTCTGGTCTATAATAACATTCTCAAAAGATTAGCACAAAAACATTAATTATACATCATTTGTGGAACTTTTTCAAAACATTTCAAATAGACATTTTAGAAATAACCTTTTTATAACTTGCGCACAAAACGTTTTCTTGTAGCTTTATAAAAGTACAGTTGAACCACTGATATCGTACACTTTTTTTAATCTTTACTACCGTTCTGGGCCTTGAACGTGTCAGTTGTGTTGCTGTCAATGGAGCTCAAAAAACTCTCGGATTTCATGAAAAATATCTTAATTTGTGTTATGAAGAGGAAAATAGATAAAAAATAGAAAAAAATTTGTTAGCTGGGTATTTATATTCTGCTTTGTTTTCAGGGTTATAACCCATAATCACTTATCCAAATATTATGAAATTGGCAGATAATTCTATCCAAAGCAGCTTACATTACCTTCAAGCTATATACAGTATTTTATCAGTTCATGCATTCCGTGGGAATCAAAACCATGACCATGGTGTTGCATCATAGCACAATGTTCAACTGTTTGACCTATAGCAATAGCATATAAGCCACAGCATGTGCCAGAATTCACAAAAATCTGAATTTGCAAGTCTACGGAAACAAAGTCTGTGAGCCATCATTCTGATTCCTCTCCTCCTGTCCCTGCACCCTCCCTCTCCTCCATCCCTCCGCTCGATGGGCATTGATTACCCAGAGCCTGACGCCCAGGTCCCATCGAGGAGTAAGTGGATACAGCTCTCGACCTCCTACAAGTTTGCATGCGCCCCTGAAGGGACAGGTCGAGGTAAATTAATAGTGTTCTCACTCATAGTAGATATCACTAATGTATCTGCTATTGATGAAGTGAGACAACACGAGTAGCTTCGCCTTTACTTAATGCAAAACATAAATCTGTCAGGACAGTGCCAAGGAGCCTAGGCAGATGGCGGGGGGCATCACTAGATTGTAGTAGCTCTTGTTCATGAAGGTGATCCAAAAAATACTGTATTATCTACACTAGAAAGGACTTGTAATTCACTACCTTATAGTAAACTGAAGTTGGTATGGTTGGGCACTGGTTTTCATGACTTTTTTCTTGCCAAAAAGCCCATTAAAATTTCCAATGACATTGAGTGTACTTGTCTTGAATGACAATGGAATATGACAAAGAATTGATTTTGTCTTCCTGTAGCTCGACCACTATAGCACAGAACTCATAATGCCAAGGTCATGCTCTTGATTCCCAGCACGGAACGCATGCACTGATAAAGTGTACACTTTGAATCCACTGTAAGTCCCTTCGGATGAAAAGCATCTAGATTCATGCATGTTAAATATCAGTCAGATACAAAATAAGTCTTGAGATGGAAAAGATGGCTAAAGGAATACTGTCTTCAACAATTTTTAAGGATCAAAAACGTAGAAGATACAGTAAATGACAAATGTTAAAAGAGTTTATCTAAAATTGGAAATTCCAAATTTGCTATTCGTTGAGTTCTTGCAGAGAAAATGAGAAATTATACAATGTATACCTTGAATGCAGTGAAAGTCACATTGAAACAAAGTATCTGGCAAATGCATAAATGTATTACTTGCACACATGTTTGCATTTCCTGTACACTTTTGATAGTCTATTGTTTTTTTTTTTTTACTTTCTTGTTCCTTATTTAATAATTTGTTATTCTTTATTCATTTTACAGCATGTTCGTCAACCATGCTGTGTTTAAATGCTCTATAAATAAACATTAATTGATTGATAAATTTAAATGCAGTTGCAATACTTACCCTCATGTTGTTCCAAACAAATATGTTGGTATCTATATTTGTGTAACATAAAAAGAGAAGAATCTTCACACAGAATCTTCACACAACTTAAGCTAAGTCAAGTTAAGCACCAAAATAAATCACACATAAATAACTGCAGAAATAAATCACAAAACAACATACAAGTATAGTCAATATGACTCACGCGCAACATTAAGTAATACAAGAGTTTCTTGTGAAAAACCAACTGAAATGAAGAATGATGTGTTGCATCAAAAAAGCTTTACATTAAAGGTGTCAGAAAGATAGATACATGTATGTGTGTGTGTGTGTGTGTGTGTCTATTAATGAGTTAACTATTGCTGTCACATCTGTTATTGCATCTGAAATCTTTTCATTTGCTTGCAGTAAGCATTCACAAAACTCTGAGCACAGCATTTGGATTAACTTTAAAACTCATGCAAATCCCTATGAAATAATAAGTGCTCTAATTGAGTTTAATGCAACTGTTCCAGTGTTTAGTTATAAACAAGCGGTAAGCTGCATGTTTGTGTGTTTGCACTGATTGTTCACTGTAGCTATGTTGATTGGCTCATAGCTCACATGTAGTGACAAGACCAGCTTTTACAACGAAAGAAAGGAGCATTACACACACACACACACACACACACACACACACAATTGCTCTCACTCAACAGCCAGGAAAATTACTGACCACCACAAAATGGCAATAAAATCAATCTCAAGGTTTCACTCCATTACATTTCAAATTGATCTCTCGTCAGATATTTTCTCTCTCCTCTTCTCACCTTCCATCCTTCTTTTTCATGTCTCATGATACAGGATATAATGACATATAAATGGCCTCACACCAGATTCAAATTTTTTTTAACAAACTAATTATAATCACACAGTTATTTTTTACGAATGTCCACAATAATATAATATAATATAATATAATATAATATAATATAATATAATATAATATAATATAATATAATATAATATAATATAATTCATACTTTAACAAGCTTAAAAAAATAAATAAAAAGAAAATAATTTATGAAAAAAAGTAAACAAAATTAAAACTGTACAAAGTTGCATTAGTGATTTTATAAAACTAGCTTGCTTGAGCTGTGAGCACAGCCAAGTTTCTATATGGAAACTATTATTTCAATATCACACCCTTCAATTTAAAGGCCAGAACATCTGAATTGGCACAGCAGGATACATGTGCATGTGATTCAAAAGCAGGTGATTACTGTCAATTTATGTGGCAGTTTCAGACTTCGCAAAAAAAATTCTTTAGTGTTTTGATCGAAGGAGACATATTCGGTTACACAAGTGGAGGCAGATGGATTGTATTATCGGAAATTCTCAACAAGATAGAAACTCAAATCCGTCCATGCTGAATGGTTTCCTTTTCAATAATGCACACTTTAACCCTCAGCGATGTCATCAGGTTGTGTGCTGGCAGATATCAGGGTCATCGTTTTGCTGTCACTGTATTCTTCCTCCAATAGCTTCTGTCTGCAGTAATCAAAGAAGAGAAACATCATGTGAGCGGTTTTGACAAGCGTAGGAGTCATGTCTTGTTTTGGCGCCACGTAGCCTTGTGCTTTGCCAAGACGAGACCATTTTCCTCAGAAGTCTGTTCCCTTATTTACAGTAGATGCTCGCAGGTGTAACTGCAATTGTAATTCACAGTTTGGCCTCAAAATAACAGTTAAGGTCAAAGTTTATTCACATATAATTTGAAGATGTAGGCTACTAAACAATCATGTATTAGAGTCTGTGTCCACTTTTTCAGTTCACTTTTTCATATTACATAGGTGTGATTTTATATAGTTTATTGTCTTGGCCATGGTGATCATATGTAGACAGGTTTGCAACCTCAATTTCTTTAGGCAGTTAAGCATAAAAATAAAACTGAATAATAAAAATAAAGCATAGCATGTTTTTCTGAAAATAAACCTAAGCCATGTTGTAAATAGTTGTAAAAAGTACTTTCAGTAATACATAGAACAATTTATTTACAGGAAAAAAAATAAATAAATAAACATACTTTAATGAAGAATGTTTTGTGGAAGAAAAAAAAAAAATATATGCTGTATTAAAAAAATTAATGTACATAATTACTTCTCTTTTATTTATATTTGGATATAAAGCAAAACAGAAACACAAAGACCATACTCAGGCTTATTTACAAATAAATCACACTACAAAAATTAATAATGTATAAAACTTATTCATTTAATTTTGAACTTACATCACTTACATCACAAAAATAAACTACAGAAATTAGATTAGAAAGTCAAAACTACAGTCGTGGCCAAAAGTTTTGAGAATTACATAAATATTAGTTGTCAAAAGGTTTGCTGCTAAACTGCTTTTAGATCTTTGTTTCAGTTGTTTCTGTGATGTACTGAAATATAATTACAAGCACTTCATATGTTTCAAAGGCTTTTATCAACAATTACATGACATTTATGCAAAGAGTCAGTATTTGCAGTGTTGCCCCTTCTTTTTCAGGACCTCTGCAATTCGACTGGGCATGCTCTCAATCAACTTCTGGGCCAAATCCTGACTGATAGCAACCCATTCTTTCATAATCACTTCTTGGAGTTTGTCAGAATTAGTGGGTTTTTGTTTGTCCACCCGCCTCTTGAGGATTGACCACAAGTTCTCAATGGGATTAAGATCTGGGGAGTTTCCAGGCCATGGACCCAAAATTTCAACATTCTGGTCCCCGAGCCTCTTATTTATCACTTTTGCCTTATGGCACGGTGCTCCATCGTGCTGGAAAATGCATTGTTCTTCACCAAACTGTTGTTGGATTGTTGGAAGAAGTTGCTGTCGGAGGGTGTTTTGGTACCATTCTTTATTCATGGCTGTGTTTTTGGGCAGAATTGTGAGTGAGCCCACTCCCTTGGATGAGAAGCAACCTCACACATGAATGGTGTCAGGATGCTTTACTGTTGGCATGACACAGGACTGATGGTAGCGCTCACCTTTTCTTCTCCGGACAAGCCTTTTTCCAGATGCCCCAAACATTCTCACCTGAGTTAACAAGACGATTACTGAAATGATCTCAGCAGGTCCTTTAATGACAGCAATGAAATGCAGTGGGAAGGTTTTTTTGGGATTAAGTAAATTTTCATGGCAAAGAAGGACTATGCAATTCATCTGATCACTCTTCATAACATTCTGGAGTATATGCAAATTGCTATTATAAAAACTTAAGCAGCAACTTTTCCAATTTCCAATATTTATGTAATTCTCAAAACTTTTAGCCACGACTGTACATTGACAATGTAACATAAAAAAAAAAAAGATATTGAAAATTTTAATGTACCCATTTTTTCCACTGTTTTCTCTTGGCCAATAGAGAATGGCTAATAAATAATGTATTTGTTAAGCATTCTCTCAAGAAGAGAAAATAGTCCCTCCATTTTCTCCTTGTTCTCCTGTGCTCTTCTCTGCTCAATATAATCGAAATGCGATTTTCATGCGCATCTCGTCAGTAAAGCCAGTGCTTTCAGATGGAGCAGCATTTAATACAAAGAGCCATAGTTCACTGACAAGCTGAACAATATTGTGTTCATAATCGGCAATAAATTGCCTGCGAATAGGAACGCGATATTGCGTAGCTAGTAAGAGATTTATTGCTCTGTGTATTAAATGTCGTTCTATCTGAAAACACCTGCTCTGAAAGCTTGAAAGCACATACAAAAAAAAAGAAAAAACAGGGAAAGATTATTGCCTTACATAATCATTGTTTTATTGTTTGTGTGCTTTGTTTTTTTTGTGTGTGTGTGTGTGTTTTTTTTACCTGGCTTTTAACACTAGTTTCGCTAGGTATTTGAGTAAATTAAAACACAACACTTACATTTCAATGTGAATTCCCCCACAGAACTGTCATCCTCCATGTTCTTTGAATATAAATTCCATTTTCATCTGCACACAAGGGAATCTGGGATATGGTAGGGTGCGAAGTCTCCATCAGATGTGCACTTGATTTTCATGGGAAAAGGAGGGTCCAATTGAACTCGCTTTCGAATTATGTCAGTTTTTGTCTTGCCGCTGTGAC
The DNA here is from genome assembly GCF_963082965.1 of Carassius carassius. Lineage (NCBI taxonomy): Eukaryota > Metazoa > Chordata > Actinopteri > Cypriniformes > Cyprinidae > Carassius > Carassius carassius. Next base: position 6,197,880 of record NC_081762.1, on the reverse strand, counting down.
ACAATCGCTCGTTTAATGATCTGTAATTTAATTATCACCAAATTGTTTTTTGTGATAACTAAACAAATATTTAATTACTATAATACTGATTTCTCGCTAGAACTAACACCAAAAGTGCAAAAAGATAGTCAGAAATATACATTTACACGCAGATTGTGTTTTTCTTTTAGCTCAACCATCACGGAATGGAATGCACATGATTGTGGGATGTCAAAGGCAGCGAAGGATACATCTATGCTGCCTTCAAAATTCGATCAGAAGAAGGTACCTCTGGAGACAGGAAGTAAAACAGAATTTGCATTTGAACATGCCTTGTTGGCTTCCCGCCTTGGAATGCGTCCTCCGAAGGCAGCATTTTAGAGTTTTCGGATGCATCCAGGCGGGAAGGAAGTCGACCGAAAGTTGAAGTCGGCCGCGTGCCGCCATCTTGTAGCAGAACTTCACTTGCGTTAGCATCCCATTGACTCACATTCATTTTGGCGTCACTTTGACAGCGAATAAATTTACATCTGAGGCATTTAAAGACTCCATTTGTCCATTATTTATTTCTAAAGATACACAACAATGTATAAAGGGCTCCATTACCTTCTATGTTACATTATGGCCCCGTAGAAACAGTTTTTGTAAAAATAGGCTAACGATTGCGTCATAACCACTCGACTCTCTGTCGCACAGTACTGTAGAGAAATTACCGTACAGACAGGAGGATAAGCTCGCAGGCAATCGGGGAGACGTCAAGAAAGAAGCCCATAGATACAAGCCCTGGTGTTACATTTTAAAATACTATACAAAATAATTAATCAGAATACTTGTACTGATAACTCACGCCAAAGAACTCCCCACTCAAGCTCGCCGTCTCTGCAAGATTAACGATGGCAGTTTGCACGCACAGCTACTAGAAGATTTACATCTGTCAGACAGGTTGCTGACGCCATCAAGCTTAGTTTGAGTCTGCGCGTCAGAAACGGAAATGCTAAAAATTGCAAAAAATGGGCTTCACTTGAGTTCCAATGGGGTCGCTGTGTCCATTTCTTTTACTGTCTATGGATGCATCTTTAGAGAGCCGTTTACTTCATTCCGGAATGAATCAGCCGTTGAATGAATGACTCATAAAGACATTTACCACCTGCTGGCAGATTAATTTTTATAATTTAGAGTATCATTTCATAAAAAAACAATAATAATAATAATAATAATAATAATAATAATAAAGCATTAAAGGGATAGTTCACCCTAAAAAAATTATTCTGTCATCACTTACTCACCCTCATGTTGTTTCAAACCTTTCTTTTGTTGAACATAACAGAAGGTATTTTGAAGACTGTTGGTAACAAAACTGTTTTGGGTAATGACTTTCATTCTATAAACAAAAAATACTGAGATGTTTCTCAAATTATTTTCTTTTGTGTTCCATGGTTTATGTAAGGCAATTTTAGCCTGAATGTCTCAGTAATACATTTTATGTTGAATCAAATTAAATATTTCTTTCTAAAGCTACAATTTGTAATGTCTACTTGATATTTTCTCATTTAACACAACAAATAATATTTTGTGGGTATTTTCAAAGTCAAATTTATGTTGCGATTAATTAGATTAATTAATTGAAGCATCATGTACTGTAATTAATTAGATTAAAATGTAAATTAATTTAAACCATTGCTTCTGGCCATAATCCATAATAACATTTCCTCCAGTGATAAAGTCCATCTCCTGTTCTCTCACATCCAAATCCACTGACAATTTTGTTTAGAATGGTTTATACTGTTTTTGCTTGATCACTACATATTTCCCTCCTGATTCTGATGAGACAACTTTTTCAATGGAGAAAGCTAAATTATGGAGGACTTATATTTCAGAAGGAAGCAATGTTTGAAGTTTAATCATCTTGATGGAATTGTTTCTTACAAACAGCTTTTCACTTCACAAAATGTTAACTGATGAAAAAAAATAATCAATTAATAAACATACAGTTGCAATACCGCTGTTGGATGTTATCGATGAGAGTGTATATAAATGTTAAATCAAAAAGCCTCTTTTTTTACTTTGCAATTTACATGATATAGACAACAGCTGGTGTTTTATGTTTCCTTTGTTAAGTGCTGCTAAAATGTCTCAGGTCTAATATCATTAAAAATAATAATTATAATAAAATATGTCTGAGTCTAATTTATTCTCAAATGTGTTTACCACTAGCTAACTCAATTTCAGTTGGTCATGTCAAGTTTATACGGACAGTTTCTGGTAAATCTGGAAATCTGTCATTGTCAGAATTATAGAGAGACAATTAATAAATTAGTTTATTGTCTATAGAGAGAGAATAAACTAATAATCTGCTTCTTTTATTTTTTTCACAATCTGTCACATGTGTTACAATAAAAATAAATACAAAAGCACCACAACATAAACAAACATAACCCATAATAAAAAAATATATATATTTTTTTTTTAAATGTATTTCATGGATGATTTGGATTTTTTATGTTAAGTCTCTTGTGTTTATCAAGGCTGCATTTATTGGATGAAAACGGTAATATGTAAGCTATTATTACAATTGAAAATATTATTATAAAAATTATTTGAATATGATTTGAAATGTATTTCTGTGATGCAAAGCTGAATTTTCAGCATGATTTCTCCAGTGTTCAGTGCCACATGATTCGTCATAAACCGTTCTGATATACTGATTTGCTGCGCAAGACACATTTTTTATTATTACCATTGTTGAAACCAGTTGTGCTGCACTATTCTTTAATAGAAAGTTAAAACAACGACATTTATTTGAAACATCTATGTAACATTTTAAATGTCTTTAATGTAAAAGTATATAGCCTACCACAAACAGTAGTTTATATTTATTCAAAATCTGTTCTTCCTCTACATTTATCTAATTATTTTAAATATGGGAGATTGGCAGAAAAAAATATTTGATTACACAACCACTATGAACACATTCCATGTTTAATTTGTGTTTGCTAAAGAAAAATAAGAAATAAAAAATAAGAAAAAGCTGATAAGAAAAGAAAAAAAACACTCTATAGGCTCTAAGATGTAAACTTCCACCCACACCTTTACATGAGCAAACCTTCTCTGATGATACAAAATATTAATCATCTGATGGCCGGCACTGCTCTCACTCACTCAGTAATATAGGAGCAGCAGGGCTCAGATTATTAAATTTAATATGCAAATATAGATTCTTAAACGACGTCTTACACAAATCTGGGAGCTTATTTGATGTCTGTGTTCAACGTGAATGATTTGCACAGGTGAATCCAAATGAAATTCACAGATGAAGCCAGAACCTGTCATCTTACAAGTGTCCAAGATTTTATGGTGATATGGAAAAGTGCAAATGTACAGATGGTGCATGTCCTCAGGCATTAGTCTATTCCTAAGGTTCAGATCAAATAGCCCTATGTGACACTAAAAACGCTGTGTTTTGCTGTTCTTAAACAGGAGAAGCCATCTGGTGCTATCTAGTGGATTTACAATGACATTGTTCTCTGTTAGTACCGGGATCAGAGAGAATTTTTTTGTTGTGACATTTGCCAAGTATGGTAACCCATACTCAGAATTGGTGCTCTGCAATTAACCCATCCAAGTGCACACACACAGCAGTGAGAAGTGAACACACACCCGGAGCAGTGGGCAGCTATATATCCAGCGCCCGGGAGCAACTGGGGGTTCAGTGCCTTGCTCAAGGGCACTTCAGTCATGGGTATTGAGGGTGGAAGAGAGCACTGTACATTAACTCTCCACCACCTACAACTCCTGTCAGCACCGAGACTCGAACCTGTGACCATCAGGATACAAGTCCAAATCTCTAACTAGAGATCTGCCCCTAGAGATACTGAAACATTTAGGGGTGTTCCTACAGCCAGTGGGTGGGACTTTGTTTCTCAAAAGTGACATCATTGTCAGTGTGGAGTAACTAAAAGGTTAAAGTGGACACATAGAGAGAGGAAGAGAAGAAACTTAAACACAGATAAAGGAAGATAATTGTGCCAATGTGCCTTCAGGATCACAGATGTACCTGCCAAGAGAAGTTAGAGGTAAGCATGAGAACGCTATACATAACGCATATGCAGATGTGTATGTTTATAATAAGATCCATTATCAAGAGAACAGCAATAATCCAGTGCAGGAGTTTAAACACATGTGTGCAGCAATTTCTGATAATGCTGTGTTGAATCATAATTCATTGTCTTGTTAGTAATATGTCATAAAAAAGGTCATGGTCATTTTTGGTAAAGTCACCGCAGTTCTGTTTTTCCTTGTGAACAGCTGTTTAACACACTTAACAAATATTTGTATTTCTATATTAATGATAACAACTAGTTTATATCTGATGGTAGGTTTGTGTTTTTACTTTACCGATGTCAAAATATCAGCATTCGAAAATTAGTAGTTTAACCTCAAATGCACGTGCACACTGTAACATTTAAAAGTTTATTTGAAATATTTTTTGAAAGAATTTAATGCTTTTATTCAACAACAACTTTAAATTGTTAGTAAAGACATTTATAATAATGCAAAATATTTACATCTCATATAAATGCTGTTCATTGAACTTTCTATTCATAACAAATCGTAGCTGAAAAAAAATTTATAAAATAAAAAAAATAAATGTTTCCATAAAAAAGTAAGCTCATCAATGCAGAAAACTTATTTTATTTTGTTGTTTTTAATCAGCAAATCAACCTAGAAAGCCATATTGCAATTATGTGTTTTAATTAAAAAAATGTATAAAGAAAATTTAAGAAAATAAATCTTTTTTTGCATTTTGTTCAGGTGGAAAGTTATTCCTAAAGGCTATTAAATACTCCTCAAAATTTGTCCCTGTGCCATCTGTCAGACCAGATAGAGAGAGGGAGATTGGGGGTTTTACATAATCTTCTTTGTGACACAACAACAGTCCTGCTGACCTTTATGACCTCTTAAGCCCCTCTGTCCACCCTGAGGACTAAGGTTGTGGGAACTGGACATTTTCAGCATCTGGATGGTTTATGATGGTTCAGCATCTTAACGAAACCATCAGGCCTAGTAGCTACTCTGAAAGGTCATGAAGTATTGTGATAACCTGTAATTGTGGCACCAGGATTAAATTGGTGCTTGTTTGCTTGGATGGGTTTTTAACACGTTATTCAACTCCTTTAATTACATGTAACAATTTAAAAGCTCATCAATATTTATAGTTATAATTTGTACAATAGAATATCTTGCACTGTCTGGTGCCACACTTTTAAAAGTGCCATATATTTGAATGCACACATGCAGTATGCAACAGTTTAATTGAAAAAGTATACTTTTTTTCTGTCTGTTCCTTGCCAAGCTATTGCATAACTTAACTTAGAATGTACTTTATATATATATATAATATATATATATATATATATATATATATATATATATATATATATATATATATATATATATATATATATATATATATTTATAACATCTCTCTCTCTCTCTCTCTCTCTCTCTCTCTATATATATATATATATATATATATATATATAAACATCTTATTTTTTAACATGAAAATACGCTTTTTCTTGTGAATGTGCAAAACTTCTGGTAAGTGCACGAAACAGTCAATATTTGTGATATAAGCCACTGTTTATGATTATGATAATAAACTAAAATCACATGATAACAAATACCAGTTTGCAATATTAGGCAGCAAAACTGATTGTTTTTACACCTTTACTGTTGTTAAAAAAACTAAAATGAAAGGCTGCAATTGTCACAAAGATTATTAAAGTAAAAAATAAATAAAAAATAAATGCCCATTTAAAAATACATGCAATAAAACAAATATCGCAGTTCTGAGTGGTTTGCTAGATAATACTGAGTGTATTTGTGTCAATTCATGTGAATGGCTCCTTGCAGCTGTAAATATTCCCGAAGCTGTAATACAGACCATCTGTACTTTCAGTCCGATGTTTGCTGCTGCTGGTGGTCCCTTCCTACTAAACACACACACACACACACACACACACACACACATACAGATATCTATTATGTTTATAGCCTTTTACATAAAATTCTAAATTTGATAAATTACATTAATCAACTGAATCCCATGCTGAGACTAAAATGTAATGTATTTCCCACAGGTCCATGACAGCTTTACATACATTTTTAGATGGCTCACGATATATGGTAAATAATAAGAGAGTTCATATACATACACTAGAGGGCGATATTTGTTACTGCTTGTCTTGATTTTCTATACTGTAGCTAAATGTTTTTAGCTGTGACTTTAGGTAATTGTAATGACTGCTCTTTTTAAGTGTCATTTTTTTCACTTTACATGTTTTGTAATGATATTTGCTGCTGGGGAGAGCGGGGCACAACTTAACATTTCGTGGCTTGTGTAAATCCACTAGGGGTTCAGATTATTTCCTTTTTTCCACATTATTTTAACACCTGTCTGGTGCAAATATATGGCTTTGTTTCATTACTTCACGTAAATTAAAATTCTTTTTTTTTATTTTTTTTTACAGATGTTATAAAATTTATAAAAGCTTTTGTTAATGTACAAAACTTCTATTTTTTTGCTTCTATTTAGGGTGTGATATGGGTAAGGTTAGGGGCTGGTTTGGTGGTATGAGCACGATTAAGAGTTTGTTAAGTGGTCAGTAGTGTCAGGGGTCAGTTTTATTAGGGTTTGATAAAAGATAAGTGAAGTTTTTTCTTTATTTTTTTATTTATTTTATTTTGTCCTGTTGATGTATGATTCAGGAATATTCTGTTTAATGATACAAATTGATATACTAATATAAGTGCAAAAACAAAAACAAATTTTGTGTTTTAGCAGACATTTAGCTAACTTAACTAACCATCTTAACTACTAACTTTTTGTTAAACAGTTAGTTCACAGAAAAATGAAAATCATTAAGAACTCACCCTCATGTTGTTCCAAACCATTAAGACCTCCATTTATCTTTGGAACACAGTTTAAGATAGAATTAGTAAGAATTTTTTGAAGCATTGAAAATAAATTTTTGTCCAACAATAACAAAAATTACGACTTTATTCAGCATTGTCTTCTCTTCCGGGTCTGTTGTGAACGCGTTCACGACGCTGCTGACGTATGACACTGCTGACGTGTTTTCTGGTGCGCCATAACAAAGATAACACGTCAGCAGTGTCGTTCGTCAACTGTCACAGCAGTCGCACTCACAACAAACCCGGAAGAGAAGGCAATGCTGAATAAAGTTGTAATTTTTACCAAGATTTTCGTTATTTATTTTCTGGTTTTTTTCAATGCTTCAACAAATTCTAACGGACCTTCTGATGTCACATGGACTACTTTGATATTTTATTACCTTTCTGGAACTGACACTGGAGCGGATACAGTCTGTGATGCAGTAGAGCCAGCTGGTGCAAACAAACTTTGGTAAATAGCCATCTTTCAAGAGCAAGCATTATGTGAATCCTGTGTTAAACTCTCCAAGATTAAAAAAAAAGAAAAGTGTTTGTTGTGCATCAAAATTGATCATGCATTGTAGTAATGATCATCATTGCGTTTCAAAGAAGAGATGACAGAACAACATCAACATACGTTGCAAAATGTTTATTAGGCCAATGATGTGTTGGTGGATGTTCATTCATTTATTGCCAGATGATGAGTTTTGAAACTTAAAAAGTAACAGAAGAACATAGTAATAAATAATTTAAATAGTAGTTGGTGCACATGTATATGCAGTGTTGGGGAGTAACTAGTTACATGTAACGGCGTTACGTAATTTAATTACAAAATAAATGTAACAGTAATCAGTTACAGTTACTAAGAAAAAATGAGTAATTAAATTACAGTTACTTATGAAAATTGTAACGATTACAAAGAGGATTACATTTGAATATTTACAAACATCCACATACAGCTTATTTCTTTCCCAAATTGCACTAAGACATATGGCCCATAATCTCCGAGACGCGGAAAACACATTTGTAGAATCCAGTCATAAAAATGGAATTCAGCCAATAACGCGGACGCAATATGCCACATTTTGGACGAATAAATCAAAAGTAGGTCAGTACACTTGAATCAAAACCCGATATGGACTGATGTCTGTGAATATTAAGCCGCAAAAAGACTGAATATGAATCCTGCACATTCTGCGTGTCTGTGGAAATCAGGCGCTGACTGGACATCGGGAGAACCGGACTATTCCCGGTGGCCTGGCAGACGATTTGGACTTCTACTTTAATATTGTTATTGTATAATTGCAGGCCGAATATACTAAAGCGATTATTTCCGAATCCGCCATTCGATAATTAAATCTCTAATAAATCATGGATCGGTTAGTCGTGACTGGCAATGGTTGGGCTCGCGCGCTCTCTGCGCCTCCGCCGAACGGTTTGGATCAGACTCTGAGTAATCAATGCGAGAGAGAGAGACCGGAGTGAACTGTGTAAGCGCACAGCTGGAGCAGAGAAGCGACACTTCTGCTCAGGGTTTCAGGTGCAGGTCAGTTTCATCTGTAAATATGCTAATGTAGTTTTGTCTTTGTTTACTTAGTCAAGCAGCAGCAGCACATTGCTCGCAATCACTCAAAATACTGTATAGCTAAACGACGTCATTATTATCTATTGTAATGTTACAGTAGTAAGTTAGCAGACAAATCATCATATTTTATCATAGGTTTAGGGGGAGCTAGTGGATACAAAAACACAACCCTTAGGAAAATTAATGTAGCCTATGGTATGGCACTAACCGTGGTTTAACTATGGAATTTGTAGTAAAAATAAATACAAGTGGTAATTCATTTGCCAAAAAAACAAAATTGCACTTACAAAACATGGTAAAAGTCAAATAAAAATCTTCAGTATTAAAGTCATGAGAGAGATGGGTGGATAATGGAAGTGAAGGTGCAGTTCAGGAGAGAACTCAAATCTTTTTTCAGGTCCAAAAAAAAAATAGGGTTGTCCATGTTTCAGAATGGGTTGTGGGTGTATGAGTGTGAGATTTCCCAGCCTATTTTTTTCCCAGTCCGCCCCTAATGGAAATTAATCTTTAGAACAGTCACTTCATGAGCATTTTTTACTTATTTTGAAGTGAAGTGAAGTGACATTCAGCCAAGTATGGTGACCCATACTCAGAATTTGTGCTCTGCATTTAACCCATCCGAAATGCACACACACACAGAGCAGTGAACACACACACACACACTGTGAGCATACACCCGGAGCAGTGGGCAGCCATTTATGCTGCGGCGCCCGGGGAGCAGTTGGGGGTTCGATGCCTTGCTCAAGGACACCTAAGTTGTGGTATTGAAGGTGGAGAGAGAACTGTACATGCACTCCCCCCACCCACAATTCCTGCCGGCCCGGGACTCAAACTCACAACCTTTCGATTGGGAGTCCAACTCTCTAACCATTAGGCCACGACTTCCCCGAGAAACTATCATCATATCATATACAAAGAGACAGCAGTGTTTCAAAAAGACACCAATGTTTCAGGAGTTTAGTACACAAAATAGGACACATGCTTATTAGATAACCGTATTTGAGTTGATGTATATGCTTTTATTTTTTTATTAACTATTTTTCCCCAAACCATTGTTAGATGCAGTTAGATGCCTGTAGTTATGCAAAGATTTGGTTTCAAAAACAGTATCTATAAACTGTTTCTTTTGATTTTCAATCTGCTTTGAACTTCAGATCAATCTCTAAGTAAAAGGCAGTACTAAAGTCTGATTGTGTGGTGGATGTGTTCAAATGTGATAATCTTAATTCAGGTGATGAAGGATGGTGAAAGTCTGACAGTATTGAGCACTACTGTAAGGTTAAACCTGCATGGTGTAAAATGGTTGAAGATGATTAACAGTTGCAAATTAACATTCATTAGAAATTTATAAAAGTAATCAAAATGTACTCAAAAGTAATTAGTTACATTACTTTATTAAAGTAATTAAAAAAGTTACACTACTATTACATTTTAAATAGGGTAACTTGTAATCTGTAACCGATTACATTTCCAAAGTAACCTTCCCAACACTGTGTATATGCTACTATTGTAAATCAGTGTAGCTGTAATCATACAGGTCTCTTCATAAAGAGGGTGCAATCCACATAATCTTTACTGTAAGAGCGGAAGCAGCCGATTGTAAATTTTATGGGTCTGGCTTCCGATCTCATTTGCATCCAGCTATTTTTAGCTGTAAAAAACAGCTTGTTTTATATATTTTCCCACATCATGTTGGGGGCTCTGTAGGTTTCAACAGTGTGGGTTATTGAGATAAACTGATTAATATGTCTGGTCATGTGATCCCGCATGAGGAGACAATCTCAGTGTAAAATGAAACAGCTTTTTAGCCTACTGATATTAGAGCTAAGGTAGACAGCTTCTACACTACTGAAGTAATTTAGCAGATCTACAAAAATAAAGCATGTTTAAACAACCTTTGCAAATGCCCCTTTTTTGTGTCATGCCTCCATCAACTTTTTATACATTTACACGACACCCTTTTCAACTAAAAATAGTAAACTTGTTATGCATTTTGGTTGTTCATTTACATGACAAAGGAGAATGTGACACCATGTGTATGCATATTGCGTATTCAGTGATTTGATTTCACTGATCCAGATCAGTGGTTCAGTCCATGTACTTGACATCCATAATACAGCGTTTTAGTGGTTTTTGCTTTACAACAGTGTCATTTGTATGCAAATCTTTCCAAATACCTAAAGAAAAACATTTCCATTTTAGTGCATTGTTGTCACTTAAACAAGCATAGGCAGCTCTTACTGCTCTATAAAATGAATACATGTCTCAACAAGTAAAAATAGGCTACTTTCAATAAAAGGTCCAATATATTATTAATACAAAAAAAAATAAAACTCTGCAACTTTTTCGTATTGACTGGAAACCAAATGTTCCATTGGATTCCTCCATCTTGTAATTCTTTTACAGAATGGGATTTTTTTTTTCTCACACCAGTGGCTAAACACCCTCTGACTCAGTCTGTTACTGTAGCCACACCCCAAAGACTCACTGTTGGTTGTGCAAAGGTATGCAAATATATAGGTAGACATGAAGGTGGGACATCCTAACATTGCATTCGGATCCAATGCAATAATTGGACAAATTGGTGCAGGGCCTTCATCAGAAAAAGAGAAGAAAAAATTCATCAAATGAACAAAAACACATAATAGCAAAGTGCCATTATTTACTTAACAAAAATAAATCCAAATGGAAAAGTGGAAAATGGAAAAAAACATTTGAGTGTGTGAGCACCTCCATAAAAGCACAAGTTTTGGCAGTTTTCTGGTCTGGAGCCTTCAGGTGTGTGTTGACACAACGCCAAGGAGGTAAGACATATAAAAGCAATAATCTTAAAGAAGCAGTTGTTGCTGCCATCAACCTGGGAAGAGTAATATAGCAATACAGCCATTTCAAAACAATTTGAAATCCATCACCAGCTACAAGCCCCCATCCCCCTGTAATGAGGCCAATCAACAACTGGCTGAAGACCTGAACAATTTTACTGCAAATTTAAAAAGCAAAAGACTGGTCTGACACCCCACACCTGTCACACACCTGGACTCATTTTGTGTGTTTTTGCCCCTGTGACCCAGTTTCTGTCTCTGTGTGGTTTGATTAGTTCCCAGGTGTGTCTAGTCATTTTCCGCATGTGTTCCATGTCCCTGTTTATTTTGTCATGCCATCCACCTGTGTTTCCCAATTATCGTTTGTACTTAAGTCTTGTCCTTTCAGTTATGTTTTGTCGGGTCTACTCGTCACTTGTCAACTTGTCACCTGTTACTTGCCACTTGCCACCTGTTATTTACTACTTACCTTGCCTATGTTTTATTTAATAAATCCTTGTTTTGTTTATCCCTCGGCTCCGTGTTCCTTCCAGCAGCGTAAGCCGTGACAACACCCACTCTAACTGCCTCTCAACACAGCCATCAGCACCCTCTAAAGACAAGAGGTTGACAAGCTGCCTGTCTGGTGTCTGGCAGTCAAAACAACCTGGAGCTGAACATGCTCAAAACTGTGGAGATTATAGTAGAGTGCAGGAGAAACCCCCCTGCTCTCCCCCATAGACCATCATAGACCGCACTGTGGCTGCAGTGGAGTGATTCAGGCTCCTAGGAACTGCAGGATCTCTCAAGACCTGATGTGGGACAATCACTCCATTGTGAAATAGGACCAGCAGAGGTTGTACTTACTTCATCAGCTGAAAAAGTTCGACCTGCCACAGGCACAGATAACACAGTTTTATTCAGCTTTTATTGAGTTGGTTCTGTGCCCTTCTATAACTGTCTGGTTTGGGTCAGCCAGCAAATCAGATATAAGAAGACTGCAGCTGCTAAGACAGCAGAAAGGATCATTGGTGTCCACCTGCCCAGTCTTCGGGACTTGTACAACTCCAGAGTGAAGAAATGAGCAGTTAACATCATCAAAGACCCCTCTCACCCCGCACACAACCTGTTTGCACTTCTCCCCTCAAGCAGATACTACACATCTCTGTGCACTAGAAAATCTAGTCATAAAAACAGAACCTCCCCCCCATGCCATCTCCAGCTTAAGCAGATAACACATTCATCATTACCTGTGCTCTGTAATTAATCTCTGTAATTCATTCTTCAACTTTAATCATTGTCTCTTTCCCAAGTATTATGTAAATACATTTTCATATCTCTTTATTTATACAGCTGTATATAGAGTAAATAAAGCACAAATATGGAAGCAAAATAATGACTTATGTCTTTGAAACAAAAAAGCATGCTGAATAGCACTATCTGAAAAAATAATGCATTGAATTAACAGTTCTTGCATTTTAATGCCTTAAATTTCCAGGGCTTGCATTGTTAGGTCCTGAAATTTTATATAGTTGTTCATTTAAGCTGTGAATATTTCAATTAAAAATATTTCACACACCTTTTCATAATTAAAAAATCAATAATTCATATTCACGTTCCAGAATTCACTTCCAAAATATTGAATCGGTTAAAAATACGATGTATAATATTCAACAGGCAAATTTCGGTCCGTTTTATTTCACTTTCCAAATTCGCTTCCACAAACTCAGTGGTTAAAATTCGGCAGATAATTCGCCCTTTCACATCCGGGAGCTGCAGGAATAGCAGTAGAGCACAGAGGCATGATCTCCAACTGCTGTCAGTTGCTCACCAACAGGTGGTGCAAGCGGCTGTTAAATAAGGCCAAAGCAACAGGTGGATTAAGTAATACAGTTACAAAAACTGATCTGCAGAAATTAAGCAAGCGCTAAGTAGAAGTTTTGATTATCGGGGCATGTGGAAAAGCTGATTGTGCGTATGTTTATTTCAACCTCTTTGCTGTTACCAAGTAAGCAGCTATGTTCAGCAGTTCCTTCATCTTGGCTGAGCTTTCAACGTTGTTACGGGAAAGGATGAAGCTGAATGTTTAGTTCTTGTCACATGACCTGCGGTGCGCTTGCGGCATTCTGAAAGTTGAGATGTTTTTAACTCGATGCTGTTCGGACGCGCCTGGAAAAAACGGGCGCGTCGCTTCCATTATGAGCGCGCATACCGCGCGCCTACATTGGAAATAACAAACTTGAGCATGCAAAAGACCCGATAAGTGAACGCCCCCTAAGAACTGCGGTCTTCTACAGTACTTCAAATATGCCGTGGAGAATCACAAAAAGTGACCGAATTCAAGAACATTGTTGCAGCATCTCTCATGCAACGAATAAACACCGCTAACTTGGAGAATACAGTGAAAACTCCTCTTCTCGCGTCTGCCCTAGACCCTCGGCACAAACATCTCAGGTTTCTCGATGAAAACATGAGAGAATTAAGAAAAAAAACTTTATTTGAACATTATCAGAACATTTTCCTTGATGCAAGTGGTGCGGATGCAGCCGCCGTCACCAACGATGAAGAGGATGCAATAACAACTCGTAGGAAAAGGCTGGAAAAGGCTGAGCCAGTACTTCAGCGATGATTACAGAGAGTCCAGCCGAGACGAGTGGGAACAGTTCTTGCTGGAGCCATGTATTCCATGTATTCCACCAGATGAGGATCCCATTCAGTGGTGAAACGAAAACACGAAGCGCTTCACAAAACGTATTCGCTTAGCACAGCGTTATTGTGAGTCCCGACAACGTCTGTGCCGTCAGAGCGCGTTTTCTCCATGGCCGGCCTTATTGTTAACAGACTAAGGAGCCGACTTTCCCCCGATCATGTTTACATGCCCGTATTTCTTAACAAGAACATTTGAAAGAATAGAAAAAAAGAAAAAAAGATTTGCTGACAGTTTAAAAGTTAAGTGTACAATAGCCTAATTGCTGCAGGCTGCTTTACGTTTTTTCTTTGTTCACTTATTATTATTTTTTTGCTTTTAATCTGTACTTTTATTTGTTTGCACGCATTGTTAAAGGTTTTCAGCTACAAAAAACGATGTGTAATGTTCAAGCTTATTGTGTGTAAGCTTGTTCAAAATGACGAAAACAAATGTTGCTGAAAAATGTCTGACTCATTAAACTTAATTTAAATAAACGAATATTCGAATATTCTTTTTTTTGTGAGCTCAAATAGTCGAATGTGATATTTGTGGAAAACGCCCATCCCTAGTAAGTCAGTCTTGTATCTGGCAATGTACTACAACTGTTGGTGAGGGGATCCCCAGTATTACAGCACAGCGACGCACAAGCCATGACACAAAGTTAGGCAAACTAAACAACCGAAAGCAATATGTGTCTTCCTTAGATGTAATGTTAGTTCTGTAATTCAGCGTTGGGTAAAACACCATTATAATCTCCTTTGAATAGATTGCCATTTTGAAATAAATTTAGTAGCAGAGCTACTGAAAGCGATTTTTTTTGTGCTGCAAATCCATTTATCCTTTGCTGAAATTTCCGCGTCTTGATGGAGAGAGCGCGTCATTGTTTCTTAGCCTCAGGAGCGCTTCTGCCCGAGCACTTTGGAAAAAAGGAGAAAGCGGCGCACATAGCCTTTTCCACGCGTTATTAGGCGCGATATGTGAATGGCCCCTTATTCATTCATTAATTATTTTTTAAATAAATTAAATAAATTATTTTATATATATAACATGCACTTTTTCTTGTTCCGTAACTTGCGTTCATATCCACATCTGTCTGTATATATAGTTTGCATCATCAGTAAGATGTGAGTTTGTCTTTAAATCGCTGTCACTGTTAGTGCGCTGAGCCACGTGTTTTCTTTTCTTTAACAGATTTCTGAGGGAAACCGCGTGAAACCTTGAGCGTTCGTTCATATTTTACATCTGCTTAACTGTCTATATAGTTTGCATAATCATCAATAAAATGTATTCTGAGATCTGAGGTCTTATAACACAGTATTAATTGACTGAGAAGCGTTACTCGTCATTGGGGAATCCTGGAGTGTGACGTGAGGGGATCCCCAGTATTACAGCACAGCGACTCACAAGCCATGACACAAAGTTAGGCAAACTAAACAACCGAAAGCAATATATGTCTTCCTTAGATGTAATGTTAGTTCTGTAATTCAGCGTTGGGTAAAACACCATAATAATCTCCTTTGAATGCTGCTTACTTGGTAACAGAAAAGAGGTTGAAATAAACATACGCACAATCAGCTTTTCCACATGCCCCGATAATCAAAACTTCTACTTAGCGCTTGCTTAATTTCTGCAGATCAGTTTTTGTAACTGTATTACTTAATCCACCTGTTGCTTTGGCCTTATTTAACAGCCGCTTGCACCACCTGTTGGTGAGCAACTGACAGCAGTTGGAGATCATGCCTCTGTGCTCTACTGCTATTCCTGCAGCTCCCGGATGTGAAAGGGCGAATTATCTGCCGAATTTTAACCACTGAATTTGTGGAAGCGAATTTGGAAAGTGAAATAAAATGGACCGAAATTTGCCCGTTGAATATTATACATCGTATTTTTTAACCGATTTAATATTTTGGAAGTGAATTCTGGAACGTGAATATGAATTATTGATTTTTTTATTATGAAAAAGTGTGTGAAATATTTTTAATTGAAATATTCACAGCTTAAACGAACAACTATATTACATTTCAGGACCTAAAGATGCAAGCCCTGGAAATACAAGGCATTAAAATGCAAGAACTGTTAATTCAATGCATTATTTTTTCAGATAGTGCTATTCGGCATGCTTTTTTGTTTCAAAGACATAAGTCATTATTTTACTTCCATACACAAATCTCTACACAAATCTACTGTTCCAGATTCATACACATTATTATTATTTATTGTCAAGTCTTACTATGTAAATATTTTTCTTTTCTCTTGTCAGATATGTACAGTATATGTATGTACCAGCTGCACCTTAAAAACAAAACAAAAAAAACAAATTCCTTGTGTGTTTGCACACACCTGGAGAATAAAGCTAATTCTGATTCTGAGACCAGGGGGAGATGTTTGGCCATATTACACAGCAACACCTTTTGTGAAAACCTAAAGAGCATAGCACAAGCACCTCATCCCAAAATTCTCACATGCTGGTGGAAGGGTGATGATTTTGGGCTTGGTTTGTAACCACAGGACGCGGGCACCTCACAGTCATTGAGCCGACCATGAACTCCTCTTTATCCCAAAGTATTCAAGAGTCAAGTGTGAGGATATCAGTTTTACAGCTAAAGCTTGGCCAAGATAAGGTCATGCAACAGCACAATGATCCCAGCACACCAGCAAATCTAAAACAAAACGGCTGAAAATAAAAGAATCAAGGGGTTACAATAGTCTAGTCTAAGTCCAGAGCTCATTCCGATTGAAATGATTTCACAAGTTCACACTTAAATATAATAAACAGATTAAAGGTTATGCTTATTTGGCGTGCTGTTCGAGAGGAGGGCTCTGAGCTGAGTGCAGAGACGGGGTGCAAGAGGAATGCTGGAAAACTGTCAAGAAACAGAGGAACATCTGCTGTGCATATATATAAACACCTCTTGATACCTCTCGTGTTAATTAGGTTAAATACCTGCATGTGCTCCTCTGGAACCTTGTTAATAAAACATCATGTGATGAGAGCTGTGCATAAACAAATGCCCTCAAACCTCAATAAACTGGAGCAACATTCTAAAGATGAGTGGGATGGAATTTCTCCAGAATGATGTCAGAGGCTGATTAACTTATAGACAGGTCCGGACTGGCCATCAGTAGCCCTGGAAGCTGATTTGGCTCACTGCTCTGTTTTTTCTTTTGTGTTTATTATTATTATTATTTTATATTTTTGACTTCTCAATCTAACAAAGTGTTAATTTCCGATTTTTTCCTTTGATAATAAATCATAAATTGGTTAGTCTTACTGTCAGCGCTACTCTATACAAATCAGGTCTCATTTGTTCCGTGCTTCCGTCAGATAATTCCGAACAGAACTGATGAAAAGAGGTACAAAGAGATCCTTTTAAGAGTACTGCTACAGTGACAAGCTGTTTTACCCTAAAAGGTACAATTTTTGCCACTTTTTTTCTGTCAGGACTGGATGAGTGTGAGATTTATCATGGGATTGTTCTGGTTATACATAAGTTATTGCTGCTAAACGTGAATCTACAGGATATTGAATCAGGGTGTCCTAACTTTATCCCTCATGGTTTTTCCATTTGGGCTATTTATATATATATATATATATATATATATATATATATATATATATATATATATATATATATATATATATATATATATATATATATAATTAAATAATAACACAGTGTGACATGTAATGTGATGTTGTTCATCTGAGGTTTTATTTTCAAAATTTTAAGACCTGCAAAGGACCAGATAATTTTTTTTTATTATGTCCTGATACAGAAAACCATGGAATTCAATAGGGTGCCCTAAATTTTTTACATGACTGTGTGTGTGTGTGTGTGTGTGTGTGTGTGTGTGTGTGTGTGTGTGTGTGTGTGTGTGTATGTGTGTGTGTGCGTGTGTGTGTGTGTGTCAAATGTCAAAAGTGTTTGTAGAATAACATTACATTAATATGACGTGTTTCGCTGCAAGACCTGGTTTCCCGTATACTCCCAACACAGAGAATGCCTTATTTAATTACATGAAAAAATGTAAAGAATTCAACCACTCCTGCCATTTTGGTCTTGACAAAAAGAGATATGACATTTGCGGTATTGATATTTTGCCAAAAAAAATAAATAAATGAAACAATGTGAAAAAACCTGAATGATGTCACTGCACTTTTTTCTTTGCAACTTGTGAAATTAAGTGTGTAATTACATTTGCATCTTCAAATAAATTGTTTACATTTTGAATTTGCACATAATGTACATGTACTTACAAAACTGTCTATTGTAATATTCCTGTACATAAAATGATCAATCTTTATATCGTTATTCCCTATTTACTTATTTGTGGTTTTGTCCTGTCATGTCACTCTGTGGAAGCTTCTGCCACGAAAACAATTTCCTTGTATGTGTAAACATTCTGTAACGTGGGAGCCGATGAGACTTGAGACATGCGGATCCATATGCAAGCTTTTATTGGACAGAGACATGGTCATAACAGGCATGGGTCAAACACTGACAAACAGGTATGTAGAGGGCAAGACACAAGAGTAATCCTAGGGCATGCTTGGGCCTTCGATTAGCGTACAATATCCAGAGGGCTAATCAAGAGGGGTAATCCAGTATCCAGAGCAAAAGGGTCAAACACGAGTAACAGGGTAAGGCAAGAAAAAGACTAAACTATGAAAACTAGAAACAGAGACAAGACTTTGAAAACTAGAAACAGAGACAAGACTATGGAAACAAGGAACTGAAACAAGACTATGAAAACTAGAAACTAACACGGAAAAGGCTTACGTATCGCACCTATTGCTAGGTGAGGGATATGTGCAGAACAATGCTCGGCAGTGTGTGAAAGGAAGTTCAATGTTTATAAAGCATGTTTGATTGTGCTGTGTGTGTGTAATTGGTGGCAGCTGTGTGTGATTGTTTTCAGGTAAATGTGATTGGTGTAATGGAGCATGGGAAATGTATTCCAGGTTTTACTGTGTAGAGAGTCTGTGTTGTGGATGATGACCTCTAGTGGTGAATTAACGGAAGTTCAGTGACTGGATCATGACATAGATCATGAATTCATAAACGGCCTCCATAGCCGTGACAGGACAGAACGAGGATTCGCAGAAGGCCTTCATAGACGTGAAAGGACAGGACGAGAACAAACGGCCTCCATGGCCGTGGTAGGACAGAACGAGATTTCATAGACGGCCTCCATAGCCGTGACAGGATAGAACGAGAGTTCATAAATGGCCACCATAGCATTGGCAGGACATAACAAGAGTTCATAAATGTCCTCCATAGCCATGACAGGACAGAATGAGGATTCACAGATGGCCTTCATAGCCTTAACACGACAGGACGAGAATTCATAGATGGCCTCCATAGCCATGATAGGACAGGATGAGGATTTATAGGTAGATACTACTGACACCTCCGAATGTTGTGCAGCAGTTGCCGCCACCTCTGGAGGTTTCACAGCATTAACAGTCTCTTTAACATCAACACAACAGGCTGAGAGAACATTGCTTGGTGCCACCACCATTTAAGGACCTGAAGCAAGCACCGGCGCTTGCAAGCTTGCACGGTTTTGAAAAATCTATTTAAAAACTTTTTATCTCCAAAGAACCATATCAACAACCGAAACAGTTGCGGAGATGCAAAGGGAGGAAGACATAAGAACTTGACAGTCTCATATTTTTGTTTGTTTGTTTGACAAGAAAAGCTGTCACAAACATGGACCCATATAAAGGCCTACATACAGGTGCATCTCAATTAATTAGAATGTTGTGGAAAAGTTATTTTCAGTAATTCAACTCAAATTGTGAAACTTGTGTATTAAATAAATTTAGTGCACACAGAATGAAGAAGTTTAAGTCTTTGGTTCCTTTAATTGTGATGATTTTGGCTCACATTTAACAAAAACCCACCAGTTTACCATCTAAACAAATTAGAATATGGAGACATTCCAAACAGCTAATCAAGTCAAAACACCTGCAAAAAAATTTCGTGAACCTTTAAAATGGCCTCTCCATTTGATTCACGAGGCTACACAATCATGGGGAAGACTGCTGATCTGACAGTTGTCCAGAAGACAATCATTGACACCCTTCACAAGAAGGGTAATCCACAAACATTCATTGCCAAAGAAGCTGGCTGTTTACAGAGTGCTGGATCCAAGCATGTTCCAAGTAAGTTGAGTGGAAGGAAAAAGTGTGGAAGAAAAAGATGCACAACCAACAGAGAGAACCGCAGCCTTATGAGGATTGTCAAGCAAAATCAATTTAAAGATTTCGTCTATCTGGCAAATCTCTGCTCTCTACCCAACAAAATGGACAAACTTCTTCTGCTCTCCTGGACAGATAAAGATTTCTAACACTCTGCTGCTCTGTGTTTCACGGAAACCTGGCTGAATGAACCCATTCCGGAAAGCACACTTCATCTGCCAGGCTTTCAGCTGTTTAGAGCAGATCGCATTGCAGAATCAACAGGGGAATCAGAAACTTACTGATCGGATCACAGAGACAGAACAACAACACCTGGACTCTGTTTTAATCATTCTTAGGGACTTTAATAAAGCCAATCTCTCCTGTGAACAGCCAAAACACAGACAGCATGTTACATGTCCCACCAGAGACAGTAATATATTAGATCACTGTTACACAGCAATAAAAGATGCATATCACTCTGTTCCACGAGCAGTTTTGGGGCTGTCGGATCATTGGTTCATCTTATAACAACCTACAGGCAAAATCTTAAATCTGCTAAACCTGTAGTAAAGACTGTAAAGAGATGGACCAACAAAACAGAGTGGGCTTTAAAAGCCTGTTTCGACCTCCCTGACTGGAGTGTTTTTAAAGCTGCTACCTCCAATCTGGACAAACTCACAGAGACTGTAACATCCTATATTCGTTTTTGTGAGAATAAATGCATACCTACCACTTATTTATTTAACATTCAACAATGATCTCTCGTCAGGCCAAAGAGGATGCCTACAGAAATGAAATCAGAAATCAGACCAGAAACACACTGAATAAAAAGATTAGAGTGGTTAAAAGGACCTACGCTGAAAGGTTGGAAGATCAGATCACTTCCAGATGACTCAGCCTTGGTGTGGAAAGCTCTGAGAGGCATCACAAACTACAAGACACCATCTCCCTGCGCTGAGGTAAATCAACAACTTTCTAACAACTTGAATGAGTTTTATTGTAGATCTGAAACCACCCACACCTGTTCTGACCATCTCTCTACACAACCGTTAATACCTCCTGCAATCCCTTTCTCCCCATCTCTTGCTCTACAAATCAGTGAGGATGATGTGCGCCAGGTCTTCAGAAAGAACAAAAGAAGAAAGGCACCAGGCCCAGATGGTGTTACTCCAGCCTGTCTGAAATCCTGAGCTGACCAGCTGGCCCCCAACAGATCTCTGGAGTTGTGTGAAGTCCCTTCCTGCTACAAACGCTCCAACATCATCCCCATTTCAAAGAAACCCAATATAACAGGACTTAACGACTACAGACCTGTGGCAATAACGTCTGTAATCATGAAGTCATTTGAAAAACTTGTTCTGGCTTATTTGCAGGACATCTCTGGACCCTTACTGGACTCCCTGCAGTTGGCTTACCGAGCAAGCAGGTCCGTGGATGATGTAGTAAACATGGGGCTGCACTTCATTCTGCAACATCTGGACAAAACTGGTGCAGTCTTAACAACCTGGAGCTGAACACGGTTAAAACAGTGGAGATGATAGTGGACTTCAGGAGAAACCCCACTGCATTCCGCCCCATTCACCATCACAGACAGAACTGTGGTGGCAGTGGAGTCATTCAGATTCCTGGGAACCACCATCTTTCAGGACCTGAAGTGGGACAATCACATAGACTCTATTGTTATAAAGGCCCAACAAAGGTTGTACTTCCTTCGCCAGCTGAGGAAGTTTAACCTGATACAGGAGCTGCTGAAACTGTCCTACTCAGCTGTCACTGAGTCTGTCCTATGCACTTCAGTAACTCTCTGTTTTGGTTCAGATACAAAATCAGACATCAGAAGACTACAGAGAAAGGTTCATATTGCTGAAAAGATTATTAGTGCTCCCCTGCCCACCCTTCGAGAACTGTATACATCCAGAGTGAGGAAAGGGGCTCAGAAAATCACTCTGGATCCCTCATATCCAAGTTATCCCCTTTTTGAACTTTTGCCATTGGGCCGGCACTTCAGAGGACAGTCAGGCACAAGAACAGTTTTATCCCCCATGCAATCTACCTCATGAGCAGTTAAATGTTCCCCACTTATGCAATAAAAATGTGCAAAACCTTATATTTATTTGTTACCACCTCCATCCTAGTACATCACTGCATTTCACTCTAATCACATCTATAGCACAACTGTTTATTCAATTTATTTATTTTTCAATTTATTTAGCAATATTTGTCTTTTTTATTAAATTAATTATTTATTATTATTATTATTATATATTTTTTTGTCTGTGTGTTGTTGTCTCTGTGTACTGGAAGCTTATGTCACTAAAACAAATTCCTTGTATGCGCAAGCAAACTTTGCATTTCTGATTCTGATCAAACCCCCACCCCCACCCCCGAGGGGAGTCACCCCCAAAATTATGATTAAAAACCACACTGTATATTGTAAATAACTATGTTTTACACTTTAGTGTTTTAGTCCGAATGCCTGCTTTGCTCTTTTACTTCACCTACACACACACAAGTCCTGTAAGAGAGATGTCAATAGTTATGGAACTCCAGTAAGTAAGGCTGTCTGCTATTTAATTCACTTAAACATCAAATGAAGTGATTATTTTATCTTTAATATATGATGCCAATGTATTTTTTCAATGTGTTAGTAATAATAACATTATCTGCTTGACAGAAAGGATTGCCAAGTGTTCACAACAAATCCCATCCAATTGATACTCAAAATCAGCTCAAAATTACCGCAATTTGGGGGCTTAAATACACAGTATTCGCTTCAAAATGTGGTGTGGACATGAAAACCACAGACTTGGCAACACTGTGACGGATAGTATTGTCTACAACAGACTGTCACGTCATGAATAATGATTTCTAATGATTTCTCATGTCACGTCGAGAATCACTGTCACGGCTCGACCACAACAGCTTGACGTTGTCTAATTTGGCATGGTCTCCCTGCTGCACTAATAGTAGTATGGCTTTCCTCTGTGTATACATATCCTTGAAAAATTGCTCTTGAGAAATTGTATGTTTATTATCCCCCCAACTGTTAGATTAAATTTACGAAAAAAGAAAATAAAGAAGCAGTTGTTGCTGCCATCAACCTGGGAAGAGTAATATAGCAATACAGCCATTTCAAAACAATTTGAAATCCATCACCAGCTACAAGCCCCCATCCCCCTGTAATGAGGCCAATCAACAACTGGCTGAAGACCTGAACAATTTTACTGCAAATTTAAAAAGCAAAAGACTGGTCTGACACCCCACACCCACTCTAACTGCCTCTCAACACAGCCATCAGCACCCTCTAAAGACAAGAGGTTGACAAGCTGCCTGTCTGGTGTCTGGCAGTCAAAACAACCTGGAGCTGAACATGCTCAAAACTGTGGAGATTATAGTAGGGTGCAGGAGAAACCCCCCTGCTCTCCCCCATAGACCATCATAGACAGCACTGTGGCTGCAGTGGAGTGATTCAGGCTCCTAGGAACTGCAGGATCTCTCAAGACCTGATGTGGGACAATCACTCCATTGTGAAATAGGACCAGCAGAGGTTGTACTTACTTCATCAGCTGAAAAAGTTCGACCTGCCACAGGCACAGATAACACAGTTTTATTCAGCTTTTAATGAGTTGGTTCTGTGCCCTTCTATAACTGTCTGGTTTGGGTCAGCCAGCAAATCAGATATAAGAAGACTGCAGTTGCTAAGACAGCAGAAAGGATCATTGGTGTCCACCTGCCCAGTCTTCGGGACTTGTACAACTCCAGAGTGAAGAAATGAGCAGTTAACATCATCAAAGACCCCTCTCACCCCGCACACAACCTGTTTGCACTTCTCCCCTCAAGCAGATACTACACATCTCTGTGCACTAGAAAATCTAGTCATAAAAACAGAACCACCCCCCATGCCATCTCCAGCTTAAGCAGATAACACATTCATCATTACCTGTGCTCTGTAATTAATCTCTGTAATTCATTCTTCAACTTTAATCATTGTCTCTTTCCCAAGTATTATGTAAATACATTTTCATATCTCTTTATTTATACAGCTGTATATAGAGTAAATAAAGCACAAATCTCTACACAAATCTACTGTTCCAGATTCATACACATTATTATTATTTATTGTCAAGTCTTACTATGTAAATATTTTTCTTTTCTCTTGTCAGATATGTACAGTATATGTATGTACCAGCTGTACCTTAAAAACAAAACAAAAAAAAAATTCCTTGTGTGTTTGCACACACCTGGAGAATAAAGCTAATTCTGATTCTGAGACCAGGGGGAGATGTTTGGCCATATTACACAGCAACACCTTTTGTGAAAACCTAAAGAGCATAGCACAAGCACCTCATCCCAAAATTCTCACATGCTGGTGGAAGGGTGATGATTTTGGGCTTGGTTTGTAACCACAGGACGCGGGCACCTCACAGTCATTGAGCCGACCATGAACTCCTCTTTATCCCAAAGTATTCAAGAGTCAAGTGTGAGGATATCAGTTTTACAGCTAAAGCTTGGCCAAGATAAGGTCATGCAACAGCACAATGATCCCAGCACACCAGCAAATCTAAAACAAAACGGCTGAAAATAAAAGAATCAAGGGGTTACAATAGTCTAGTCTAAGTCCAGAGCTCATTCCGATTGAAATGATTTCACAAGTTCACACTTAAATATAATAAACAGATTAAAGGTTATGCTTATTTGGCGTGCTGTTCGAGAGGAGGGCTCTGAGCTGAGTGCAGAGACGGGGTGCAAGAGGAATGCTGGAAAACTGTCAAGAAACAGAGGAACATCTGCTGTGCATATATATAAACACCTCTTGATACCTCTCGTGTTAATTAGGTTAAATACCTGCATGTGCTCCTCTGGAACCTTGTTAATAAAACATCATGTGATGAGAGCTGTGCATAAACAAATGCCCTCAAACCTCAATAAACTGGAGCAACATTCTAAAGATGAGTGGGACGGAATTTCTCCAGAATGATGTCAGAGGCTGATTAACTTATAGACAGGTCCGGACTGGCCCTCAGTAGCCCTGGAAGCTGATTTGGCTCACTGCTCTGGTTTTTTTTTTGTGTTTATTATTATTATTATTTTATATTTTTGACTTCTCAATCTAACAAAGTGTTAATTTCCGATTTTTTCCTTTGATAATAAATCATAAATTGGTTAGTCTTACTGTCAGCGCTACTCTATACAAATCAGCTCTCATTTGTTCCGTGCTTCTGTCAGATAATTCCGAACAGAACTGATGAAAAGAGGTACAAAGAGATCCTTTTAAGAGTACTGCTACAGTGACAAGCTGTTTTACCCTAAAAGGTACAATTTTTGCCACTTTTTTTCTGTCAGGACTGGATGAGTGTGAGATTTATCATGGGATTGTTCTGGTTATGCATAAGTTATTGCTGCTAAACGTGAATCTACAGGATATTGAATCAGGGTGTCCTAACTTTATCCCTCATGGTTTTTCCATTTGGGCTTTTTTTTAATATATATATATATATATATATATATATATATATATATATATATATATATATATATATAATTAAATAATAACACAGTGTGACATGTAATGTGATGTTGTTCATCTGAGGTTTAATTTTCCAAATTTTAAGACCTGCAAAGGACCAGATAATTTTTTTTTATTATGTCCTGATACAGAAAACCATGGAATTCAATAGGGTGCCCTAAATTTTTTACATGACTGTGTGTGTGTGTGTGTGTGTGTGTGTGTGTGTGTGTGTGTGTGTGTGTCAAATGTCAAAAGTGTTTGTAGAATAACATTACATTAATATGACGTGTTTCGCTGCAAGACCTGGTTTCCCGTATACTCCCAACACAGAGAATGCCTTGTTTAATTACATGAAAAAATGTAAAGAATTCAACCACTCCTGCCATTTTGGTCTTGACAAAAAGAGATATGACATTTGCGGTATTGATATTTTGCCAAAAATAAATAAATAAATGAAACAATGTGAAAAAACCTGAATGATGTCACTGCCCTTTTTTCTTTGCAACTTGTGAAATTAAGTGTGTAATTACATTTGCATCTTCAAATAAATTGTTTACATTTTGAATTTGCACATAATGTACATGTACTTACAAAACTGTACTTACAAAACTGAGGGCAAGACACAAGAGTAATCCTAGGGCATGCTTGGGCCTTCGATTAGCGTACAATATCCAGAGGGCTAATCAAGAGGGGTAATCCAGTATCCAGAGCAAAAGGGTCAAACACGAGTAACAGGGTAAGGCAAGAAAAAGACTAAACTATGAAAACTAGAAACAGAGACAAGACTTTGAAAACTAGAAACAGAGACAAGACTATGGAAACAAGGAACTGAAACAAGACTATGAAAACTAGAAACTAACACGGAAAAGGCTTACGTATCGCACCTATTGCTAGGTGAGGGATATGTGCAGAACAATGCTCGGCAGTGTGTGAAAGGAAGTTCAATGTTTATAAAGCATGTTTGATTGTGCTGTGTGTGTGTAATTGTTGGCAGCTGTGTGTGATTGTTTTCAGGTAAATGTGATTGGTGTAATGGAGCATGGGAAATGTATTCCAGGTTTTACTGTGTAGAGAGTCTGTGTTGTGGATGATGACCTCTAGTGGTGAATTAACGGAAGTTCAGTGACTGGATCATGACATAGATCATGAATTCATAAACGGCCTCCATAGCCGTGACAGGACAGAACGAGGATTCGCAGAAGGCCTTCATAGACGTGAAAGGACAGGACGAGAATAAACGGCCTCCATGGCCGTGGTAGGACAGAACGAGATTTCATAGACGGCCTCCATAGCCGTTGTAATGTTTCTTATTTCAATGAAGAAACTGTTTGTAATTAAACTTATCTTTTAATTCACTTTCAGGTTGCGAGCAGGAACAGCAACAACACATGTGATGGTCTAACTCTCTGTCTCTGTATACTACAGGCAAGTATAATACTGACACCTAGTGGTTAGTTTCCATACAACTACACTATCACTACATCCCCTTTCCATTAGACATAAAGAATAAGTTATTACAACAAATGACTTCTAGATTATCTAACCACTAAGTAAGCACTGTACACATTATACAGGATGTATAGTATCAAATAATAATCTCCAGAATTATTTGCTTTACAATCACAGTAACAATAATCAACGGATTACATGTTCTTTTATCTTTTCATTTATGAACCTTCTAATGCTTCTGATCTGTTTAAGCAATATTCATAGGTTCAGTCTATCAGGAGGCTTTACTGTGCGATTGGATCTTCTCAGCACAGGTGAATGCATTTCTTTAGCTTGCTCATTGTGATGCACTACTGGAAGTGTTTCAGATGTTGACTCTGCACAGTCAGTGTCACCTGTATGTGTATTCTCTACTGTCTCTTTTGTTTTTAGCAGACTTCTCCTGTTTCTTCTCAGGATCTGACCATCTTCTGTCCTCACAGTGTAAGACCTTGGCTTCACCTCCTCCAGGACTGTGGCTCTTTTAGTCCAGGTATTGGAATCCTCAAGTCTTACTGTGTCATTATTTGAGAGTGGTTCTAGGCCTTTTGATGCCTTGTCATAATTCGCTTTTTGTCTCAGTTTCAGGTGCTTTTGTTTTCTTTTCAGGTACTTCCTCTTGTTTTGTGTTGCTAAGCACGGAAGTGTGGTTTGTAATCTGCGCCCCATCAGTATTTCAGCAGGAGACACACCGTATTCTAGTGGAGAAGCACGGTAATTCAGCAGAGCTAAATAAGGATCTGATTGACTGTCCACTGCTTTCTTGAGTAGTAGTTTCACAATGTGAACACCTTTCTCTGCCATTCCGTTAGACTGTGGATATAATGGGCTCGATGTCACGTGTTGAAACCCATATTCCTCAGCAAACTTCTGGAAGTCCCTTCCACTGTAGCATGGCCCATTATCACTGCAAACCACCTGCGGAATGCCGTGTCTCGCAAAGATGGATTTCATGTGTGTTATCACACAAGCAGAAGATGTATTTGACAGCAACGCAATCTCTGGGTAATTTGACAGGTAGTCTATCACCAGCAAATAGTTTCGTCCGTCCAGAAAGAATAAGTCAGTTCCAACTTTCTGCCATGGTTCATCCGGTGGATCAGTGATGATCATTGGCTCCTTTTGTTGCTTAGCATGATGCTTCAAGCACGTATCACAGGTTGACACCATCTTGTCTATGTCTGCGTTTATTCCGGGCCAGTAGATTGCAGTTCTAGCCCTTCTTTTACATTTCTCGGCCCCAAGGTGTCCCTCGTGCAGTTTTTTTAACATCTCCTGTCGCAGGGACTGAGGGATAATGATCCTGCCTTGTCTCAGCAGACATCCCTTAACAACACTCAACTCTGTTCTGATGTTGTAGTACTGAGCACATTTTCCTCTAGGCCAACCTTCATTCAGATGTGTGATGACCAATTGCAGACATTTATCTTTTCCAGTCTCCACTGCAATCTGTTTGAGTTTTGTGTCTGTGACTGGAAGAGCTTCAGCTACCATGTTCACATGCTGAGTCACATCAGCCTCTGTGGAACTTTCACTTTTTCCACTCTGTTCCACAGCTCTGGACAGTGCGTCCACCAGAACTAGATGCTTCCCTTGAGTGTACATTAGCTCCATATCATACCTCTGCAGTCGCATCATCAGTCGCTGGATTCTTGGAGACATTTGGTTCAAGTTCTTTTTAATGATGGCAATTAATGGTTTGTGATCTGTCTCTGCCACAAATGTCGGTAAGCCGTACACATAGCCGTGAAATTTCTCCAATCCATACACTAAGCCCAGGCACTCTTTTTCAATCTGTGCATAGCGACGTTACGTCGGAGTCATCGTTCTCGAGGCATATGCGACTGGCCTCCAATTCTCCATCTGCCTGCAGTAGAACTGCACCCATTCCATCTTTGGATGCATCTGTCGAGATCTTTGTCTTCTTTGTCGGGTCAAAGAAACTCAGGACAGGCTCTGTGGTGAGGAGAGTCTTCAGTCTTCCCCATTCTTGTTCATGATCGGCTGTCCATCTGAACTCGCCTCTATCGCACAACAGTTCTCTCAAATAAACAGTTTTTGAAGACAGGTTAGGTATGAACTTCCCGACGAAATTGATCATTCCCATCACTCTCAATACAGCTTTTCTGTCTGTGGGTCTGGGCATTTCGAGTATTGCCTGTATTTTACTCTTGTCTGGTTCCACACCCCTTTCTGACAGCTTATCTCCAAGGAACGTGATTTCCTTCGCTCCAAACTGACACTTGTTCCTATTTAACTTGAGCCCATACTTCCTTACACGCTGTAGGACGTCCATGAGCCTCTTGTTGTGCTGTTCTATTGTGGATCCCCACAATACAATGTCATCCACATAAACACGCACACCCTCGATGCCTTCGATTACTTGTTCCATAGCCCTGTGGAATACTTCAGGAGCTGAGGAAATTCCAAATGGCATCCTCAAGAAGGAGTAGCGGCCAAAGGGCGTGTTGAATGTGCAATACTTTGTGCTGTCCTCATGTAGTTTCAGCTGCCAAAAGCCCTGAGATGCATCCAGCTTCATAAAAAACTTAGCACCTGCCATCTCACTTATAATTTCCTCCCGTGTCGGAATCTGATAATATTCTCTCTGTATGTGTGCATTTAAATCCTTTGGATCCATACAAATACGTAAATCACCATTGGCTTTCTTCACACACACCATTGAATTAACCCACTCCGTAGGCACTTCCACTTTTTCTATGACTCCCATTGTTGTCATTTTATCCAGCTCTTGCCTCAGCTTTTCACGAAGTGGTGCTGGAACCCTTCTGGGTGCGTGAACTACTGGCTGTGCATCTTTTTTCAACTGTATTTTGTAGGTGAATGGTAATACTCCAAACCCTTCAAAGATGTCTGGAAACTGTCTCACGATTTGTTCCACAGTGTTCTGTGTTTCTCCATTATTTATGGTGTATATTCTTCTTACCAGACCCAGATCTTCACATGCCTTATCTCCCAACACAGAATCATGGCCATCTGGAACAACCACAGACATGAGGTAATGTTCTCTGTTTTTAACTTTTACTCTGAGAGTACAAGTTCCCTTTGTTGGAATGTTCTGGCTATTATATATATTTGAGTTGCACAGTTTTCTGACTTATGTGTGGCTTGATTTTCATTGCTCTGACATCATACTCTGAAATCAGATTGACTTTTGCTCCTGTGTCTAGCTTGAGTGATACTGTTACTCCATTTATTTCCAGAGCAGTCATCCACCTGTCCCGTGCAACACTATTCACATCAGCCTGTTCTGTTCTTTCTTGACTGATATCGGCCTTCTGCACCATTCCAACGAAGAATGTGTCACTGAGGAATGTTTCTTCCACTGCATGCACACGCTCTCTTTGACTTTGTCCACCTTTTGAAAAGCATTGTTTGGCAAAATGATTCTGCCCTTTACATTTAGCACAGACTTTGCCATAAGCTGGGCACTGCTTTGGCAGGTGTCTTTTGCCACATCTCTTACAGTTAAACAGTTCTTTCTGCTGTTTCAGTTTACTCATTCCGCTTTTCTGCATCTTCTCTGTTACTGCAGCTACGGCTGAATTGTCACTCCCGCTCATCTTTGTGTGTTCACTAAAAGTTTTAGCATGCTGAATAGCTATCTCACTGGCATGACATATCCGCACTGCTTCATTCAAGGTTAGCTCCGTCTCTCTCAAAAGCCTCTCTCTCACTTTTTTATCATTGATGCCGAACACAATTTGGTCACGAACCATTGAATCTTGCAACAGTCCGAAATTGCATGTTTTAGCTTTCAACTTTAAATCAACTAAGAAACTGTCAAACGTCTCTCCTTGTTGTTGTAGACGAGAGCGAAAAACATACCTCTCAAAAGTCTCGTTTTTTCTTGGTGTGCAGTGTACATCAAACTTTTCCATCACCACGTCATATTTGCCTTTGTCCTCGGCCTGTGCAAACACGAGTGTGTTAAACACTTCTATTGACTGAGGTCCCGCGACGGTGAGAAGCAATGCAATCTTGCGTGCATCCGACGCTTCATCCAAGGCCACTGCTTGCAAGTACAGCGTGAATCTCTGCTTGAACATTCGCCATTCGTGATCAATGTTTCCAGTCCAGTTTACAGCGTCAGGCGGTTTAACACTTTCCATGACCACTCCTGGTACCATGTAATGTTTCTTATTTCAATGAAGAAACTGTTTGTAATTAAACTTATCTTTTAATTCACTTTCAGGTTGCGAGCAGGAACAGCAACAACACATGTGATGGTCTAACTCTCTGTCTCTGTATACTACAGGCAAGTATAATACTGATACCTAGTGGTTAGTTTCTATACAACTACACTATCACTACAGCCGTGACAGGATAGAACGAGAGTTCATAAATGGCCACCATAGCATTGGCAGGACATAACAAGAGTTCATAAATGTCCTCCATAGCCATGACAGGACAGAATGAGGATTCACAGATGGCCTTCATAGCCGTAACACGACAGGACGAGAATTCATAGATGGCCTCCATAGCCATGATAGGACAGGATGAGGATTTATGAGTAGATACTACTGACACCTCCGAATGTTGTGCAGCAGTTGCCGCCACCTCTGGAGGTTTCACAGCATTAACAGTCTCTTTAACATCAACACAACAGGCTGAGAGAACATTGCTGGGTGCCACCACCATTTAAGGACCTGAAGCAGGCACCGGCGCTTGCAAGCTTGCACGGTTTTGAAAAATCTATTTAAAAACTTTTTATCTCCAAAGAACCATATCAACAACCGAAACAGTTGCGGAGATGCAAAGGGAGGAAGACATAAGAACTTGACATTCTCATATTTTTGTTTGTTTGTTTGACAAGAAAAGCTGTCACAAACATGGACCCATATAAAGGCCTACATACAGGTGCATCTCAATTAATTAGAATGTTGTGGAAAAGTTATTTTCAGTAATTCAACTCAAATTGTGAAACTTGTGTATTAAATAAATTTAGTGCACACAGAATGAAGAAGTTTAAGTCTTTGGTTCCTTTAATTGTGATGATTTTGGCTCACATTTAACAAAAACCCACCAGTTTACCATCTAAACAAATTAGAATATGGAGACATTCCAAACAGCTAATCAAGTCAAAACACCTGCAAAAAAATTTCGTGAACCTTTAAAATGGCCTCTCCATTTGATTCACGAGGCTACACAATCATGGGGAAGACTGCTGATCTGACAGTTGTCCAGAAGACAATCATTGACACCCTTCACAAGAAGGGTAATCCACAAACATTCATTGCCAAAGAAGCTGGCTGTTTACAGAGTGCTGGATCCAAGCATGTTCCAAGTAAGTTGAGTGGAAGGAAAAAGTGTGGAAGAAAAAGATGCACAACCAACAGAGAGAACCGCAGCCTTATGAGGATTGTCAAGCAAAATCAATTAAAAAATTTCGTCTATCTGGCAAATCTCTGCTCTCTACCCAACAAAATGGACAAACTTCTTCTGCTCTCCTGGACAGATAAAGATTTCTAACACTCTGCTGCTCTGTGTTTCACGGAAACCTGGCTGAATGAACCCATTCCGGAAAGCACACTTCATCTGCCAGGCTTTCAGCTGTTTAGAGCAGATCGCATTGCAGAATCAACAGGGGAATCAGAAACTTACTGATCGGATCACAGAGACAGAACAACAACACCTGGACTCTGTTTTAATCATTCTTAGGGACTTTAATAAAGCCAATCTCTCCTGTGAACAGCCACAATACAGACAGCATGTTACATGTCCCACCAGAGACAGTAATATATTAGATCACTGTTACACAGCAATAAAAGATGCATATCACTCTGTTCCACGAGCAGTTTTGGGGCTGTCGGATCATTGGTTCATCTTATAACAACCTACAGGCAAAATCTTAAATCTGCTAAACCTGTAGTAAAGACTGTAAAGAGATGGACCAACAAAACAGAGTGGGCTTTAAAAGCCTGTTTCGACCTCCCTGACTGGAGTGTTTTTAAAGCTGCTACCTCCGATCTGGACAAACTCACAGAGACTGTAACATCCTATATTCGTTTTTGTGAGAATAAATGCATACCTACCACTTATTTATTTAACATTCAACAATGATCTCTCGTCAGGCCAAAGAGGATGCCTACAGAAATGAAATCAGAAATCAGACCAGAAACACACTGAATAAAAAGATTAGAGTGGTTAAAAGGACCTACGCTGAAAGGTTGGAAGATCAGATCACTTCCAGATGACTCAGCCTCGGTGTGGAAAGCTCTGAGAGGCATCACAAACTACAAGACACCATCTCCCTGCGCTGAGGTAAATCAACAACTTTCTAACAACTTGAATGAGTTTTATTGTAGATCTGAAACCACCCACACCTGTTCTGACCATCTCTCTACACAACCGTTAATACCTCCTGCAATCCCTTTCTCCCCATCTCTTGCTCTACAAATCAGTGAGGATGATGTGCGCCAGGTCTTCAGAAAGAACAAAAGAAGAAAGGCACCAGGCCCAGATGGTGTTACTCCAGCCTGTCTGAAATCCTGTGCTGACCAGCTGGCCCCCAACAGATCTCTGGAGTTGTGTGAAGTCCCTTCCTGCTACAAACGCTCCAACATCATCCCCATTTCAAAGAAACCCAATATAACAGGACTTAACGACTACAGACCTGTGGCAATAACGTCTGTAATCATGTAGTCATTTGAAAAACTTGTTCTGGCTTATTTGCAGGACATCTCTGGACCCTTACTGGACTCCCTGCAGTTGGCTTACCGAGCAAGCAGGTCCGTGGATGATGTAGTAAACATGGGGCTGCACTTCATTCTGCAACATCTGGACAAAACTGGTGCAGTCTTAACAACCTGGAGCTGAACACGGTTAAAACAGTGGAGATGATAGTGGACTTCAGGAGAAACCCCACTGCATTCGGCCCCATTCACCATCACAGACAGAACTGTGGTGGCAGTGGAGTCATTCAGATTCCTGGGAACCACCATCTTTCAGGACCTGAAGTGGGACAATCACATAGACTCTATTGTTATAAAGGCCCAACAAAGGTTGTACTTCCTTCGCCAGCTGAGGAAGTTTAACCTGCCACAGGAGCTGCTGAAACTGTCCTACTCAGCTGTCACTGAGTCTGTCCTATGCACTTCAGTAACTCTCTGTTTTGGTTCAGATACAAAATCAGACATCAGAAGACTACAGAGAAAGGTTCATATTGCTGAAAAGATTATTAGTGCTCCCCTGCCCACCCTTCGAGAACTGTATACATCCAGAGTGAGGAAAGGGGCTCAGAAAATCACTCTGGATCCCTCATATCCAAGTTATCCCCTTTTTGAACTTTTGCCATTGGGCCGGCACTTCAGAGGACAGCCAGGCACAAGAACAGTTTTATCCCCCATGCAATCTACCTCATGAGCAGTTAAATGTTCCCCACTTATGCAATAAAAATGTGCAAAACCTTATATTTATTTGTTACCACCTCCACCTCCTAGTACATCACTGCATCTCACTCTATTCACATCTATAGCACAACTGTTTATTCAATTTATTTATTTTTCAATTTATTTAGCAATATTTGTCTTTTTTATTAAATTAATTATTCATTATTATTATTATTATATTTTTTTTTTTGTCTGTGTGTTGTTGTCTCTGTGTACTGGAAGCTTATGTCACTAAAACAAATTCCTTGTATGCGCAAGCAAACTTTGCATTTCTGATTCTGATCAAACCCCCACCCCCACCCCCGAGGGGAGTCACCCCCAAAATTATGATTAAAAACCACACTATATATTGTAAATAACTATGTTTTACACTTTAGTGTTTTAGTCCAAATGCCTGCTTTGCTCTTTTACTTCACCTACACACACACAAGTCCTGTAAGAGAGATGTCAATAGTTATGGAACTCCAGTAAGTAAGGCTGTCTGCTATTTAATTCACTTAAACATCAGATGAAGTGATTATTTTATCTTTAATATATGATGCCAATGTATTTTTTCAATGTGTTAGTAATAATAACATTATCTGCTTGACAGAAAGGATTGCCAAGTGTTCACAACAAATCCCATCCAATTGATACTCAAAATCAGCTCAAAATTACCGCAATTTGGGGGCTTAAATACACAGTATTCGCTTCAAAATGTGGTGTGGACATGAAAACCACAGACTTGGCAACACTGTGACAGATAGTATTGTCTACAACAGACTGTCACGTCATGAATAATGATTTCTAATGATTTCTCATGTCACGTCGAGAATCACTGTCACAGCTCGACCACAACAGCTTGACGTTGTCTAATTTGGCATGGTCTCCCTGCTGCACTAATAGTAGTATGGCTTTCCTCTGTGTATACATATCCTTGAAAAATTGCTCTTGAGAAATTTTATGTTTATTATCCCCCCAACTGTTAGATTAAATTTACGAAAAAAGAAAATAAAGAAGCAGTTGTTGCTGCCATCAACCTGGGAAGAGTAATATAGCAATACAGCCATTTCAAAACAATTTGAAATCCATCACCAGCTACAAGCCCCCATCCCCCTGTAATGAGGCCAATCAACAACTGGCTCAAGACCTGAACAATTTTACTGCAAATTTAAAAAGCAAAAGACTGGTCTGACACCCCACACCCACTCTAACTGCCTCTCAACACAGCCATCAGCACCCTCTAAAGACAAGAGGTTGACAAGCTGCCTGTCTGGTGTCTGGCAGTCAAAACAACCTGGAGCTGAACATGCTCAAAACTGTGGAGATTATAGTAGGGTGCAGGAGAAACCCCCCTGCTCTCCCCCATAGACCATCATAGACCGCACTGTGGCTGCAGTGGAGTGATTCAGGCTCCTAGGAACTGCAGGATCTCTCAAGACCTGATGTGGGACAATCACTCCATTGTGAAATAGGACCAGCAGAGGTTGTACTTACTTCATCAGCTGAAAAAGTTCGACCTGCCACAGGCACAGATAACACAGTTTTATTCAGCTTTTATTGAGTTGGTTCTGTGCCCTTCTTTAACTGTCTGGTTTGGGTCAGCCAGCAAATCAGATATAAGAAGACTGCAGCTGCTAAGACAGCAGAAAGGATCATTGGTGTCCACCTGCCCAGTCTTCGGGACTTGTACAACTCCAGAGTGAAGAAATGAGCAGTTAACATCATCAAAGACCCCTCTCACCCCGCACACAACCTGTTTGCACTTCTCCCCTCAAGCAGATACTACACATCTCTGTGCACTAGAAAATCTAGTCATAAAAACAGAACCTCCCCCCCATGCCATCTCCAGCTTAAGCAGATAACACATTCATCATTACCTGTGCTCTGTAATTAATCTCTGTAATTCATTCTTCAACTTTAATCATTGTCTCTTTCCCAAGTATTATGTAAATACATTTTCATATCTCTTTATTTATACAGCTGTATATAGAGTAAATAAAGCACAAATCTCTACACAAATCTACTGTTCCAGATTCATACACATTATTATTATTTATTGTCAAGTCTTACTATGTAAATATTTTTCTTTTCTCTTGTCAGATATGTACAGTATATGTATGTACCAGCTGCACCTTAAAAACAAAAACAAAACAAATTCCTTGTGTGTTTGCACACACCTGGAGAATAAAGCTAATTCTGATTCTGAGACCAGGGGGAGATGTTTGGCCATATTACACAGCAACACCTTTTGTGAAAACCTAAAGAGCATAGCACAAGCACCTCATCCCAAAATTCTCACATGCTGGTGGAAGGGTGATGATTTTGGGCTTGGTTTGTAACCACAGGACGCGGGCACCTCACAGTCATTGAGCCGACCATGAACTCCTCTTTATCCCAAAGTATTCAAGAGTCAAGTGTGAGGATATCAGTTTTACAGCTAAAGCTTGGCCAAGATAAGGTCATGCAACAGCACAATGATCCCAGCACACCAGCAAATCTAAAACAAAATGGCTGAAAATAAAAGAATCAAGGGGTTACAATAGTCTACTCTAAGTCCAGAGCTCATTCCGATTGAAATGATTTCACAAGTTCACACTTAAATATAATAAACAGATTAAAGGTTATGCTTATTTGGCGTGCTGTTCGAGAGGAGGGCTCTGAGCTGAGTGCAGAGACGGGGTGCAAGAGGAATGCTGGAAAACTGTCAAGAAACAGAGGAACATCTGCTGTGCATATATATAAACACCTCTTGATACCTCTCGTGTTAATTAGGTTAAATACCTGCATGTGCTCCTCTGGAACCTTGTTAATAAAACATCATGTGATGAGAGCTGTGCATAAACAAATGCCCTCAAACCTCAATAAACTGGAGCAACATTCTAAAGATGAGTGGGACGGAATTTCTCCAGAATGATGTCAGAGGCTGATTAACTTATAGACAGGTCCGGACTGGCCATCAGTAGCCCTGGAAGCTGATTTGGCTCACTGCTCTGGTTTTTTTTTTTTGTGTTTATTATTATTATTATTTTATATTTTTGACTTCTCAATCTAACAAAGTGTTAATTTCCGATTTTTTCCTTTGATAATAAATCATAAATTGGTTAGTCTTACTGTCAGCGCTACTCTATACAAATCAGCTCTCATTTGTTCCGTGCTTCCGTCAGATAATTCCGAACAGAACTGATGAAAAGAGGTACAAAGAGATCCTTTTAAGAGTACTGCTACAGTGACAAGCTGTTTTACGCTAAAAGGTAAAATTTTTGCCACTTTTTTTTCTGTCAGGACTGGATGAGTGTGAGATTTATCATGGGATTGTTCTGGTTATACATAAGTTATTGCTGCTAAACGTGAATCTACAGGATATTGAATCAGGGTGTCCTAACTTTATCCCTCATGGTTTTTCCATTTGGGCTTTTTATATATATATATATATATATATATATATATATATATGTTTTATTTTCCAAATTTTAAGACCTGCAAAGGACCAGATATTTTTTTTTTATTATGTCCTGATACAGAAAACCATGGAATTCAATAGGGTGCCCTACATTTTTTACATGACTGTGTGTGTGTGTGTATATGTGTGTGTGCGTGTGTGTGTGTGTGTCAAATGTCAAAAGTGTTTGTAGAATAACATTACATTAATATGACGTGTTTCGCTGCAAGACCTGGTTTCCCGTATACTCCCAACACAGAGAATGCCTTGTTTAATTACATGAAAAAATGTAAAGAATTCAACCACTCCTGCCATTTTGGTCTTGACAAAAAGAGATATGACATTTGCGGTATTGATATTTTGCCAAAAAAATAAATAAATGAAACAATGTGAAAAAACCTGAATGATGTCACTGCACTTTTTTATTTGCAACTTGTGAAATTAAGTGTGTAATTACATTTGCATCTTCAAATAAATTGTTTACATTTTGAATTTGCACATAATGTACATGTACTTACAAAACTGTCTATTGTAATATTCCTGTACATAAAATGATCAATCTTTATATCGTTATTCCCTATTTACTTATTTGTGGTTTTGTCCTGTCATGTCACTCTGTGGAAGCTTCTGCCACGAAAACAATTTCCTTGTATGTGTAAACATTCTGTAACGTGGGAGCCGATGAGACTTTAGACATGCGGATCCATATGCAAGCTTTTATTGGACAGAGACATGGTCATAACAGGCATGGGTCAAACACTGACAAACAGGTATGTAGAGGGCAAGACACAAGAGTAATCCTAGGGCATGCTTGGGCCTTCAATTAGCGTACAATATCCAGAGGGCTAATCAAGAGGGGTAATCCAGTATCCAGAGCAAAAGGGTCAAACACGAGTAACAGGGTAAGGCAAGAAAAAGACTAAACTATGAAAACTAGAAACAGAGACAAGACTTTGAAAACTAGAAACAGAGACAAGACTATGGAAACAAGGAACTGAAACAAGACTATGAAAACTAGAAACTAACACGGAAAAGGCTTACGTATCGCACCTATTGCTAGGTGAGGGATATGTGCAGAACAATGCTCGGCAGTGTGTGAAAGGAAGTTCAATGTTTATAAAGCATGTTTGATTGTGCTGTGTGTGTGTAATTGTTGGCAGTTGTGTGTGATTGTTTTCAGGTAAATGTGATTGGTGTAATGGAGCATGGGAAATGTATTCCAGGTTTTACTGTGTAGAGAGTCTGTGTTGTGGATGATGACCTCTAGTGGTGAATTAACGGAAGTTCAGTGACTGGATCATGACATAGATCATGAATTCATAAACGGCCTCCATAGCCGTGACAGGACAGAATGAGGATTCGCAGAAGGCCTTCATAGACGTGAAAGGACAGGACGAGAAAAAAAAACGGCCTCCATGGCCGTGGTAGGACAGAACGAGATTTCATAGACGGCCTCCATAGCCGTGACAGGATAGAACGAGAGTTCATAAATGGCCACCATAGCATTGGCAGGACATAACAAGAGTTCATAAATGTCCTCCATAGCCATGACAGGACAGAATGAGGATTCACAGATGGCCTTCATAGCCGTAACACGACAGGACAAGAATTCATAGATGGCCTCCATAGCCATGATAGGACAGGATGAGGATTTATGAGTAGATACTACTGACACCTCCGAATGTTGTGCAGCAGTTGCCGCCACCTCTGGAGGTTTCACACCATTAACAGTCTCTTTAACATCAACACAACAGGCTGAGAGAACATTGCTGGGTGCCACCACCATTTAAGGACCTGAAGCAAGCACCGGCGCTTGCAAGGTTGCACGGTTTTGAAAAATTTATTTAAAAACTTTTTATCTCCAAAGAACCATATCAACAACCGAAACAGTTGCGGAGATGCAAAGGGAGGAAGACATAAGAAGTTGACAGTCTCATATTTTTGTTTGTTTGTTTGACAAGAAAAGCTGTCACAAACATGGACCCATATAAAGGCCTACATACAGGTGCATCT
This sequence comes from Carassius carassius, assembly GCF_963082965.1. Classification (NCBI taxonomy): domain Eukaryota; kingdom Metazoa; phylum Chordata; class Actinopteri; order Cypriniformes; family Cyprinidae; genus Carassius; species Carassius carassius. The sequence continues at coordinate 6,157,839 of NC_081762.1, read as the reverse complement.
CAATTAATAAGAATGTTGTGGAAAAGTTATTTTCAGTAATTCAACTCAAATTGTGAAACTTGTGTATTAAATAAATTTAGTGCACACAGAATGAAGAAGTTTAAGTCTTTGGTTCCTTTAATTGTGATGATTTTGGCTCACATTTAACAAAAACCCACCAGTTAACCATCTAAACAAATTAGAATATGGAGACATTCCAAACAGCTAATCAAGTCAAAACACCTGCAAAAAAATTTCGTGAACCTTTAAAATGGCCTCTCCATTTGATTCACGAGGCTACACAATCATGGGGAAGACTGCTGATCTGACAGTTGTCCAGAAGACAATCATTGACACCCTTCACAAGAAGGGTAATCCACAAACATTAATTGCCAAAGAAGCCTGCTGTTTACAGAGTGCTGGATCCAAGCATGTTCCAAGTAAGTTGAGTGGAAGGAAAAAGTGTGGAAGAAAAAGATGCACAACCAACCGAGAGAACCGCAGCCTTATGAGGATTGTCAAGCAAAATCAATTAAAAAATTTCGTCTATCTGGCAAATCTCTGCTCTCTACCCAACAAAATGGACAAACTTCTTCTGCTCTCCTGGACAGATAAAGATTTCTAACACTCTGCTGCTCTGTGTTTCACGGAAACCTGGCTGAATGAACCCATTCCGGAAAGCACACTTCATCTGCCAGGCTTTCAGCTGTTTAGAGCAGATCGCATTGCAGAATCAACAGGGGAATCAGAAACTTACTGATCGGATCACAGAGACAGAACAACAACACCTGGACTCTGTTTTAATCATTCTTAGGGACTTTAATAAAGCCAATCTCTCCTGTGAACAGCCAAAATACAGACAGCATGTTACATGTCCCACCAGAGACAGTAATATATTAGATCACTGTTACACAGCAATAAAAGATGCATATCACTCTGTTCCACGAGCAGTTTTGGGGCTGTCGGATCATTGGTTCATCTTATAACAACCTACAGGCAAAATCTTAAATCTGCTAAACCTGTAGTAAAGACTGTAAAGAGATGGACCAACAAAACAGAGTGGGCTTTAAAAGCCTGTTTCGACCTCCCTGACTGGAGTGTTTTTAAAGCTGCTACCTCCGATCTGGACAAACTCACAGAGACTGTAACATCCTATATTCGTTTTTGTGAGAATAAATGCATACCTACCACTTATTTATTTAACATTCAACAATGATCTCTCGTCAGGCCAAAGAGGATGCCTACAGAAATGAAATCAGAAATCAGACCAGAAACACACTGAATAAAAAGATTAGAGTGGTTAAAAGGACCTACGCTGAAAGGTTGGAAGATCAGATCACTTCCAGATGACTCAGCCTCGGTGTGGAAAGCTCTGAGAGGCATCACAAACTACAAGACACCATCTCCCTGCGCTGAGGTAAATCAACAACTTTCTAACAACTTGAATGAGTTTTATTGTAGATCTGAAACCACCCACACCTGTTCTGACCATCTCTCTACACAACCGTTAATACCTCCTGCAATCCCTTTCTCCCCATCTCTTGCTCTACAAATCAGTGAGGATGATGTGCGCCAGGTCTTCAGAAAGAACAAAAGAAGAAAGGCACCAGGCCCAGATGGTGTTACTCCAGCCTGTCTGAAATCCTGTGCTGACCAGCTGGCCCCCAACAGATCTCTGGAGTTGTGTGAAGTCCCTTCCTGCTACAAACGCTCCAACATCATCCCCATTTCAAAGAAACCCAATATAACAGGACTTAACGACTACAGACCTGTGGCAATAACGTCTGTAATCATGAAGTCATTTGAAAAACTTGTTCTGGCTTATTTGCAGGACATCTCTGGACCCTTACTGGACTCTCTGCAGTTGGCTTACCGAGCAAGCAGGTCCGTGGATGATGTAGTAAACATGGGGCTGCACTTCATTCTGCAACATCTGGACAAAACTGGTGCAGTCTTAACAACCTGGAGCTGAACACGGTTAAAACAGTGGAGATGATAGTGGACTTCAGGAGAAACCCCACTGCATTCCGCCCCATTCACCATCACAGACAGAACTGTGGTGGCAGTGGAGTCATTCAGATTCCTGGGAACCACCATCTTTCAGGACCTGAAGTGGGACAATCACATAGACTCTATTGTTATATAGGCCCAACAAAGGTTGTACTTCCTTCGCCAGCTGAGGAAGTTTAACCTGCCACAGGAGCTGCTGAAACTGTCCTACTCAGCTGTCACTGAGTCTGTCCTATGCACTTCAGTAACTCTCTGGTTTGGTTCAGATACAAAATCAGACATCAGAAGACTACAGAGAAAGGTTCATATTGCTGAAAAGATTATTAGTGCTCCCCTGCCCACCCTTCGAGAACTGTATACATCCAGAGTGAGGAAAGGGGCTCAGAAAATCACTCTGGATCCCTCATATCCAAGTTATCCCCTTTTTGAACTTTTGCCATTGGGCCGGCACTTCAGAGGACAGCCAGGCACAAGAACAGTTTTATCCCCCATGCAATCTACCTCATGAGCAGTTAAATGTTCCCCACTTATGCAATAAAAATGTGCAAAACCTTATATTTATTTGTTACCACCTCCATCCTAGTACATCACTGCATCTCACTCTATTCACATCTATAGCACAACTGTTTATTCAATTTATTTATTTTTCAATTTATTTAGCAATATTTGTCTTTTTTATTAAATTAATCATTTATTAATATTATTATTATTATATATTTTTTTGTCTGTGTGTTGTTGTCTCTGTGTACTGGAAGCTTATGTCACTAAAACAAATTCCTTGTATGCGCAAGCAAACTTTGCATTTCTGATTCTGATCAAACCCCCACCCCCACCCCCGAGGGGAGTCACCCCCAAAATTATATTAAAAACCACACTGTATATTGTAAATAACTATGTTTTACACTTTAGTGTTTTAGTCCAAATGCCTGCTTTGCTCTTTTACTTCACCTACACACACACAAGTCCTGTAAGAGAGATGTCAATAGTTATGGAACTCCAGTAAGTAAGGCTGTCTGCTATTTAATTCACTTAAACATCAGATGAAGTGATTATTTTATCTTTAATATATGATGCCAATGTATTTTTTCAATGTGTTAGTAATAATAACATTATCTGCTTGACAGAAAGGATTGCCAAGTGTTCACAACAAATCCCATCCAATTGATACTCAAAATCAGCTCAAAATTACCGCAATTTGGGGGCTTAAATACACAGTATTCGCTTCAAAATGTGGTGTGGACATGAAAACCACAGACTTGGCAACACTGTGACGGATAGTAATGTCTACAACAGACTGTCACGTCATGAATAATGATTTCTAATGATTTCTCATGTCACGTCGAGAATCACTGTCACGGCTCGACCACAACAGCTTGACGTTGTCTAATTTGGCATGGTCTCCCTGCTGCACTAATAGTAGTATGGCTTTCCTCTGTGTATAGATATCCTTGAAAAATTGCTCTTGAGAAATTTTATGTTTATTATCCCCCCAACTGTTAGATTAAATTTACGAAAAAAGAAAATAAAGAAGCAGTTGTTGCTGCCATCAACCTGGGAAGAGTAATATAGCAATACAGCCATTTCAAAACAATTTGAAATCCATCACCAGCTACAAGCCCCCATCCCCCTGTAATGAGGCCAATCAACAACTGGCTGAAGACCTGAACAATTTTACTGCAAATTTAAAAAGCAAAAGACTGGTCTGACACCCCACACCCACTCTAACTGCCTCTCAACACAGCCATCAGCACCCTCTAAAGACAAGAGGTTGACAAGCTGCCTGTCTGGTGTCTGGCAGTCAAAACAACCTGGAGCTGAACATGCTCAAAACTGTGGAGATTATAGTAGGGTGCAGGAGAAACCCCCCTGCTCTCCCCCATAGACCATCATAGACAGCACTGTGGCTGCAGTGGAGTGATTCAGGCTCCTAGGAACTGCAGGATCTCTCAAGACCTGATGTGGGACAATCACTCCATTGTGAAATAGGACCAGCAGAGGTTGTACTTACTTCATCAGCTGAAAAAGTTCGACCTGCCACAGGCACAGATAACACAGTTTTATTCAGCTTTTATTGAGTTGGTTCTGTGCCCTTCTATAACTGTCTGGTTTGGGTCAGCCAGCAAATCAGATATAAGAAGACTGCAGCTGCTAAGACAGCAGAAAGGATCATTGGTGTCCACCTGCCCAGTCTTCGGGACTTGTACAACTCCAGAGTGAAGAAATGAGCAGTTAACATCATCAAAGACCCCTCTCACCCCGCACACAACCTGTTTGCACTTATCCCCTCAAGCAGATACTACACATCTCTGTGCACTAGAAAATCTAGTCATAAAAACAGAACCTCCCCCCATGCCATCTCCAGCTTAAGCAGATAACACATTCATCATTACCTGTGCTCTGTAATTAATCTCTGTAATTCATTCTTCAACTTTAATCATTGTCTCTTTCCCAAGTATTATGTAAATACATTTTCATATCTCTTTATTTATACAGCTGTATATAGAGTAAATAAAGCACAAATCTCTACACAAATCTACTGTTCCAGATTCATACACATTATTATTATTTATTGTCAAGTCTTACTATGTAAATATTTTTCTTTTCTCTTGTCAGATATGTACAGTATATGTATGTACCAGCTGCACCTAAAAAAAAAAAAAAAAAAAAAAAAAAAAAATTCCTTGTGTGTTTGCACACACCTGGAGAATAAAGCTAATTCTGATTCTGAGACCAGGGGGAGATGTTTGGCCATATTACACAGCAACACCTTTTGTGAAAACCTAAAGAGCATAGCACAAGCACCTCATCCCAAAATTCTCACATGCTGGTGGAAGGGTGATGATTTTGGGCTTGGTTTGTAACCACAGGACGCGGGCACCTCACAGTCATTGAGCCGACCATGAACTCCTCTTTATCCCAAAGTATTCAAGAGTCAAGTGTGAGGATATCAGTTTTACAGCTAAAGCTTGGCCAAGATAAGGTCATGCAACAGCACAATGATCCCAGCACACCAGCAAATCTAAAACAAAACGGCTGAAAATAAAAGAATCAAGGGGTTACAATAGTCTAGTCTAAGTCCAGAGCTCATTCCGATTGAAATGATTTCACAAGTTCACACTTAAATATAATAAACAGATTAAAGGTTATGCTTATTTGGCGTGCTGTTCGAGAGGAGGGCTCTGAGCTGAGTGCAGAGACGGGGTGCAAGAGGAATGCTGGAAAACTGTCAAGAAACAGAGGAACATCTGCTGTGCATATATATAAACACCTCTTGATACCTCTCGTGTTAATTAGGTTAAATACCTGCATGTGCTCCTCTGGAACCTTGTTAATAAAACATCATGTGATGAGAGCTGTGCATAAACAAATGCCCTCAAACCTCAATAAACTGGAGCAACATTCTAAAGATGAGTGGGACGGAATTTCTCCAGAATGATGTCAGAGGCTGATTAACTTATAGACAGGTCCGGACTGGCCATCAGTAGCCCTGGAAGCTGATTTGGCTCACTGCTCTGTTTTTTTTTGTGTTTATTATTATTATTATTTTATATTTTTGATTTCTCAATCTAACAAAGTGTTAATTTCCGATTTTTTCCTTTGATAATAAATCATAAATTGGTTAGTCTTACTGTCAGCGCTACTCTATACAAATCAGCTCTCATTTGTTCCGTGCTTCCGTCAGATAATTCCGAACAGAACTGATGAAAAGAGGTACAAAGAGATCCTTTTAAGAGTACGGCTACAGTGACAAGCTGTTTTACCCTAAAAGGTACAATTTTTGCCACTTTTTTTCTGTCAGGACTGGATGAGTGTGAGATTTATCATGGGATTGTTCTGGTTATACATAAGTTATTGCTGCTAAACATGAATCTACAGGATATTGAATCAGGGTGTCCTAACTTTATCCCTCATGGTTTTTCCATTTGGGCTTTTTATATATATATATATATATATATATATATATATATATATATATATAATTAAATAATAACACAGTGTGACATGTAATGTGATGTTGTTCATCTGAGGTTTTATTTTCCAAATTTTAAGACCTGCAAAGGACCAGATAATTTTTTTTTATTATGTCCTGATACAGAAAACCATGGAATTCAATAGGGTGCCCTAAATTTTTTACATTACTGTGTGTGTGTGTGTGTATATGTGTGTGTGTGCGTGTGTGTGTGTCAAATGTCAAAAGTGTTTGTAGAATAACATTACATTAATATGACGTGTTTCGCTGCAAGACCTGGTTTCCCGTATACTCCCAACACAGAGAATGCCTTGTTTAATTACATGAAAAAATGTAAAGAATTCAACCACTCCTGCCATTTTGGTCTTGACAAAAAGAGATATGACATTTGCGGTATTGATATTTTGCCAAAAAAAATAAATAAATGAAACAATGTGAAAAAACCTGAATGATGTCACTGCACTTTTTTCTTTGCAACTTGTGAAATTAAGTGTGTAATTACATTTGCATCTTCAAATAAATTGTTTACATTTTGAATTTGCACTCGCAAACACGAGTAACAGGGTAAGGCAAGAAAAAGACTAAACTATGAAAACTAGAAACAGAGACAAGACTTTGAAAACTAGAAACAGAGACAAGACTATGGAAACAAGGAACTGAAACAAGACTATGAAAACTAGAAACTAACACGGAAAAGGCTTACGTATCGCACCTATTGCTAGGTGAGGGATATGTGCAGAACAATGCTCGGCAGTGTGTGAAAGGAAGTTCAATGTTTATAAAGCATGTTTGATTGTGCTGTGTGTGTGTAATTGGTGGCAGCTGTGTGTGATTGTTTTCAGGTAAATGTGATTGGTGTAATGGAGCATGGGAAATGTATTCCAGGTTTTACTGTGTAGAGAGTCTGTGTTGTGGATGATGACCTCTAGTGGTGAATTAACGGAAGTTCAGTGACTGGATCATGACATAGATCATGAATTCATAAACGGCCTCCATAGCCATGACAGGACAGAAGGAGGATTCGCAGAAGGCCTTCATAGACGTGAAAGGACAGGACGAGAATAAACGGCCTCCATGGCCGTGGTAGGACAGAACGAGATTTCATAGACGGCCTCCATAGCCGTGACAGGATAGAACGAGAGTTCATAAATGGCCACCATAGCTTGGCAGGACATAACAAGAGTTCATAAATGTCCTCCATAGCCATGACGGGACAGAATGAGGATTCACAGATGGCCTTCATAGCCGTAACACGACAGGACGAGAATTCATAGATGGCCTCCATAGCCATGATAGGACAGGATGAGGATTTATGAGTAGATACTACTGACACCTCCGAATGTTGTGCAGCAGTTGCCGCCACCTCTGGAGGTTTCACAGCATTAACAGTCTCTTTAACATCAACACAACAGGCTGAGAGAACATTGCTGGGTGCCACCACCATTTAAGGACCTGAAGCAAGCACCGGCGCTTGCAAGCTTGCACGGTTTTGAAAAATCTATTTAAAAACTTTTTATCTCCAAAGAACCATATCAACAACCGAAACAGTTGCGGAGATGCAAAGGGAGGAAGACATAAGAACTTGACAGTCTCATATTTTTGTTTGTTTGTTTGACAAGAAAAGCTGTCACAAACATGGACCCATATAAAGGCCTACATACAGGTGCATCTCAATTAATTAGAATGTTGTGGAAAAGTTATTTTCAGTAATTCAACTCAAATTGTGAAACTTGTGTATTAAATAAATTTAGTGCACACAGAATGAAGAAGTTTAAGTCTTTGGTTCCTTTAATTGTGATGATTTTGGCTCACATTTAACAAAAACCCACCAGTTTACCATCTAAACAAATTAGAATATGGAGACATTCCAAACAGCTAATCAAGTCAAAACACCTGCAAAAAAATTTCGTGAACCTTTAAAATGGCCTCTCCATTTGATTCACGAGGCTACACAATCATGGGGAAGACTGCTGATCTGACAGTTGTCCAGAAGACAATCATTGACACCCTTCACAAGAAGGGTAATCCACAAACATTCATTGCCAAAGAAGCTGGCTGTTTACAGAGTGCTGGATCCAAGCATGTTCCAAGTAAGTTAAGTGGAAGGAAAAAGTGTGGAAGAAAAAGATGCACAACCAACCGAGAGAACCGCAGCCTTATGAGGATTGTCAAGCAAAATCAATTAAAAAATTTCGTCTATCTGGCAAATCTCTGCTCTCTACCCAACAAAATGGACAAACTTCTTCTGCTCTCCTGGACAGATAAAGATTTCTAACACTCTGCTGCTCTGTGTTTCACGGAAACCTGGCTGAATGAACCCATTCCGGAAAGCACACTTCATCTGCCAGGCTTTCAGCTGTTTAGAGCAGATCGCATTGCAGAATCAACAGGGGAATCAGAAACTTACTGATCGGATCACAGAGACAGAACAACAACACCTGGACTCTGTTTTAATCATTCTTAGGGACTTTAATAAAGCCAATCTCTCCTGTGAACAGCCAAAATACAGACAGCATGTTACATGTCCCACCAGAGACAGTAATATATTAGATCACTGTTACACAGCAATAAAAGATGCATATCACTCTGTTCCACGAGCAGTTTTGGGGCTGTCGGATCATTGGTTCATCTTATACCAACCTACAGGCAAAATCTTAAATCTGCTAAACCTGTAGTAAAGACTGTAAAGAGATGGACCAACAAAACAGAGTGGGCTTTAAAAGCCTGTTTCGACCTCCCTGACTGGAGTGTTTTTAAAGCTGCTACCTCCGATCTGGACAAACTCACAGAGACTGTAACATCCTATATTCGTTTTTGTGAGAATAAATGCATACCTACCACTTATTTATTTAACATTCAACAATGATCTCTCGTCAGGCCAAAGAGGATGCCTACAGAAATGAAATCAGAAATCAGACCAGAAACACACTGAATAAAAAGATTAGAGTGGTTAAAAGGACCTACGCTGAAAGGTTGGAAGATCAGATCACTTCCAGATGACTCAGCCTCGGTGTGGAAAGCTCTGAGAGGCATCACAAACTATAAGACACCATCTCCCTGCGCTGAGGTAAATCAACAACTTTCTAACAACTTGAATGAGTTTTATTGTAGATCTGAAACCACCCACACCTGTTCTGACCATCTCTCTACACAACCGTTAATACCTCCTGCAATCCCACAATAAACTAGTTACCTCAACCTTTCTCCTGTGTTCACCTTGTGTTCTTCCATTTCAGTTTTTTCAGTTCATCATCTGAAACACTGTCAAATGTGGTTTTATTCACATGCCAGACACGGAGAAAATAGGAGAAAGGCATGTAGATCCACATTAAATCCAAACCAGTCAGAATATATATATATATAGATAGTTTGCAAATTATTTATAAGTGCTTTATTACTTTATACTTATTATAAAGTTTTACCAAATTAATCTAAATTCTAAACCAAATTAATTAATCAGAATTTTGAAAAATGGTTATTATACACTTTGGTAATGTGTAATGCAACTTTCCTTAGATGATTCTTTGGAATAAACCCAGAAAGAGGCTCAAAGACCTGCAGAGGCAAGGTAGTCTCCAAGAAGATGGGGAAGGTGGTGAATTAGAAGTCTACTACAGTCAATCCAAAGGTTGCCTCTCTACTTAAAAATCTAATGGACTTCAAATGGGATTTTGTCTAGGCAAGTGAAGTTACACATACATTTTCGTTAAATACAGTTCTTAATACAACTTATTTCACTGTTTACACACACAAAATATTTCTTACATTTAAACTTGTTTAACAAAAAAAAAAAATTTAAAAGTAGTCAGTCGAAAAAGACTGATGTGACTCGTTTTGGTTACTAACATCGCGTCCCTGTAGTTTGCATTGCATAAAATAAAATAATTTACAGCAAAGAAACGGTTTTATAGATAAAATATCCACAAACCTATATTTGACCAAAAAAAAGAAAATTCAAGTCGTCAGTGGCACTGAGAACTACTCTGAAGAGGAAACACCAGCCTGTCTGAAATCCTGTGCTGACCAGCTGGCCCCCATCTTCACAAAGATCTTCAACAGATCGCTGGAGCTGTGCGAAGTCCCTTCATGCTTCAAACGCTCCACCATCATCCCCATCCCAAAGAAATCCAAAATTACAGGACTAAATGACTACAGGCCTGTGGCTCTAACGTCTGTAGTCATGAAGTCATTTGAAAAACTGGTGCTGGCCCACCTGAAGGACATCACTGGACCCTTGCTGGATCCTCTTCAGTTTGCCTACAGAGCAAACAGGTCTGTGGACGATGCAGTAAACATCGGACTGCATTATGTTCTGCAACACCTAGACAGACCGGGGACCTATGTGAGGATCCTGTTTGTGGACTTCAGTTCTGCCTTCAACACGATCATCCCAAACCTCCTCCTGCCCAAACTAACTCAGCTCTCCGTGCCCACCTCCGTCTGTCAGTGGATCAACAGCTTCCTGACAGACAGGCAGCAGCTAGTGAGGCTGGGAAAATACACATCCAGCACCCGTACAATCAGCACCGGAGCTCCCCAGGGCTGTGTTCTCTCCCCACTGCTCTTCTCCCTGTACACTAATGACTGCACATCTAAGGACCCCTCTGTCAAGCTCCTGAAGTTTGCAGATGACACCACACTCATCGGCCTCATTCAGGACGGTGACGAGTCTGCTTACAGACAGGAGGTTAAAGAGCTGGCTGTCTGGTGCAGTCTCAACAACCTGGAGCTTAACACGCTCAAAACAGTGGAGATGATCGTGGACTTCAGGAGAAACCCCCCTGCACTCCCCCCACTCACCATCATGAACAGCACTGTGACTGCAGTGGAGTCATTCAGGTTCCTGGGCACCACTATCTCTCAGGACCTGAAGTGGGACATTCACATTGACTCCATTGTGAAAAAGGCCCAGCAGAGGTTGTACTTCCTTCGCCAGCTGAGGAAGTTTAACCTGCCACAGGATCTGCTGAAACAGTTCTACTCCACCATCATCGAATCCATCCTCTGCACTTCAGTAACTGTCTGGTTCAGCTCAGCTTCTAAATCGGACCTCAGAAGACTACAGAGGGTAGTCCGGACTGCTGAGCGAATTATCGGTACAACCCTCCCATCTATTCAAGAACTGTACTTATCCAGAGTGAGCAAAAGGGCTGTTAAAATCACTCTGGACCCCTCACATCCAGCACACTCCCTCTTTGAACTGTTGCCATCTGGTCGACGCTACAGAGCACTGAGCACCAGAACGACCAGACACAGGAACAGTTTCTTCCCTCAGGCAATCCATCTTATGAACAGCTGATAATAACTGTGGGACACACTACACTATTTATATTTATATACACTACACTTTTTATCCAACACACATACTTAGCGTACACGTAAATCTTTTGCACATAATATACATGTACATACATGGAACACACTATACTACTTATATTTATATACACATACACTTATTTATCCAAACACACATACTTAGCGTACAGTTACAATTTTTCCACATAATATACATGTACATACATAAATGCTCTTTTTAATATACCTGCCATACATTGTCAATTTGTATATTGTCAATCCTTACCCACCTATTTGTATTTTTTTGTATTTTTTATTCCTTATTGTGTTTTTTGTTCTGTCGCTGTTATGTTGCACTGCGGAGCTCTGTCACGAAAACAAATTCCTCGTATGTGTGAACATACCTGGCAATAAAGCTCATTCTGATTCTGATTCTGATTCTGATTCTGAAACAGACCGCACTCATTACAACCCCTATGTTGTTGCGACTGTCACGTCCCAGGTGCTGGGTTACACAAAAACTTCCCAAACACACAAAAAAATGAATTTGAGGTTGAAATAATATAATGATTTGATTAAAACCATGATTTTTTTTAGTAACTGATGCAAGCTGTTAATCAGTTAAGTTGGTCCACTAATGTTGCTCAAATGCACCATTACCTCTCTGGCCTCTAACCGGTCACCCCACTTTATTCCGGGACCTAGCAATTTACAAATTAAGTACTGGTCATACTAGTAGTGTGGAAACAATGGTTGTTATTTTAGTCTAAGAGTAAAAATTAAATTTAAAAGGTAAAAATAATAATGTCGAATAATTATCAGCGTTGATTACATCAACCAATCGTGATAGGCCTATTTACAATAAATCTTGAACTGATAAGAAGAAATTATACAATTAGCAATTAAAAAGAGAAAAGAAGCATTTTCCACTTCTATTAATAATTAAAAATTGTATGCCAGCGCTCTACATTGAAAAAAAAAAAAAAGATTTACTTCACGAAAAGTAAAGAATTTGCACAAATATATTTTAAGTGAATTTGACTGCTCTAATATAAAGTATAACTCACCTGTCATTCTCAGGTAAAATCTACTTAATATTTAACTTAACACTCATGAAGAAATTAAGTAAATATGTTTTATATTTTTTTTATGTTTTGTATACATTTTTTCAAATTACATCTTAATGTTTAAAATATATTTTAGAAATTAAATAGCATGTCCAATTAACTGAAATCCTGAAACCGATTCAGCTTAACAATATATCAGTAATTTATTTTTAGGAAATACGTTTTTTTCTCAAATTCTATTTTTATTCCTGTTACAATTAAAACATGGAAGAACAGTTGTGTAATTTTTCCTTAAACATAATTTTTAATGATTATAATTATTATTATTATTATTATTATTATTAATAATATAATTCTTATTTGTATTATTATATTACTTTGAAAATGACATATTCTACTGTACAAAAATGCTATATTTCCGTCACAATCACATCATATTAGACCGAACCTTTATTTTGAAGGGTTGATGTGAAGACGCTTGATTTAAAAAAAAAAAAAAAAAAATGTTTGTTTATGTGGAATAGAGCTGCAACTAATGATTATCTTTTCTGTAGACTAATCTAGTGATTATTTTTTTAATTAGTCGACTACTTTATCGATTATTATTGATTTATTCTTTTTTTATTATTCTAGTGTTTTTGATTTAGCTATTTCTGAATCCTTTGGATAACTTTACAAAAAATTATAAGAACAACTTCTAACATATTTCAACTTTTATTAATTAATACACTAATCCACATTGTGATTTCAGTTAGTGTACAACACGATTTTATTGTATTCATCACAAATGTGACAAATTCTGTGACAATCCACATTATTTGCCTAATTCCGTTTGACCGGATTGACCGGATTCCGTGATTGCCTCCATGTTTTTCACATCGTGGAAATCGTAGGGTCCTAAGTTTCTGAAATGTTTGTGTAGTATTAGATATGTTTTTGTCATGTTCTTTTGAAATTCTGCTGATGTTATTTTAACTTAAAAATGATTTTTCTCAATGTTTGTTTCAGACTACACCCCTCCCTGGCTACACTTGCATCAAAGTTGGTGACAGTTTTATGTTTCTGAAACGTTCTTGGACTGTTCTACAAATCCTTGCCAGGTTTTGACTTTTATTACACCAAAATATGAGTCTTTTTCAGAAATTGTTTGCCATTTCTTAAAGGCTGTTTTTAGGGGAGCGTACACTCCAAGCCCATGCCCATGCATTGTCATACTCATAGCACACAGCTACAACTTAAATGTCTGCTTGTTTTGTGTTTTATATGGTCAACTTAAGTTTAAATATGTCTACAGACTTCTGCAGGGTTCATTTTGCACATTGTCTGTTTTGTAATGCTATGGTTAATTTCCTTCTCTCTTGATCTCATCTTTCTCTAACACATACAAAGAATGATTCTTCCATTTTGATTGATTTTTTTTTAAAAGCATTTGAACTATTGGTTGTGCACTTAAATAAATAGTGTGCTATAAGAAATACCCCCTTGGTCTTCTCTTTTCTGTGTATCTGCTGCCACTTTTTTGTATAAATGAAATGCCAGTTTGTGAATTTGTTAAAATACAGATTTTTTTTATAAAGTTAAGGATTGGCAAAATTGCCAGTTCTATGGTTTAATAATAATAATAATAATAATAATAATAATAATAATAATAATAAATATAATACAGTAATGATACTGTAACATTTCGATACTCTGCTTGAAACCCTGCTTCCATTATATTACCGTTAATTTACAAAAAAGCTGTAATTCAGAAAACTGTCAAATTACAGTACATTACTGGAAACCCTGCTGCCAGTATATTACTTTTAATTTACAGAAAAGCTGTAATTCAGAAAACTGTAAAATTACAGTACACTGCTGGAAACCCTGCTGCCAGTATATTACCGTTAATTTACAGAAAAGCTGTAATTCAGAAAACTGTAAAATTACAGAACACTGCTGGAAACCCTGCTGCCAGTATATTACCGTTAATTTACAGGACAATTTTTTACAGTGCAGGTTGTGCTTGTAAAGATTAATTAGGTTGAAATTCTCGATCATCTGTTTCAGCTCTCTGAACTGGCAGGTCATCAAAGAGGTCATCACTGATCTCTTGACATTGCTGGCCTGAAGATCTTGACTGTAACATTTGGTCCACATGTACTTTAAAGAGGTCAGAGGTCCTCAATACTACAGAACAGCGCATGGGATCCCGAGCTCCTTGAGGTGTCTGCAGTCTCACACTAACACCTTCTCTCCCAAAATGAATGTACGGAGTGACTTTAATTTCTGCAAAATGAATGTGCGGAGTGACTTTAATTTCTTATCATGCACTTTTCTGCTGTTGAAGCTGGTGCTTGGATACAACATCCAACATGTAAATAATGAATTCGATTCACTTCAGATCGCTTATAGGAAAGGAAGGGGAACAGGTGATGCTATCAAAAGTTTGATGCATTTATTCTTAATTCACCTGGAGGACTCCGATGCTTACTCATGAGTGTTTTTTGTTGATTTTAGTTCAGCTTTTAACTCTATTGAATAAAAAATTTGAATAAAAAAATTAAAACAGGTGAAAATCTTTCAAAAATACAGTGGTATCGCTCCTTTTTTAACAAACATAACTCATGGAGTTAAAGCAAATAATAGTTTGACTCAAGAAAAAATACTGTAATGGTGGCACCCCACAGGGTGTATTAGTTCAGCAGGTCTCTTATGCTGTACACTAATGATTTCTCAAGTAGATACCGACAGAATATCATTCAAAAGTATTCAGATGATACAGCAATTTTAAGTCTGCTGAAAAAAAAGCCTGTTCTTCTGTTTATTATTCTGAGATCAACTCATTTTTTGAGAGGTGTGATGCAACTTTTAATAGTAAATACTATTATGGAGGAAATTATTTTTGATCCTTAGGTATTGGTGATCATACGCCTGTATTTGTTCACAGTAAAGAACTTACACAGGCACAATCTTAGAAATATTTCTGTCAGGACAACTCTTGAGGAATTGGCATGGTAATGTACATGAAAATGTTATTGCATTTGGTCTTGGCAGAATTTATTTGCTATGCTGCTGCTGCTGCTGAGGCAGAGCAAGTGCTGAGACTTGCTACTGCCAATACATCACAGGTTGCACATTTAAGTTACAGATCTAGTGAGACACTAGATCTAGTGTTTTTCCAGATGAACGTTACTGCGATTAAAATTAACAGCGTATACAGAGGAAGAGTTTAGCCCCTTTCGCACATACAGTCCTTAATGGTAAATTCCTGATTAAATACTATTATGTACATCTTGTGTTTATAAGAGCAAAACATTCTGATTGGCTAGTCATGTTAGTTTGGTTGAGAGTGAAAGCTGTTCCTCTCATACCATTGGTAGGCGAACTCATGGACTCGAAAGTGATATCAATCAACAATATATATATATATATATATATATATATATATATATATATATATATATATATATATATATTTTTTTTTTTTTTTTTTTTTTTTTTTTTTTTAACCACTTCAGCTGTTATTTTGATTTTTTGAGAATTAGGCATATGCAATATTGGACCCATCGGTGGGTCCCCAGAGTTGATGTGGTTAATGTATAATATTTTTTTTCCGCGGCCAAACACTAAATGCCGGAGATCCAGCACGTGCCAGAGAACTTTAAGCCCTGTCCACAATGTGCTGCTGTGGGCGTGTAAACAATTCTGTTGCAGCAGATATAACATACATGAAATAACCACCATGTAGCACATATGAATCACCTGTTAGCAGATCTATACAAGTGGAGCTGGGGAAGGTGGAGGGTTTCTGAAGCACGCTGCAAACTGCTACAGTAAGCAGTAGTCATATATTTGAATGATGAGCAGCGAGCTCATTGGTTAACAATACAGGAGAGATTGTATCAGCTGGCCATGTGATAATGATGTCATTAGATCAGATTGAGTTCTATCGGACTGAACTATCAGTTTCATGCCAGATCTCTGTATTTAGGAGTGCATATAGATAAATCTCTTATGTGGGACGCTCATGTTCCTTGGGTTTGTGAAATACTTCATCAGAGATTGTATTATTTATAAATGGTTATATAGAGTTAATTATGAAAAAAATATGAAAATGATGTTCCTCTTTTGTCAGTCTGTATTAGAAAGTGTTATAAGGTATGGTATGTCCACCTCATGTGATAATCTTTCTGTAAAAAAAAAAAAAAAAAAAAAAAGATAGTGTATATTGTTCAAACAGTTATGAAAATGATAGGACTGAAAGACTACCCAGTATTACATATATTATTATATAGTATTTTTTTCAGTTCGTTTCTCATTCAACAGAGGCCAGGCAAAAGAGAACAATATCTCATGCCTAGTCACTAGCAATATAAATACACTTGAATAGTTAGTTAAGCTGCACAGAATAGTTAAGCTGCACAGATCTACACTCGCGGAGAGACATTAAAGATTCAGAGAAAGCATTAATTCCTAGAAATAAATATCAATGGAGATTGGTGTGCACGGCCCAGTGTTATGCAAAAAGTGATGCAGAGAAACATCTGAGACAATCCACATTATTTGCCTAATTCCGTTTGACCGGATTGACCGGATTCCGTGATTGCCTCCATGTTTTTCACATCGTGGAAATCGTAGGGTCCTAAGTTTCTGAAATGTTTGTGTAGTATTAGATATGTTTTTGTCATGTTCTTTTGAAATTCTGCTGATGTTATTTTAACTTAAAAATGATTTTTCTCAATGTTTGTTTCAGACTACACCCCTCCCTGGCTACACTTGCATCAACGTTGGTGACAGTTTTATGTTTCTGAAACGTTCTTGGACTGTTCTACAAATCCTTGCCAGATTTTGACTTTTATTACACCAAAATAAGAGTCTTTTTCAGAAATTGTTTGCCATTTCTTAAAGGCTGTTTTTAGGGGAGCGTACACTCCAAGCCCATGCCCATGCATTGTCATACTCATAGCACACAGCTACAACTTAAATGTCTGCTTGTTTTGTGTTTTATATGGTCAACTTTAGTTTAAATATGTCTACAGACTTCTGCAGGGTTCATTTTGCACATTGTCTGTTTTGTAATGCTATGGTTAATTTCCTTCTCTCTTGATCTCATCTTTCTCTAACACATACAAAGAATGATTCTTCCATTTTGATTGATTTTTTTTTAAAAGCATTTGAACTATTGGTTGTGCACTTAAATAAATAGTGTGCTATAAGAAATACCCCCTTGGTCTTCTCTTTTCTGTGTATCTGCTGCCACTTTTTTGTATAAATGAAATGCCAGTTTGTGAATTTGTTAAAATACAGATTTTTTTTATAAAGTTAAGGATTGGCAAAATTGCCAGTTCTATGGTTTAATAATAATAATAATAATAATAATAATAATAATAAATATAATACAGTAATGATACTGTAAAATTTCGATACTCTGCTTGAAACCCTGCTTCCATTATATTACCGTTAATTTACAAAAAAGCTGTAATTCAGAAAACTGTCAAATTACAGTACATTACTGGAAACCCTGCTGCCAGTATATTACCTTTAATTTACAGAAAAGCTGTAATTCAGAAAACTGTAAAATTACAGTACACTGCACAGTACACAGTACACTGCAATACAGGAGAGATTGTATCAGCTGGCCATGTGATAATGATGTCATTAGATCAGATTGAGTTCTATCGGACTGAACTATCAGTTTCATGCCAGATCTCTGTATTTAGGAGTGCATATAGATAAATCTCTTATGTGGGACGCTCATGTTCCTTGGGTTTGTGAAATACTTCATCAGAGATTGTATTATTTATAAATGGTTATATAGAGTTAATTATGAAAAAAATATGAAAATGATGTTCCTCTTTTGTCAGTCTGTATTAGAAAGTGTTATAAGGTATGGTATGTCCACCTCATGTGATAATCTTTCTGTAAAAAAAATATAAAAAAAACAAAGATAGTGTATATTGTTCAAACAGTTATGAAAATGATAGGACTGAAAGACTACCCAGTATTACATATATTATTATATAGTATTTTTTTCAGTTCGTTTCTCATTCAACAAAGGCCAGGCAAAAGAGAACAATATCTCATGCCTAGTCACTAGCAATATAAATACACTTGAATAGTTAGTTAAGCTGCACAGAATAGTTAAGCTGCACAGATATATCGACACCTGTACGATCACTCGCGGAGAGACATTAAAGATTCAGAGAAAGCATTAATTCCTAGAAATAAATATCAATGGAGATTGGTGTGCACGGCCCAGAGTTATGCAAAAAGTGATGCAGAGAAACATCTGAGACAAGTTTTCCAAAGCCATGAAAATAATAAAAAGAAAGAGTAAAGATGTAAGGTAGCAAGTACCAAATACGTTTCAAATAAATGTTACACAATACTGATGCGCTACTGCTGTTGTTCTTTCAATAAGCAAATTTAAAGGGCATACAATAAATGAAATGCCATATGAACTTACAATAATAAACCTTTGTTTTTATCAAAACTAAATCATGACTCTACATAAAATATAAAAAGGTGTAACAATTTATCCAGTTTAATATAATAAATGAACACATAAAGGACTGATTATGGTTCTTTTGTATTGCAAACATGATACTTGACTGTGAACTGCTGCTAAACATTATTCTTTTGTCTATAATATCCTGACCATTGGTGCCTGTCTCACACCTAGATTGCCTACACTTCATCATTTCATCGTTGTTGTGTTTAGGGGATACGCGTGAGTGTCGCGAGTCATGTTTACATTAATCTACACCCCGCCTCCAGCAGTGTCGGAATGTTTAGAAACAGTATACCGTCGCTCAGCCTTTTCAAACTTCTTTTTGCCCTTAGTTTGAAGTATACCGGGGCCTTAAGAACCAAAAGTGGCACGCACATGATTCCACAAATGTGACCCAGTTATCTTAAACCATATCTGGTTAAGTTTTGCCAAAGATATGGCACAATCAGCACTGGCTGATGTGGCTGTGAGCCTAAAGTGGCCAGCATATGATGCCACAAATGTGGTCCAGTCATCCTAAAACGTATCTGGTTAAGTTTTGGCAAAGATATGACATGGTAAGCACTGACAAATGTAGACAAATGTAGAGGTGAACTAGTTGTGTACTCAAAGTTTGCTACTGTTATACTTAAAAGTATACTTTTATATACTAGAAATTGGGCCAATTTAGTCCTAAGAAGTATTGAAACAGTACACTTACAAGTGTACTACTATAACACTGATATTTGTATACTTACTTTTGTATTGATTACTTGATTGTGGTCCACCTGTGTTGATTAGGCTAAGTATCTGACGCGCTCCTCCCGAATCTTGTTGCTAAAACGTCATTTGACGGCCTGGGCAGAATATCCTTAAAGACACCCCTCCAACCATTAGATTGCTATGAGTGAGACACAGAGAGGAGGAGCGCAAACATTAAACCATGCCTTCTATTCAATATTCCGTTTCAGCTGGAAATATGTCACTACACTGAAATAACGTCTGCAGCAACTTACAGTTGAAGCAGACTTTAAAGTCATTACACACTTAGTTTGAAATATCCACATGTTAAAAAAATAAATACATCCTCACGTTATGTCAATCACGTTTTTTCAAGTTTTCATCCATTTCGTTTCACAGCATAAAGCACCGTAAAGATCCTTGCACTCTGAGTTCACAGAAATTGGTGGTGGTTTTTTTAATATGTGGCTCTAGTATCGCTAGCAAAAGCATCAAACTGAGCCACTGGCATCCTGAAATAAACTTTGAATCGCCTGGGATAATGCCACTGCTTCTGAGGGGGAACTCTTTGTCCTCTCTGTATCTCAGAATTGGATGGACCCAATATTACATTCTTTTTCTTTTCTTTTTTTTTCAAGAATCGAGAGGACAGAAAAAATCATCCTCACTGCTTGAACATTCCATTCAGTGCTGTTTTGAGAATTTTTTCCACAACGGATTAATAAAAACATATTGGACATTTACTGTGCAGGCAGAATCTGAGTGAGAAGCATTTAGGTTCAAACTTGTGGAGAACTGTTTTTAAAGTATTGGAAAGTGTCTTTGAATGTTTATCTGTGACATTTAAATTGCTGCTTTTGCAAAACCTGGGTCAGGATGATTTTACCAAGAAGGACACATTTCTGGAACTTTTTTGTTTTAGTTAGGTAGGACATTTGTAAATTTCTCATTAAAGTTGAGTATTGTTGATGTATAACTCACTTAAAACATATTGTGTCCCATATAATTTAGATCTATGGTTTATTTGGTTAATTATTAGTGAATGTGTGGCTGCCAAAATGCCACCATTCCATGCATTATGTGGGCCACATGAGAAATGTGGGGAAGACCAGTGTTAAAATACAAATCAACTGTGGCACAAATTAGGGCCAGTTTTGGTTTATTTGGTTGGCTTACATGCTAAGGGTCACTTGAGGCGCCAATCTGGCAAAAAGGACCGGACTGTCCAAATGCCATTTTTCCACATGGTATGCAGGTCGGAGCAATGTGCTGGATCTGGGCCAGAATTAGGGATGGGCGTTTTCCGCAAATATCACATTCGACTATATGTGCTTACAAAAAATTAATTTTCGAATATTCGTTTATTTAAATTAAGTTTAATGAGATAGACGTTATTTTTCAGCACCATTTATTGTTTCCGTCATTTTGAACAAGCTTACACACAATAAGCTTGAACATTTCACATCGTGTTTTGTAGCTGAAAACCTTTAACAATGCGTGCAAACAAACAAAAGTACAGATTAAAAGCAAAAAAAAAAAAAAAGTGAACAAAGAAAAAACGTAAAGCAGCCTGCAGCAATTAGGCTATTGTAGAACGTAGACTACACTTAACTTTTAAACTTTTAAACTGTCAGCAAATCTTTTTTGCTTTTTTTTGTTTGTTAAGAAACACAGGCATGTAAACATGATCAGGGGAAAGTCGGCTCCTTAGTCTGTTAACAATAAGGCCGGCTGCGGAGAAAAAGTGCTCTGACGGCACAGACGTTGTCGGGACTCAAAAATAACGCTGTGCTAAGCGAATAAGTTTTGTGAAGTCCTTCGTGTTTTCGTTTCACCACTGAATGGGATCCTCATCTGGTGGAATACATGGCTCCAGCAAGAACTGTTCCCACTCGTCTGAGCTGGACTCTATGTAATCATCGCTGAAGAACTGGCTAAGCCTTTTCCGAAGAGTGGGCATTGCATCCTCTTTATCGTTGGTGACGGCGGCTGCATACACACCACTCGCATCAAGGAAAATGTTCTGATAATGTTCAAAAAAGTTTTTTTTTCTTACTTCTCTCATGTTTTCGTAGAGAAACCTGAGATGTTTGTGCCGAAGGTCTAGGGCGGACGCGAGAAGAGGAGTTTTCACTGCATTCTCCAAGTTAGCAATGTTTATTCGTTGCTGGAGAGATGCCGTAGCAATGTTATTGAATTCGGTCACTTTCTGTGATTCTCAACGGCATATTTGAAGTACTGTAGAAGACCGCAGTTCTTAGGGGCGCGTCCAAACCGCATAGAGTTAAAATCATCTCAACTTTTCAGAATGCCGCAAGCGCACCGCAGGTCATGTGACAAGAACTAAACATTCAGCTTCATCCTTTCCCGTAACAACGTTGAAAGCTCAGCCAAGATGAAGAAACAGCTGATCATAGCTGTATATGGATTGCCATTTTGAAATAAATTTAGGAGCAGAGCTACTGAAAACAATTTTTTGTGCTGCAAATCCATTTATCCTTTGCTGAAATTTCCATGTCTTCATGGAGAGAGCACGTCATTGTTGCTTAGCAACGGCAGACGCCTCAGGAGCGGTTCTGCACGGCCCCTCATTCATTCATTAATTATTTCTATCTTGTATACATCTTTAAATATGCCGTGGAGAATCACAGAAAGTGACCAAATTAGGTTTTATTGTGAACTTTTTTTTCTTTTTCTTTTTTGCGAAATTCGAATATCATATTTATTTATCGAATAATTAGAGCAGAACGAATATAAGAATGTACGACTATCTGTGCACACCCCTAGCCAGAATCAGATTTTTTTTTTCTAATCAGTGCTCCTTCCCGAATCACTTAAATAACAGCCCGATGGTGCCTGATAGTGATGTCTAATTATTTAATTAATCATTTTGAATTGATTGTGTGATAAATATATGCGTTTGTAACAAGCTTCTTATTGGTTATTACATATGTGTATTTACATAAACAGAAGTGTTCAGTAAAACATATCTAACAACCGATGTACAAGTCTAGTGTGGTTACTGACATGGTGTCAGAAGAGGGATTTTAGCTCAGTGGACTCTGATATACTGTTGCTATATTGCTCTTATAAGTGAAGAGCTGCACAGTAGAGAATATGCTCAAATTTTTGCTGCCAGAAAGTTTCCCATTTGAAAGGCCGAGCGAATGGCTGGAGTGGAAACAGAGATTCATGTGTTACAGAACAGCCACCATATTATCACTGGAGGATGGCGATGTGCAGGTCAGTGCTCTCATTTATTCCATGGGGAAGGATGCAGAGAATATATTCAAATCCTTCACATTTGATAATGACGATGACAGAGATAACTATGAAGTGGTGATTCAGAAGTTTGACAAGCACTTAATTCCCTGAAGAAACGTGATATACGAACGCGCGCACTTTCATCAGCGGTGTCAGCGAGAGGGAGAGACTGTAGAAGCGTTCGTAAGAGGACTTTATGAGCTCTCGGAACATTGTGATTTTGGCGAATTAAAAGATGAATACATCCGAGACAGGATTGTGATCGGATTGAGAGACAAATCTCTGTCAGAAAAGCTGCAACTTCAAGGAACACTGACGCTCACTAGAGCAATTGAAATAGTGCGTAGCCATGAGCTCATTAAAACCCAAAATGCAGAGCAAAGCGAAAGTAAATTAGAAGAGTTTAAATTTACCCCACAAAATCGTGGCAGAGGAAGGGAAGTTAGCACTGATAGACAGAGAAAAGGACAATGCTATAGAAACGAATGGGGTGACAGAATGAAATGCACAAGATGCAACAAAACACATAATCAGAGAGAGCACTGTCCTGCCAAAAAAAGCTGAATGTCGAAAGTGCAAAAAGATTGGCCATTTCGCTGTAGTCTGCCACACTAAGACAGTACAGGAAGTAACATCTTATGATGAACCAGGTCAGCGATGTTCTTGGGCTCGGTTCAAAATAAGGATGAACCCATCCCACCATGGACAGTTGACATCCTTATGGAAGGCCAAATAATCAATTTCAAAATTGATTCTGGTGCAGATGTCACCGTAATATCTGAAAAAAGTTACGAAAGCCTGAAAGATAAGATACCACTGAGCAAAACAAATGTCGTTCTGAACAGTCCTGGTGGTAAGCTGGAGTGTATGAGCCAGATGAGGACAAAAGTAAATGTAAAAAAATGCACATGATGAATGCATATGTGGTGAGAGGAGCCCATGTTGGGAGTCTGTTAGGATGCAGTGCTGCAATTCAGATGGGGCTAATAAAAAGAATTGACGAAATAAGAGAGAATGTGTTTGGCTCTTTGGGACTGATGGCATGTGAACCAGTCAAAATAATGCTTAAAAGTACAGCAGAGCCATACAGCATTCATGTAGCTCGCAGAGTACCAATCCCAATGCTTATGAAGATAAAGCAAGAACTGGACAGAATGGAGTGGTTGGGCGTGATTGAAGAGGTTTCTGAGCCCACTCCATGGTGTGCCCCAATGGTGCCGGTCGCCAAAAGGAATGGAGACAGTAGGATATGTGTTGACCTCAAACGACTAAACAAAGCCGTTATTCGTGAAAAGTATGTTTTGCCAACCTTGGATGATATCACTTCTAAACTGGCAGGGGCAACAGTCTTGTCTAGCCTCGATGCTGCCAGTGGTTTCTGGCAGATACCGTTAGACGACGCTAGCAAGATGTTGACTACTTTTGTAACTCCCTTCAAGAGGTACTGTTTCCGTCGCTTGCCATTTGGCATAACTAGCACTCCAGAGATATTTCAGAAACGCATGAGTGAGCTACTTCGGAACGTCGAGGGAGTATGCTGCTATATGGACCATAGACTTAATGAAGTACTGAAGGCTATCCATGCCTCAGGACTGAAGCTGAAAAAGGAAAAATGCCTTTTTGGTCAGAAGGAACTGGGTTTTGTTGGACATCATCTCAGTCAAGAGGGCATTAGACCCGATCCAGAAAAGGTCCGTGCTATCCGGGACCTCAGCAAACCCCAAAATGTGACCGAGTTAAAACGGATGCTTGGTATGATTAATTACCTTTGCCGTTACCTGCCACACAGTGCTACTGTGTTACAGCCATTGAATGAGCTACTGAGAGCTGACACAGTGTGGAGGTGGGACAAGAGTCAAGAGGAGGCATTCACAAAAGTGAAAGAAATGTTAGTAGCGGCCCCATTGCTGGCATATTACGATGTGAACAAGCCAACAGTCGTCACAGGCGATGCCAGCAGCTACGGAATAGGAGGGGCATTGCTTCAAGAGCATTTTTCACATAACGTGTAAACATTTTACTAGTTAGACTTTTTCCAAATACTTTTTCCAAACTATAATTCCTGAATAAATGTATTATCAAGTGAAACATAATGAAGTTTCAATAACAATATACAATACTATACAATTCAAAAGCTTGATGTAAATAATATAAATGTAACAAATAGATAACTGTAACAAATGTAAAAACAATGCATTTCTTTCAATTTATTCCCACTAAAAACCCAGAAAAATATTCTTAGCTCTTTTCAACATTAATAATAATGATAATAATAATAACAATAAATGTTTTTTTTTTTGTAGAAAATAAGATTGTTAAAAGGATTTCTGAAGGATTGTGTGACTGGAGTAAGGATGCCAAACAATTTGTTTGAAAGTCAGCTTTGATTGTTTCTAATAAACTGTTTAACTGCTCCCCCAAGTGGATATTAAATTATGTTGTGGGATAATTAAATATATTCTTAATAAACTACAAACATAAAATTATATACTTTTATTTTGTTCTCACATTCTTTCTTATAACTCCTCACTCACAGTGGCACAGCTGACTGAGAGGCTCATTATGCAACTCATTATGCAGCTCATTATGCAAGCCTTTGTCTTCTCAGGTGTAAATCACAATGATATTCATGGTAGTTGACGCCTACTCGCATATGACTTTTACCAACAAAGAGTGTCTTAGAAAATTTAAATCAATATATTGTTTTCTGTGAGTGAGTAAACAAGATGATTTTCACATAATTTAGAAAGAAAAATCCTAGGCTACAAGCTCCAGTTCTCAAAAATCCCGGGAACCATTGTTCTTTATGTGTTTTTTTGCCTTATTCAGGTGTTTTAACATTTTTAGTTTTTCACTAACCACGCATAATATTTTTTACAGTACATACATGCTGCTCACATATTATTATAGCCCAGTTTGTGCTGATTACAGTGAGATTAGACTTTACCCATTAAGATATTTATAAGAAACTGAAAAAAAGCACAAATGTCAGGGCATGACAAAACTTCTCCAGGCCCCAAAAATACCCTTAGACTCCAGAGGGTTAAGGATCGCAGAGCCAATGATTCTTACAGATACTTCTTCAATCGATGGTATGGTTCTAGATCCTTATTACCACTATCTCCTGGGGACTCAGTGCACCTAAAGCTGGATGGTGAAAAGGATTGGATGACGAAAGGGATCGTAAATCGTCAAGCTGATCAGCCTAGGTCATACTATGTGTCAACTAACCACAGAGAATTTCGCAGGAATCGTAAACATCTCCAAACCATTCCAGGGGATACTGCTATACAACATGAACAAGATCTACCAAGCTGCACAACAGATGAGGAAAGTAACCTACCTGGGGTTCCAAGTGAGCAATTACCCGAGGCGAATCGAGAAACGTCTGTTCCTTCCTTAGAACCTACGGCAGTTGTGCTTCATACTCCACAACATGTAGTGTCACCCAAGACCACACTGTCATGATTCTGCCTTCTTGTCTCTGATTTTCCCTGGTCTTGAGGCAGGATCATGACAGGCCCATGTTTTATGTGTTTATTTATTACCCCGCCCCCTTGTCATCATCTTGCTGGGGTGGTGTTAGCGCAGTGGATAAGACACATGCCTTTGGTGTGAGAGACCTGGGTTTGAATCCACTGTAGGACACCAATGTGTCCCTGAGCAAGACACTTAACCCCTAGTTGCTCCAGAGGCGTGTGACCTCTGACATATATAATTGTAAGTCGCTTTGGATAAAAGCGTCAGCTAAATGAATAAATGTAAATGTAAATCTTGTAATCATTAGATTGTTGCTTTCACCTGTTCCTGAGTAGTTTGCTCCCCATTTAATCCCCTCCTATTCTCTGTCCTTTGTCGGTACATTGTCTAACATTGCGTGTTAATCAATGTGAGAGCTGTCCGTGAGTAAGTCTGTTGAAAGTCTTGTCTAAGTAGTAGTTTGATCCTGTTTCTGTTATAGTCTAGTTTGTCAAGTGTTAGTCTAGTTTAGTCATCTTTCGTCTGTCTAGCCCTTGTTTTGCCCCCTCGTGGGTTTTGTTTTTCCTGTTATTTGTACAATAAACTGTGCTGCTGTGACTACTGTCTGCAATTGGGTTCATCTCCTGCATCTTCCTAACACACATGTTGTGGGCGAGTGATAAGAAAGCCATTGCGTTACCAGTCATAATACGGATTCAAAACACTTTTATTTTTCTCCTTTCTTGTTGTCTAATTAGTGCATTACAGAGACCTTATTTGTGGAAAGATTCATTTTGCATAATGTTTTACGTTTGTGATATAATCAGCAGTAGAATTGAACTTTTGATTTAATTTTGTTTGTTTAAAAGTGATATACTTTTCCAAAAAGAGGGAAGATGTGATAAATATATGCGTTTGTAACAAGGTTCTTATTGGTTATTACATATGTGTATTTACATAAACGGAAGTGTTCAGTAAAACATATCTAACAACCTAAGTCTAGCGTGGTTACTGACAGATTGTTACAATGTAACTGGTTGAGCTGGTTCACAAACCTGATCTAAATCTAACTTTAGTTCCAAGTTTCCGATGCACAGGCCAAGTATCATATCTGACACAATAAGAATTGAATGAGCCAATTCATCCAGCTGTCTGAGTTTGAAGAGGATTTCCAAGAAGTGTGTTGGCAATATTATTCAAGCCTGAGGCATATACACTGGAAAAACGCTCATCATCTTTTGTTTTTAAATAACATTTTGTTAAAATCTGCAAATGCCAAGAGATTATTACTCAGACCCACAACCTTAAGGTTAGTAGTCAAACTTTGTAACAACTAGGCCACGACTTCCCCTTATTAATGTCTAGCCCCTTATGTTCCGCCTTTGTCATCAATGCAACTGTCACGTGGTGTGTGTGTGGGTCACACACTCTTCCTCATCTGAGGTGGCGGTGTGCACTGCATCTCCTCAAAAGGCCAACCCTGCCTCCTTTGTCTTTTCTGATGTCTTTAAGTTTTTATTTGGTTTGGTTTCTGTTTCATCCATTTCCTCATTACCTGATTGTTATCACCTTTGTCTTGTTTGTGTATTTAACTCTTGCCTTTTCTTTGAGTATTGTTTGTTTTGTTTTAGTAAGCTCTTCTGCATTTGGTTCAAGCTGTCCCTCATTTCTAAATCATTCTGGTGTGACACACACAAGCAAGATCACTTAAGAGTCATGCAAGTAAAAGTAGCTACTTTAAGTAATAGTTCAGTCAGAATGAAAATTACTAACTATCAAGTTAATGAACTGCTGATTTCTCTGTTTATTCAGTGATAACAGAACAACGAGGACTGAGATTTTAAATGTCACTGTCTTGGACTGCAAAACAAATGTTAATACATAACTCACATGTCATCATGCAGATTTAACAGTGCTCCTTGTGAATACTGCAGCTTCATCTTCAGAATTTAACAAGAGCATTAAAGAATGTATAAATACATGGTTTAATAGTGCAATCATATTTGTAATCATTTGCAAGTACAACACCAAAGGACTGAAGGAAAAACAATGATATGTATGTGCACTTAATATGTTGCCTTCAGTATATCAGTTTTAGTTTTAAAATGTTGCATGTACAATACAAATTTAAAAGTTGACATTAGATTAAATTACATTTAAAATGTTTGTTTCTTGCTTGCGTACACAAACACGCCCAACTGATATATGCAAAATCATAAAATCAATATCATTGCTAAGTAAAAAAAAAACAAAAAAACTACAAAAACAAAAACAATAGAAAACTCACAAACAAAGATTTTAGAGCCAAAACACATTCTGAACAAAGAGTAAATGCATATAGTATATGTATTTATCATAAATATAATTGAATATTAAGAAATTGTGTTACTTCATGTCATTATCCTTTTCACCACCCAGTATATAGATCAATCAGTCTCCTTTCGTGAAGTTCCAAGATGGTTTTAAGCTCAATCCCACCAGTTTTTATCAGAGCGCTTCAAAGACAGTTTTTTCTAAATAGTGGTGCCAGGTGCCTTTACTGTCCGCACCAAAGCCAAAGACATTTACCTAAGCGAAGTAAAACAAACTAACAAAAAAACACATCAGCAACAGAAACTGACATTGGCGCACAGCCCACGAACCTCAAAAATTAACAGCTAAAAGCTTTACCTCATCACAAATGTGCAAGGCGTATATTTGCACAAGAAAACCTGTAGATGGATAAGATATTCGAGACTTAATGTGTAGCCATGTATTGTGCACAAAATGCATGAAAGCAGGGTGCGTAAACATCGCCTGAAAAAATGAGAAAAAAAACAACATTATAAGCCACTACAAAGGTGTCTAAATGAAAATCTGGGACTCAGAACCCGATAATAAACACAAGTTTTAAACAAAGAAATGTTAAGATGTGAAATTAAACATTTCTGCAGTGTTTACAGGTTGGGAAAATGACTTCAGGGACACGGTTATTGAAGGAATTTGCAAATAAAATAACTATTTTTTCATGATTAGAAGCAGTTTAGCCTAGTCTATAACATAATTAAAAACATAGTTTTTTTATATATATATCATTTTTTGGTTTATATGTCTTGTTGAAGTTGATTACTTTGCACTGAGGACATAATAAAATTGAATGCATATATCAATGAAAAGGTGTGTAAAATACAAAATAGTATTTTTATCTACTATCCCTTTTAAAGTGATAAAGAAAACCTAAATATATCATTTAAGCCATATCTTATAAAAATGTGACTTATTTTAGAGACAATATGATTAAATAAATCATTGGGACACAAAAGTTACTGTATAAAAGGAATGATCCATATGATGTAATCACACATTCCCGAGCGGACCGCTGCCGTCCAGGAGGACGTTCCCAAGCGGGCCGCTGCCGTCCAGGAGGACGTTCCTGAGCAGGCCGCTGCCGTCCAGGAGGACATTCCTGAGCGGGCCGCTGCCGTCCAGGAGGACATTCCCGAGGCGGTGCCCGAAGCTGTTCCGGAGGCTGAGGTGGTGCCCGATGCCGAGGCAGTGTCCGTTGCTTTTCTGGAGGCCTAGGCGGTGTCCGAGGCCGTTCCGGAGTCAAGTCAGATTCCTGTTGACCTTCCCAAGTCAAGTCAGGTGACCATTGACTTTCCAGAGTTGAGTCAGTTCCCGGTTGACCCTCTAGAGTCGAGTCAGGTGTTCATGGACCCTCCAGAGTCAGGGTTAGTCACCGTCGACCTTCCAGAGTCAGGGTTAGTTACCGTTGACCCTCTAGAGTCAGGGCTAGCTCCTGTTGATCATCCAGAGTCGAGTCATGTTCCAGTTGTTCCTCTTGAATCAAGTCAGATTCCTGTTGACCTTCCCGAGTCGATTCAGATGCCCGTCGACTTTACAGAGTTGAGTCAGGGTCCAGTTGACCCTCCAGAGTCGAGTCAGGTTCCAGTGGACTCTCCAGAGTCGAGTCAGGTTCCAGTGAACTCTCCAGAGTCGAGTCAGGTTCCAGTGGACTCTCCAGAGTCGAGTCAGGTTCCAGTGGACTCTCCAGAGTCGAGTCAGGTTCCAGTGGACTCTCCAGAGTCGAGTCAGGTTCCAGTGGACCCTCCAGAGTCAGGGCTAGTCACCGATGACCCTCCAGAGCCAGGGCTAGTCACCGAGGACCCTCCAGAGCCAGGGCTAGTCACCGAGGACCTTTCAGAGACAAGGCTGGTCACCGTTGACCTTTCAGAGTCAAGTCAAGTCACTGGTGATCTTGAAGGACTGTGTCAAGTCACTGGTGATCTTCAAGGACTGTGTCAAGTCACCGATGATCTTCAGGAACAAGTGCCAGTCACCAATGATCAATGATCTTCGCGAGCAGAGTCAGGCCAGCACAGATCTTCTGGAGTCCAGTAACAACACCAGGGGTTACCAGAGCTTCGTCGTTCCGCTGGTCCGGCCGCACGGAGGTCTGATCCGCCCTGGAGGGTTATCACTTCCTGTTCCCTTATTTGGTCACCTTCCTACTTGTTTGAGTTAATTGATTGTTCCCCACCTGTCTCCAGTTCCCTCATCATCCTTCTGTGTATTTATACCCGGTCTGTCTGAGTCTGTGTCACGGAGTCCTTGTCTTATGTGTGATACTATTCATAGTCTGCTCTTGCCGTGTGTTCTTGTTTTGTTTTCATGTTTATTGGATATTCTGGTTTTGACCCTGCCTCGACTGTTTACCCTTTTTGGATTTCCCCTCAATAAACCCCTTACCTGCACTTGGATCTCTCCTGTGTTTCCTGTATCACCGTACGTGACAGTAATTGCGTACCATACTGGACACACTAGTGTCACGGTTCGTGAATGCACCGTCTCCAGCTGTAGTCATGTTATGTCATGTTGAATGGTTCATGTGGGTGTGGCCACTGATCGCCTGATCAGCGGCAGGTGCATCTCATTCCAACCGCCTATTTAACGCCCTGTCTTTCGTCTCCTGTTTGTCAGATCGTTGTTTGAGGTACATGTGTTGATGTCTGTTCGTGTTCCTGTGTTCCTGTCCTTGCCCTGTTTCCTGTTTCGGTCTACTTTGGATTATCACAGTCACTCACGGATTATCACCACGGATCACCGATCTACCACCACCGTCATCGCTACCAACGCACTCAAATCCCCTACCCACCTGTCTGTGCTGCCATCGTGGTTCCGGCGTCACTCACCAGCATTTATCCATCACAACTCCTGTCAATAAACTACCTTTACTTGCATCTGCCTCCTGTCCTCCATTGTTAGCATCACAGAACGATCTGACCAACAGGAGACGAAAGACAGGGCGTTAAATAGGCAGAAAATGGTCCATCTTCTTCTGGTTCATTTCTGGTATAATAAACATAATGATAGACATCACTCATTTCATATAACGTTAGCAAATTTACATTGCAAACCAAGTTACGTTACCTAGTCTGCACCAGTGGCTCCAAAGCACTTATAACATATTCCTAATAATTTCAGCAAACTTTTAAATAATCTACCACTACTGTACATATACTGTAATAAATAAAGAGCATTTCTTTCTTTCTTTTTTGACAAAACCAGAGTGAAATACAGAATCTAAAAGTGCTGTCACATTTACCACTGCTTGACGAAATTTTGCATCCTAAATTCAGTCCTTTGTAAAGGTCTCTTCACTCTACTACATGTGAACATTGGCTAGTTAAGTTTATTCTTAAAAAAAAAAGTGTTAGCTGTAAGTGTTCGTTGCTATGCATTTTAGGCTATATGTATTTTGTTAAACTAGGATCACTGTTATAGGTGTCTATGTTAAATGTTTGTCTCCTGCATGAAGTACTTGACTATTCTCCATATAGCTACAGTGTCTATGTACAGGAGCAGGGTTGCCACGTGGTTACAATGTGATTCTCACTTTCATTATTCTGTCTAAATTGACTTCTAATTGTTTCATTATGTAATTTGCATGATACAGTTTTACATGACTAATAATAAATTGTTGTATTTAATTTATTCTGATCTCTTCTGAAATCATGATTATAGATTAAAATCTTAGTCTAGAATTTCAGCAAATCTGCATCCGGGACAGATCATACTTAAGTACACATGAGCAGAGCAGCGGCCTCTCCATTAGGGATCTCCTGATTTCTGTCTGTCACTTGCTAAACAAGTTAACATTTTCATGATTATAGAGAAAAATATTTTTTTTTGTTATTTGCTAGCACTTTTGTGCGGCACTTTAAGGTATTATAATCACCCTATATCCTCTGAGTAAGTACATAACTGGCAAATTTGTGTCTGTGAGTTCATTAAATGGCCGAGTTGATTTCTGAGCGATGTTAGGTCATTAATGAATGAATAATAAAAATAGCCAGAATAATTAAATATAGAAATTAATAAACAATTTTTGATCAGTTTTAATGAGAAATACTGTATAAATTTAATGATCACTTAAAGTTGGAGTCAGATTGAACACCGAGCTAGACTAAATTTAAACTAAAACCTGATAAATTAAGTGAACTTTGCAGAAGTGCAGGTAAAAGACCTACACGTATTATACCTTCGGCCAACAATTGGATTCCGTCATTGGGCCAATTTCTTTAACACATACTCTCTCAGAAATAAAGGTATAAAAGCTGTGGCGGTACCTTTTCAAATGGTACATGTTTGTACCTAGAGGGGACCATTTTGTTACCTTAAGGTACAAGAGATGATGCTGACCCTCAGAGGACCCCAGATGATCCTAACCTTGAATCAACAAACAGAACTAACGATTATTGCTACATGTGTGACTGCATCCTATAATTACTATTAATTAATAATATTGATAGTTCATCATCTAGCTGACTACGTCTTGTATTATTATTATTATTATTTTTATTTTTATAAAATCCTGTCAAACGTGCACAAACTACTAGCTACTACTAAATATTGTAGAAACATAATTTTCTGTAAAGTTGCTTTGTAACGATTTGTATTGTAAAAAGCGCTATACAAATAAACTTGACTTGAATTGAATTGAATATTAGAACCTAATAGGAACAAAAGTGTACCTTTTGAAAAGGTACCGCCCCAATGACAGCTTTTGTACCATTCTGTATGATTGTCAACTGAGTCCCTACCCAAACACTAAATATAACTGGTTGACAGGAATGTTGTTCTAGGATCAATATGGTTGTACTTCATCATTGGGGTATCAGCAGGGTTGGATTAAGGGGATCGGGGGACCCTAGGCTGCTCTTTGTGTGAGGTCCACCTTAATCACTATGCTTTCCTGGAAAAATGTATATAGTGCCATTACATGGTCCACGCAAATAGTAAGGTGAACTGGCATACACACACATTTAGACAGCCAATCCTACAGTGTTTGGTCTACATTCTCAGTGTCCCCACTAGGGTTGTAACAATATGAGATTTTCACCCAATGATAATCGTCTCAGAAACAAATCAAAACAATCAAACTTTTTTTTTTTTTCAAACAAAATTTTTTGAAAGCATGTGTTTATTCAAATTTCGTTTTCTGTACTTAACATGATTTAATAGAAATATACTATCAAAAATAGTGGTAATGAAAATGCATACACTTATAAATTTCATTGATGTTTTTTATTCTTTTATGTTTTCGCAAAGTGATGCACAATAGAGATTTACTAAATTAAAATGAGAAAAAAAATTTATATTCCCTAATGTTTATGTACATTATTATTATTATTATTATTTTAGAAGTAGGCTACATTATAGTACAATCGTAATTTCTGTCAATTTCTTCGAGTTAAAAAGCAGACTTATTGTATTGAAGAGCTTTGAGTGTCAATGTATTTGTTTTTGACAGTGGTTTTCTCAAACAAAATGATAAAATGATTATTAATTGTTCTCTCAGTGAGGCTCTCATTGTTTGTGTTCACGTCCTCAGATAGTGAGACAGTAGGCACTTTTAAACCTGGCATTTTAAGCCACGCTGGCGCATACTTGTGTATAGTACAACGCCGCTCATTCACAGAGAGACATGGAAACAAACAGATTATCCTTTATATTTATATAGTAGTGCTTTTGTCATTATTTTACAGCTTTGTTTTTTATTTATCTATCAATCCATCAAATCGCACATTTTATTTGACATCTACAGAGTAGCTAGCTACTGTAAATTCATTGTCATTACTGGATTCTCTGCTTCACTCCGCATCACAGAAATCATAATGCATTACCCTTCAATTATAAATGGGGCAGAGCTGTATCTGCACAGGATGATGTTCTGAATAGGTAAACATGTTCGATGCGTTTCCTCGTTTTGCAGCCGCTTTCCGACCACAGTTTTTGCTAACTGTGTCTACCTTCAAGGACAAATAAGCATTTGTCTTTTCTATACAAAAAGTATTCCCATAGCCTACTAGTGCCAATTTTAACTCATAATTTGACATGGGATAGATATTAGAGATAATGGCCTCTGTCTCTAATGTTGTCTCTGCTGTACTTGTGGGTGGAGCAAGAGAACAGGGGACGTTCACATATCGAATCTTTTGTGCGCTCAAGTTCCTTATTTCAAATGTAGGCGCTTGGTATGCACGCTCATAATGGAAGCGATGCGGTCGCGACACACACGCAGTGCGACACGCTCATTTTTTCCAGGCACATCCACATCGAATTAAAAACATCTCAACTTTTCAGAATGCCGCAAGCGCACCGCAGGTCATAGCTTCCTCACCTTTTCCATTACAACGTTGAAAGCTCAGCCAAGATGAAGGAACAGCTGATCATATATGGATTGACATTTTTTAATTAATTTAGTAGCAGAGCTACTTCAAGCAATTTTTAGTGCTGCAAATCCATTTATCCATTGCTGAAATTTCCACATCTTCATGGAGAGAGCAAGTCATGGTTGCTTAGCAACGGCATTCGCCTCAGGAGTGCAAGTGGCCAAAGCGTTTCCCACACGTTTTTAAGCGCGATATGTGAACGGCCCCTGGAAAGTTGTTGCCTAGGCGCAGGTGAGATTCTGTGTCTGTTATTTTCTCTCAATACCGTAAATAAGCAAATGTACACGGTATGAGAACCGTACATGTTTATATCACGGTATATCGCCATACCAGTATATCGTTACAACCCTAGTCCCCACAAGATTTTGTTGGTGCACATTAGTTGCTGTAGAGGAGAGAACCTCAAATCTGGGCCACAAGATCCAGTTTCCTGCAGAGTTTAGCTAAACTTCTGCTTTGGTTTCTGCTGTGACATTCAGATGGTATGGTCATAATTTGGCGTAAAGAACAGGAAAGGATGGATCCATCCTGCCCTGTCTCAACGGTTCAGGCTGGTGGTGGTGGTGTAATGGTGTGGGGGATAATTTCTTGGCACACTTTGGGCTCCTTAGTACCCATTGAGCATCATTTATACACCACAGCCAACCTGAGTATTGTTGCTGACCAGGTCTAACCCTTTATGTGTACCCAGGTTCTGATGGCTACTTCCAGCAGGATAATGCACCATGTCACAAAGCTCAAATCGTCTCAGACTGGTTTCTTGAAAGTGACAATGACTTCAGTTTACTCAAGTGACCTCCACAGTCACCAGATCTCAATCCAATAGAGCAACTATGGGATGTGGTGGCATGGGAGATTCGCATCATGGATGTGCAGCCGACAAATCTGCAGCAACTGCGTGATGCTATCATGTCAATATGAACCAAAATCTCTGAAGAATGTTTCCAGCACCTTGTTGAATCTATACAACAAATAATTGTCCAACCCGGTGCTAGAAATGTGTACCCAATAAAGTGGCCAGTGAGTGTATATGCTGAACATAAAATTACTATACTTTCAACTAAATGTTAATTGTGCTTTTTTAGCATATCAAGAGAAACTTTGATGGGCAAAGAATGATGGTAGACTGCAACATTTTGACAACATCTGTAAGCTTTTGACTAAACTTGTTTTCTAAGTGTAGCCTCCTTGAAATTAGGGCGGAGTTAGAAGGCTGTTGATTCAGAGCACAAATATGTATATACAAAAAACAGTAATGGAGTTTGAAGAAAGAGTTTTAAGGTATTTTCCAGTGGAAAAGAGTAACATTAAATTCGTTTTTAGAAATCAACTGCATCACATGTTGTATAATGTGCATTGGTTCATGCAAACGGAGACAATTTATGATAATCTATGATATTAATCAACTCTGGGGATATACTGTTAAGGGAAAGAATCAGAGTATGTGATTATTTGATGACACACATGTATAACATTCAGTTGTTTTATTTTGTTTTTAGTAATATAACTATAACATGTCAGACATTGCTCTGTTTAAGGTTAGTTAATTAAGTGGGTATATTTCCCCCAGGATTTTCTTTGTAAAGTAAATTAACGAGTTAATATGCAGTGGAAGAAAGGAAGAGAAAAATCTCTCATGTGATCATATCTGTTGTCAATTCAGATGAAGTGAATGTGAACAAGCAGGTTGTGCTTTTTTCCCCATTGTTCTTGTTGATGTATACTTCGACAAAGTCAAAAGTATGGTGGCCGAGAGAGCTCAAAATGCTGCAACTTAAGAAAACACATGCAAATTGAAAAAACATCAGCAAATGAAGAAAACATCTTCATCAGTTTGACAACACAAGTGTTGCAAATCATCACAACACATGCATATAACGAAACGTGCTGCAAATCACTACAACACATGCATATAACGAAAAAGTGTTGCAAATCATCATAACACATGCATATAAGTAAACACGCTGCAAGGTTATATGCATGTGTTGTGAAGGATTTGCAGCGCGTTTCGTTATATGGATGTGCTGTGAGGATTTGCAGCGTTTCTTAATATGCATGTGTTGTGAGGATTTGCAGCACTTGTGTTGTCAAACTGATTAGAAGATGTTTTTTTTTTATTTGCTGGTGTTTTTTCAATTTGCATGTGTTTTCTTAAGTTGCAGAGCATTGATCTCTCTCGGCCACTGTACGAAAGTGTCTAGTTGATGTCGCAATCCCTGGATACAGATTAGAAAATGTAACACACCAAACACCTCAGATAACTTGAGTGACTACTTCTTTTTTCATTCTTTTTTTCTTCCTCATTTTTTTTCTTCCTGGAAGGACTTGACCTTACTTTATGTATATAAAAAAGGTGACTAACAACAACACAAGGAAAACACTTTCTGAACAGTGTTTGGTTTTTTTATTGGTCACACCAAACAGGCCTGATATTTCCTTTAAGTTCTGTTGACTATGTCTGCAAAATTTTAACTATTTTCAATTTATGATACCAATACAAATAATTTTCTTTTTTCTTTCCCAAGTTAGAGTGAAATTGCTGTCTCAAACCTACTTAAAAACTTAGACGTTAACTATGTCATGTGCCTGCTGGAGTATGGTTGTACACACTGTGAGTACCACGAGCGCTCAGACTGACATCCGATTTGCCCTGCAAACATTGCAGCAGTTATCATAGGCCCGTGTGTGTCCCGTATTTCTGTCGCCTGAATCATCAATGCCATTCATTATGAATTTATCAGTCTTTTGCATGCCAAAGTCAATTTCTGCATAGAAACATTATGCTAAATAGAAGCACAAAATCATGCTATACACACTTTCATGAGATCGGGTTAGCCTACAACAATTAATTTGTTGGTTATTTTACAAATGGGAATACAAAAAAATTCATGACATTGGTCAAAACAATAAATAAAAGGCTAATAAATAATTCCCATATCATATAAAATTGTTGCAGAAAATCCTTTACATGTTAAGGTATTCCAAACAGAGCAACATAAAAAATCTGAAAAAGCAGACACAATTATTTTACAGTTATATACAAAAATTATAATTATACAAAATATAATTGAGCCTGTTTTAGGCTTTTCCTTATTTTTATATTTTAGATATCCATCATTTACATTTGATCATTTAGCAGACACTTTTATTTTGACTTAAAAATTAGAACAATAGAAGCAATCAGACCAACAAGAGAACAACAACAGTATACAAGTGCCATGACAAGTCTTAGTCAGTCTAGCACAGAACACATAGCCAGGTTTTTGGTCATCTTGTGTGCAAGCATCAGTACCTTGAATTTGATGCGAGCAGCTACTGGTAGCCAGTTTAACCTGATGAGGAGTAACGTGAGCTTTTTTTTTTTTGGCTCATTGAAGACAGCCCTCGCTGCTGCATTCTGGATCAGTTGCAGAGACTTGATAGTACATGCAGGAAGTCCTACCAGGAGAGCATTATAATAGTCCAGCCTGGAGAGAACAAGAGCTTGGACAAGAAGTTGGATGGCTTGCTCTGACAGGAAGGGTCTTATTTTCCTAATGTTGTATAAGGCAAAAATCTTGCAGGACGGGGCGTTGTAGCAATATAGTCTGTGAAGCTTAACTGATGTTCCATCACAACTCCTAGGTTTCTGGCTGTCCTGGAAGGATTTATGGTTGACAAACCCAGCTGTATAGAGTAGTTGTAATGAAACGATAGGTAGCTGGAACCACCAGCAGTTCTGTCTTAGTCAGCTTTAGTCAAAGGTTATGGTCATTCATCCAGCTAGAAATGTCACTCAGACAGGCTGCAATGTGAGCAACTACCGTCGGGTCATCTGGTTGGAATGAGAAGTAGAGTTGAGTGTCATCAGTGTAGCAGTGATAGGTAAAGTCATGCTTCTGAATGACAGAGCCTAATGATGTCATGTAGATGGAGAAGAGAAGTGGTCCAATCACTGAGCCTTGAGGAACTCCAGTAGCAGGTTGTTGTGACTTAGAAACATCATCCCTCCAATACAACCTGAAGGATCTATCTGAAAG
Organism: Carassius carassius; assembly: GCF_963082965.1. Taxonomy (NCBI): domain Eukaryota; kingdom Metazoa; phylum Chordata; class Actinopteri; order Cypriniformes; family Cyprinidae; genus Carassius; species Carassius carassius. The sequence goes on along the minus strand of NC_081762.1, from coordinate 6,118,849 downwards.
GTAGGACTTAAACCACAGGAGCATGGATTCAGAGTGACCATCTTTCTGAGGGTGGACAGTAGAATCTGGTGATTAACGGTGTCAAAACCAGCAAACAGGTCCAGCAAGATGAGTACTGAGGATTTTTAAGCTGCTCTTGCCAGTCACAGGGCTTCAGTAACCGAGAGCAGAGCAGTCTCAGTTGAGTGGCCACTTTTGAAGCCAGATTGGTTGCTGTCCAGGAGGATGTTCTGTACAGGAAACATAGAGAGATTGTTGAGCACAACTCACTCAAGTGTCTTTGCAATGAATGAAGGAAGGGATACCAGTCTGTAGTTTTATAGAAGTGCTGGATTTAGAGATGGTTTCTTAAGTTGTGGGCTTACCCGAACCTGTTTAAATGCTAAGGGAAATGTTCCCTAGTGAATAGAGGTGTTGATAATGTGAGTAAGTGAAGGTATGACTGAAGAAGAAATTGCTTGAAGGAGGTGAGTAGGGATAGGATCAAGTGGACAAGTAGTAGGATGATTGGACAGGATAAGTTTGGAAACGTTCGTTTCTGAGAATGAAGAGAAAGATGAAACAGGGAGTGTGCATTAGTCATTATTAAGTTATCCTCAATCTGTGGTATGGAGAATTGGTCACTGATTGTTCTTGTCTTATCTGTGCAGAAAACTGCAAAATCGTCAGCTGTAAGAGTCGATGGAGGAGGAGGTGGAGGCAGATTAAGAAGAGAAGAGAAAGTTTTGAAGAGTGTGCGAGAGTCAGAACATTTGTTGATTTTGTTGTGGTAGTATGATGTTTTAGCAGTGAAGACATTCATCTTGATTTATGCCATTTCCGCTCTGCAGCCCTGAGTTTAGAGCGAAGTTCACAGAGAACATTGGACAGTTGGGGGGCAGATGGGGTGGTGCGTGCTGATTTTATTTACATCTGATCACAGAAGCCATTCCCATTTGAGGCTCCAGCTGTGTATGATAACTGAATACGCTCTTTTCTTAATTTTTTTTCTTGAAGCCCTTCCAAACAAAATGTGGTGATGTAGGTGCTGCTTGATAATTTTTTAAAAACGTCTTCTGACCCCGAACTCAACCTTTTCTGCAATTCTCCAGCTTTGATAATTGAATTGTTGTTTGGAACTTCTTAATTATTGCCCAGATGCTGGAAATGGGAATTTTCACTGCTCTGGCTTTTTCTTTAAGAGAGAGGGTAATGGGCGGCTTGTCTCAAAAAATTTGATTGATGAGGGTCATAAAAGCCATCTGTTCTGGACACCTGTTTGTACACCCCCCTCCCCTTCCTGTACACCCCAGTGACCTAAATATGAACTTATGAACCTAAGAAGGAATTTCAGTGAGGGAGGGGGAAAATGTTTTGTGTGTGTGTGTGTGTGTGTGTGTGTTGGGAAACAATGTGCTTTTTTAAACATTAAAATGTGAAATCATGAAAATGGTATAAGGGAAGCTTTTATTAAGGTTTTAAGTACACAGTGTATTTCAAGAAAAATGTTATAAACACATAGCAGCAATGGAAACAATGTAAAAACATTGTTAAAGTTGTAACAAATGAAATAAAAAGAAAACTAGGTTGCCGCTTATTTATCTAAAACAACTAAACAAGTCAAAAACTATCAGATACATTTTGTTATGTTAAAGTTGTAACAAATGAAATAAAAAGAAAACTAGCTTGCCGGTTATTTATCTAAAACAACTAAACAAGTAAAAAACTATCAGATACATTTCGTTATGTTAAAGTTGTTACAAATGAAATAAAACTAGGTTACTGGTTATTTATCTAAAACGACCAAACAAGTTAAAAACTATCAGATATTTTTTTGTTAAGCAACACGTGAAAAAGATGTGAGAGCTTGTAGCATTACAATTTAAAAACTTTTAAGGTTTGTTACCAGCTAGAAAATAAAGAAAACTAGGTAATAGAGTTTTAGCATTTGTACCTTACCTCATACTAAAAAAGAAGCGAATGTAAAGAAATGATACAAACCAGAAAACTTGGCGTTTTGTCACGATGTTAGAAAAAAACAAAAAGAAAAAATATGCTAGGCATTTACGCGGATCTCAAAGAAAATACATCAGACAAGATACTAGTCAAATCTATGCTGTACTTTACCACTAACTACAATTTTAAATATCAAGACTGACAGAGAGACTGACAAAAGAAAAAAGATCTCACAACAAAGTGTTACGACGTCTCCGGTAATGTTAGATTGACTCAAACTAAAAAAAGAAGCTAACGTAAAGCAATGTTACAAACCAAGAAAGTAGGCGTTTGTCACGTCGGGTAAAAAGTTAAAACAAAAGAAAAAAAAGGTGACTCAGGCATTTACGCTGATCTCAAAGAAAATACATTGGACCCCGTCTTTAAGTGAAAGTGAAAGTGAAAGTGAGATTCAGCCAAGTATGGTGACCCATACTCAGAATTTGTGCTCTGCATTTAACCCATCCGAAATGCACACACACAGAGCAGTGAACACACACACACTGTGAGCACACACCCGGAGCAGTGGGCAGCCATTTATGCTGCAGCGCCCAGGGAGCAGTTGGGGGTTCAATGCCTTGCTCAAGGGCATCTAAGTCATGGTATTGAAGGTGGAGAGAGAACTGTACATGCACTCCCCCCACCCACAATTCCTGCCGGCCCGGGACTCGAACTCACAACCTTTCGATTGGGAGTCCGACTCTCTAACCATTAGGCCACGACTTCCCCTTAAAACACCAGCACAAGAAACTTGTCAAAACTATGCTGTACTTTACCACTAACTACAATTAGTGAAAATAAAAAGATCTCCCAGCAGAATTTGCGAAGACTTCCGTAAAACAACCCCCCAGCACCGCAGATACACTCAGAATGCTTACGTACGGTCCCACTCAAACCACTCTTTCTTCCTCTTTCACGCAAGGCTTTAGGTGCCTTTACCGCCACCTACAGGGCAGGAGTGTGGAGCATTGACGTTAATGAAAACTAACTAAAACATAAGAGATAAAAGAAATACAAAAATAAAATGAATGACAATAATAAACTTAGTAGTGATTCTTTAAATACTGTTTATCAACTCTTTGAGATACTTAATCTATGAAACATTTCTATAGCCACATCTTTATTTAACAAAATCTAAAATGAGATCTGATTTATTGCTATATTAAGTGCTTCTGTAAGTTGTAATCTTTCGTTGTCATATCTTTTACATTTTATTAAAATAGGTTCAACTGTTTCAGAAGATCACATTTAACACAAAGTCCAGACACATGTATTTCATCTTATAAATAATGACTGATTAAGTGCAATGTGTCCAATTCTATGGCGAGATCTTCCCTTCTATTCCCAAAAATTCTCCTTTCATTTCCAACTGTTCTTTGAATATTATATAAATGCCGTCCTTTTTTTTTATTTATTAATTAGACCTTTTATTTCTAATTTACTCATTGGAGTATTAAATACTATGTCTGACATTTAAATGCTTTTATCTGGTCCACTACTTTCATTACCTTCATTACCTATATGTGTGGGTATCCATACAAAATAAATATTTGTTTTGCTTGTATTCTGAACAAACTCTGTAAAATGACTGACAAAATGTCTTGTCTAGTAGAAGCTTCACCACTCTTTAAACTTGATAGTACTGAAAATGAATCTGAACATATGACTACTTTAGGTATATTAATATGTTCAACCCCACTGAAGAGCCAAAAGTATGACAATCATTTCTGTAGTATAAACAGACGGATGATTAGATGTTCTTTCTGGTATTCTATATATATATATATGCTCTTTATTTTTAATCTTAACAAAAGTCCTTGATGTTTTATTTTTTTTAATAAGCCACTCACACTTACTTTAGTAGCCTTAATCATTGAATATGTCTTTTATTTTGTTAATATTAACTTCTGGCACGAAATTCTACATTCATAAATGTATGTTTTTTCAAAACTCCACCACGTTTAGTGGTGTTTAAAGAGGAATTTGTGATGTATTTGGAGACGTTAAAAGGAATGAAAAGGCCCAAAGCAAGATTTTTGTATTCTATTGACCACCCTAATAACGTTGCTCGCAAAGGTTTAAATGTATGTTAAAAGAATTAAACAAAGTAATGATTTTAATAACAACACATCAGTTCTCATTTGATGAAAAAATTTCCTCCTGGTTTTAATATTAGACCAATGTTTTTACTTTAAAATTAGGTTAACCTATACGATTAATCATAGGACTAGGAAGTCGTGGCCTAATGGTTAGTGAGTCGGACTCCCAATCGAAAGGTTGTGAGTTCGAGTCCTGGGCCGGCAGGAATTGTGGGTGGGGGGAGTGCATGTACAGTTCTCTCTCCACCTTCAATACCATGACTTAGGTGCCCTTGAGCAAGGCATTGAACCCTCAACTGCTCCCTGGGCGCCGCAGCATAAATGGCTGCCCACTGCTCCGGGTGTGTGTGTGTGTTCACTGCTCTGTGTGTGTGCACTTCGGATGGGTTAAATGCAGAGCACAAATTCTGAGTATGGGTCACCATACTTGGCTGAATGTCACTTCACTCACACTTCACTCACTTAAATTTTTTCATCTCAAAAATTCCTTGTTGGAAAAAAGTGTTGTTTTATTTCATTTTAATAAGTCACTCACACTTACTTTAGTAGCCTTAATAATTGAATACATATTTTATGTAGTCAATATTAACATCTATCATTGCTATATTGTTGCTATATCAATTAAAACGTGCGTTTAGCCGAACACAAATCTAACTTGAATGAAATGTTTTGGAAAGTCTTTGATTTCTTGCCAAAGACTTGTTATCATTTGTATCGTAAAACGTCTAAACTTTTACAACATTACAGGAAAGGCTAAATATTTCATCTCAAGTAGTGCATAGAAACGCGTCTGGTGTCTTTGTGTTTACTGTTACGACCATGTCAGCGAAGACTGTAAAACATCTAAAGGTTTTTGGGGTTTGCAACTCAACTGTAATCTAATTAGTTCTCTTACGAGAGCTTTCTCGTACTGCGTCTTAGCTAAGACGCTACGGGAAAAGTCTCTTTTCAAGAAATACTGAAGCAAAAAATTATCCTTAATTTTGTATTTTGTATTTCTGCGGCAACTGCACAGCCTATCGAGCGCAGGCTGATGCAACATCAGACCAATAATCAGCTTCGCGCCCTTCTTGCCACTTCCCGCCGAAATGGGTGTGGCCAAACCTATAAAAGGAGCTCGAAAAGGCTGACTCACCTGATTTTTCATCTCTTCAGCGAAGCTCACGCATCGCTGGATCACGAAGGAAGCAAGCGCCGTCTGATAGGCATCTCAGCGGGACGAGCCACTTCTGAAGCTGCTGGCCTTCGCCACCTTCCACTGCCGTTCCTGCTGCCCTCTCCGGCGCCTATATCCTTTATATCCTTGTGTGTGTTCGCCCTGCGACGCACACTCTCAAAAAGAGCTGCGTCTTTTTAAAGATGCCCTCGTGCGGCTCGTGCAGAGCCCCGCTCAGCGAACGAGACCGTCACGTCATCTGTGTGTCCTGCCTGGGGGAGGATCATGCAGCGCTCGCGCTCGTTGACGGCGGCTGCCCTCACTGCGAGCTACTGCCGATGGTGACTCTGAGGACTCGCCTGGCATTTTTCTCCAAGCCTGCATCCTCCGCTGCGCCGCAGCGCCATAAAAAGCGCCGCTCCCAGCGTCTACCGGAACCGCCTCCAGCTCTACCGAGCTCGCCGGTCCCCCCGCTTCGCAGGCCTCCCCTGGATCGCTTCCCGATGGTCAGCGCCCGCTGTCTGCTGCCGCGTCCTCCGAGGAAGTGGATTTCAGGGCCGCGTCGGAGGAAGAGGACACGCGCTCTCTGCTAGCTTTGGGCAGTGAGGGTTGGGCGAGCTCCGCGGATTTCGCGCCTTCTGCTCAGAGGCCCAGCAGACGGGCTGATATCGACAAAGAGCTGATGCGAGTGCTCACGCTGGCCGCGGCGAGCCTCGACCTCGAGTGGTCTGCACCAGCGCCTCACTCTCGTTCCCAGCTGGATGGTAGCTTTCTCCCGGACGAGCGTCTTTCTCCCAGCTCGAAGCACGCCCCCTTTCTTCCTGAGATTCACAAAGAAGTGGCGAAAGCTTGGAACGCTCCGTTCTCGGCGAGAGTCCATTTGTCTGTTTCGCCAGCATTCTCCACACTGGACGATGCTAAAAACAGAGGCTACCAGTCACTTCCGCCGGTGGAGCAGGCTATAGCAGCGCACCTTTGCCCGCCCTCTGCTGGACGGCGGACGAAAGCGGCGCTGCCATCGAAAGCCTGCCGCATGACGTCATCGCTGCTCGCACGGATCTTCTCTGCTGCTGGGCAGGCTGCGTCTGCGTCGCACACCATGGCCACGCTGCAGATCTTTCAGGGCGATCTCCTCCGCAAGCTGGATGAGAGGGGACCTGAAGTGATCTGCCTCGCGGATCTGAGGAGTGCTTCGGATCTCTCCCTCCGCGCTACTAAGTCTGCTGCACAGGCCATGGGACGGGTTATGGCTTCCGCTACGGTGGCTGAGAGGCATTTGTGGCTAACGCTTTCGGACATCGCAGAGTCTGAGCGCGCTGCGTTCCTCGACGCGCCGCTGACTCCTGCTGGCCTCTTCGGATCGTCTGTCAACGAGTTTGTCGAGAGATTCGTCGAGGATCAGAAAGCGTCACAAGCGTTTAAGCACTTCCTGCCAAAGCGCTACGGTTCTGCAGCAAGCCGCGCTAGACCGGCCCCACAAAGCTCTCAGTCACGCCCACCGCCTCCAGCTGCGTCATCACGACAGCGTCAGCAATGCAGCTCGGGACCCCGTTCTCGCTCTTCCAGCCGTCGCCCCACGCCGCGGGAGCCGCGGCAGAGGATTGCTGTGAAGCCTGAAGCCCCGAAGTCATCCTAGCACTGCTAGGAAAGCGCCGGTGTACGAGTTCCGCTGCGGCCGAGCTCTCACCCAAGCGCGCCGCTGTTGCAGTTCCAAGAATTGTGACTGTCTCAGCGTCTTCTGCAACGCGCAAGCCTGCACGAGTGCCCGCTTGCCTGAACACAAATGCCGTTATCACGGCTACCCAGATATTTCCCGAAAAGAGTGTTATTTCTGGTGTTCCGGCCATGGCCGATGGTGCTATAAATGTAGTGACGATGCCCACTCCTCAGTGCCCATCTCCACATATAAGCACAGCCCTGCACACAGGGCTCGCGCACATGAGATTGACTCAGGTCGGCGCCCACTCCTCAGTGCCCACATACACTATGTCACATACGGCGCGTGGCTTCTGTAAAAACGAAGCCCGTGCACGTACGCACGTACGCCCAGGCAGACAGCGAGTCAAAAGTGGTACATGTGCACACTTGCAGCCCACAGTTACTCGCAGACATCACGAGTCCCACGGCCCACCACGACCCACTCAGCCCTACCACAATCGGTTAAGCACCGGGATGGGGTCGAGGAGGAGCGATCTGCCCGCTGTGATCAGCGCGCTCCCCGCCTAAAATGCCACAGGTGTAACGCCCATGGTGCAGCGCACCCAAGCGCCGCCGTTGCCCAGTCAACAGAGCGCGCTTCGCATCCAGCCCTTAGCCATTCATGCAGATGCATGGTCAGTGCTTCCAGGGGTTTCGGATTGGGTGCTAGGCATTATAAAGAGAGGCTACTCGCTACAGTTTTTTCTACGCCCTCCGCGCTTTTTAGCGCGCGTCGAAACTACAGTCAAAACAGAAGTAGCACACATACTTCGGGCCGAAATATCAAAACTGTTGAGCAAAGGGGCTGTAGAGCCTGTGTCTAGAGCTCAAAGCGAGGGTGGGCTGTACAGCAGATACTTTCTGGTGCCCAAGAAAGACGGGGGTCTCAGGCCCATACTGGATCTAAGACAGCTGAACAAGGCATTGGTGAAACGCAGTTTCAGAATGCTTACGACCAGGAAGCTCCTCGTGCAGATTCGCAGAGGACACTGGTTCATGTCAATAGATCTGAAGGACGCGTATTTTCAAATACAGATAGCGTCAAGTCACAGGCGATATTTGAGATTCGCCTTCGAGGGCCAGGCATACCAGTTTACAGTCCTGCCGTTCGGCTTGTCCGTGGCTCCCCGTACGTTTACGAGGTGCATGGACGCAGCGCTCGCTCCTCTCAGACTCGGAAGCATGCGAGTGCTGAATTATTTGGACAACTGGCTGATTCTGGCTCGATCACGAGCGGAGCACAGGACCGTTTTACTCGATCACCTCGAGAAGCTCGGTCTCTGCGGATGCTGCTAGATATGGGACGGAGGGCTTTCCCCCTTCCTGTCCTGGACTCTCTGTGAGTCCCTCGGGTGACTGTGCACTGTAAATCCTGGGCGTTGCTTCAGGTTTATTGGTGTGTGATCCTTGCGCGCACGGCGTTTTACATAGGGTTCCCGTAGCGTCTTAGCTAAGACGCAGTACGAGAGAGCTCTCGTAAGAGAACGTACTCGGTTACTAACGTAACCTCGGTTCTCTCTAGAAGAGCGAACGAGTACTGCGTTCTCTGCCATGCGTTCTCAGAACCGAGGCTACGTTAGTAACCGAGTACGTTTTCCGGGGTTCTGGTGTTGTAAATGGTGTGCTGCTGGTCAGTTAAAGTAAAAAAAAAAAAAAGTTTGTGTATTCAGTGATCAAAGGGTGACAATTTCAACTTTATGACTTCTGGGATTGCAAGATTAGCTGAAAGTTCATTTACTGGTCAAAAGGATGTGAAATCTTTTAACAAGTCAGACCATAGAAAAATGTAGTTTAATTTGAAATAATTTCGTTTATTTTAGTAACATTTATAATTTTTATTAACCCCTAGATCTTTCAACCTCAACATAGACGTACTGAGAATGCAAACCAGTACACAAACACAACCATGAAGTGAAGTGAAGTGACATTCGGCCAAGTATGGTGACCCATACTCAGAATTCGTGCTCTGCATTTAACCCATCCGAAGTGCACACACACAGAGCAGTGAACACACACACACACACTGTGAACACACACCCGGAGCAGTGGGCAGCCATTTATGCTGCGGCGCCCGGGGAGCAGTTGGGGGTTCGGTGCCTTGCTCAAGGGCACCTAAGTCGTGGTATTGAGGGTGGTGAGAGAACTGTACATGCACTCCCCCCACCCACAATTCCTGCCGACCCGAGACTCGAACCCACAACCCTTCGATTGGGAGTCCGATTCTCTAACCACCAGGCCACGACACACACACACACACACACACACACACACACACACACACACACACACACACACACACACACACACACACACACACACACACACACACACACACACACACACACACACAAATGTAAACGTACAGAAAACATGAACATGTAACCAAACAAATACAAATATACACTCAAACATTATACATATTAAATATACATAAATACACAAACAAACAAAATAGGTCACAAACACGAAAATACCTATATTAGATTGCAAATGAGTTGTCAAGTTTTCTTTGAAACCAAAAGTGTTTGTTGCTGCAAATGTCTCACAGAACTTTATAAAATGGATTAGATGTCCTTTCTCACTTTCCAAATGGTGTTGTTAACCATGATGTTTACAATAGTTTAAAAAAATTATTTTTAGCATTCATGTAGGATTCATGTCAGCACTGAAATGTTTTTAGAAGTCGTGGCCTAATGGTTAGAGAGTCGGACTCCCAATCGAAAGGTTGTGAGTTCGAGTCCCGGGCCGGCAGGAATTGTGGGTGGGGGGAGTGCATGTACAGTTCTCTCTCCACCCTCAATACCATGACTTAGGTGCCCTTGAGCAAGGCATTGAACCCCCAACTGCTCCCCGGGCGCCGCAGCATAAATGGCTGCCCACTGCTCCGGGTGTGTGCTCACAGTGTGTGTGTTTAAACGTTCGATAACTAGACATTTCTGTCTTTTCAAATATAGTTTCAAAATGCCACATAATGCTACCCAGCTTATTGAATACATTATGTAAAAATTGTCAAGTAAATTCTATGATGTACATGCAGTCTTAGCATACACATTAGGGTAGATCTGTTGCGGTTTTTCAGGTTAACTCTTATTCAATTCTTTTTCACAGCGGAAATGTTTCTTACAAAAAAAATAAAAATAAAAGAAATGGGCTACATCAAATTATAAATCTGTCCCCAATGCTCTTCTGCTGTGAACCTCACCTTTATTACATGTTTAGTAGTTTTTCTTAACATTCACATACAGTAATGTTTAACTAACAATCCTTGATTAACGAACTTTCCTTTTCTTTCTCTTTTAGTAACATATATGTGGCAGTGCAGGCAGTGTATTGCAAAGGAGAGTATAAGGAACAAATTACTATTATCATTATAAACTAAACCATTGTTTTGGAATCACAAATTAATATGTTTGTGTATATTTAAATTGTCAATGCAAATTTAAGACATGAGCAGGACTGAAAACTCACATCAGCTCTTATACTTTTAATTAAAAAAAAAAAAAGAGTAGACCATATTTAGATGGTGCTGGATATCATGTTTTAACTCTCTCATTGTTGATAGAAAATTTTTAAAACAGCTTTTGTATTTTCATACTTGTGTTATGAGTATAAGTGTCACGGCTTACGCTGCTGGAAGGAACACGGAGCCGAGGGATAAACGAAACAAGGATTTATTAAATTATACATAGGCAAGGTAAGTAACAAATAACAGGTGGCAAGTGGCAAGTGGCAAGTGGCAAGTAACAAGTCGACAAGTAGACAGGTTGACAAGTGACAAGTAGACGAGTGGACCCGACAAAACAGAACAGAAAGGACAAGGCTTTTATACAAGGGATAATGGGGAAACACAGGTGGATGGCATGACTAAATTAACAGGGACATGGAACACATGGGGAGATAGAATAGACACACCTGGGAACTAATCAAACCGAACACAGAAGACAGAAACTGGGTCACAGGGGCAAAAACACACAAAATAAGTCCAGGTGTGTGACAGTACTCCCCCCTCCCGGTAGGTGCATCCTCGCACCGTAGAAACAACAAAGGGAGGCGTGGGTGGGAACTTGGGAGGAGGTTCCGGTGGAGGACAGCCTCCCAGGAGGGGGCCAGCAGACAGGGACTAAAGAGGAAGGAGCCAGGGAGGAGATGACGGAGGGAGGAGCCAGGGAGGAGACAGGAAGGATCTGAAGCAGGAGGTACCCAGCAGGACCCAGGCCACAGCCATAACGGCCCAAGGTGGGGCCGACGGTGGAAGGAGCCATGGAGGAGGAATGGTCACCGACTCCAGGAACTCGACCCACGGCAACGGAGCAAGTGGAGGAGGAGCCCGAGGCGGAGACGGAGAGCCGAAGAGCCAGGGTGACGGGGAGGAGCCGGAGGTCCTAGGCGGAACTGATGGCTCTGGTGACTGACGCGGCGATGTGGATCCGGAAGGCCGCGGTGAGGCCAGAGTGACCGAGGACTGAGGTGTAGCCGAGGGGATGAAGGAGCCTGACGGAGCCGGAGGGACGGAGGGATGAGGCGAAGCCGGAGGAGTGGAGTCCCGAGGCATAGGATGGACGACGCCAGACCAAGGCGGAGCCGGAGGGACGAGGGAGCCAGGCAGAGCCTGCCGACTGCCGGGCCACGGCGGAGAGGAAGGAGCTAGGAGCCATGGTGGAGCCGACAGGTCAACGGGCCGAGGCGGAGTCCAGGCCTCAGAGGCTGGAGGCGGAGGTGAGGGAGACGCCGACCAAGGCGTCGCTGGAGGATGGCGGTCCCGCTGAGCTCGCACCACAATGATGGTAGGCTGAGGGCGAGCAGAGGGGCAGCCAGACGACAGCGGAGGAGGAGGCAGGAGTGGGTGGGAGGGTGGGAATTTTGGAGGAGCAGGCATTGGAGTAAGCTCTGGGGCTGGAGCCCTTCCTGGGCTTAACGGGGAATCAGGAGCCCTTCCTGGGCCTAACAGAGGATCAGGAGCCCGTCCTGGGCTTACAGGAGGATCAGGAGCCCGTCCTGGGCTTAACGGGGGAACAGGAGCCCGTCCTGGGCTTAACGGGGAATCAGGAGCCCTTCCTGGGCTTAACAGAGGATCAGGAGCCCGTCCTGGGCTTAACGGAAGATCAGGAGCCCTTCCTGGGCTTCACAGAGGATCTGGCATAGGTGAATTGGAAACCCCCTCATTTTGACCCATTTGGCGCTCCACATTTTGCTCCCTCGTGGTGGGCAGTGTCGCCGGCTCTCGCACCTGGTCTGACGGGTTGCTCTCTGGCTCTCCGTCATCGGTGGGCTCGGGCTTATGCCTCGTACCGTGGGGAGATAGTAGGCTGGGCTCTGGGTCCAGAGTGGACCTGGCGAGATCCTCCATTGGGCCGACCGTGAGAGGTGACCCATTTCTCACCAGATTCCACTCTATGAATGCGGCGAAATCCTCCCGAGGACCATCTTCGGGCGACAACGCTCTGCACCTGGAGTTCAGGCTGGCGTGATAAAAGGTGCAGAGCGCGTGGTCCGGGTAGCTGGTGGCATCAGCTAGCCAGAGAAACCGTCTAGTATGGTCCTCGAGAGAAAGTCCCTCCTGCTCCAGCAGGAGGAGGAGGTATTCGGGGCGATAGAGGGGATCCATGACACACTACGGAAAGAAAAAGACTGTGAAAAAACGGAAAAAAAAACGGAGGGAAAACACGCAGTTTTTAACTTTTTAGGTCGGGTCTTCTGGCACGGCTTACGCTGCTGGAAGGAACACGGAGCCGAGGGATAAACGAAACAAGGATTTATTAAATTATACATAGGCAAGGTAAGTAACAAATAACAGGTGGCAAGTGGCAAGTGGCAAGTAACAAGTGGACAAGTAGACAGGTTGACAAGTGACAAGTAGACGAGTGGACCCGACAAAACAGAACAGAAAGGACAAGGCTTTTATACAAGGGATAATGGGGAAACACAGGTTGATGGCATGACTAAATTAACAGGGACATGGAACACATGGGGAGATAGAATAGACACACCTGGGAACTAATCAAACCGAACACGGAAGACAGAAACTGGGTCACAGGGGCAAAAACACACAAAATAAGTCCAGGTGTGTGACAATAAGAGTTAACAAATGTTTTTTTGTTTTTTGTTTTACAGGGGAGTTCTTGCTGATTCATACTGTATCATGTTCTTTGCTGAGCTTGACTGGTACTCAACATCTTCAGATGTTCAGTAGAAAAGGCGGCCAATCAGGGAAAAAAAGAATCACACCGATCATGGTTGCCATTTCCAAGGTTTGTGTTGATAAAAGGCTTTCATAGTCATACTCATCGCAGGTGGAAAGACCAATGTAGTTTGGCATTTTTTTCCTTAACAGTACTCCTAAGCTGTGCAACCACTGAAGTTTGAGTTAATTTTGTCCCCACCCCACAGGATGACACTATACATACCAGAAGGGGCCTGTGTGATCAAGTCTCTGTGCACCTACTTGAATGAAGACCCTGAAAAACTAGTGAAGGCATATTTGGTGAGTTGATGAGAAAATGCAATTTTAAAAAGCCATATATTCTGTACTTGGGCCGTGTTTCTTCCTATTTGCCACAACAACATGTGACATGATAGAACACAACTTTGTAAAATAACTGAGCTGGACAAGGTGTTAATTTATAGGAAACGTACTCGGTTACTAATGTAACCTCGGTTCTCTCTAGAAGAGGGAACGAGTACTGCTTCTTAGCTAAGACGCTACGGGAAAAGTCTCTTTTCACGATACACTGAAGCAAAAAATTATCCTAAATTTTGAATTATTGTAAAGTGCATTTGCAGCAGCACACAGCCATAGGCGAGACGGCTCGCTCACTCATTGGCTGCTCTGCGGCAACTGCACAAGCCTATCGAGCGCAGACTGATGCAACATCAGACCAATGAGGGCGCTCGCACCCTCCATGCCACTTCCCGCCGAAACGGGTGTGGCCTAGCCCTATAAAGGGAGCTCGAAAAGGCTGACTCACCTGATTTATTTCATTGCCGAAGCGAACCAGAGTGAACCGTACGCACGGCAGAGAACGCAGTACTCGTTCCCTCTTCTAGATAGAACCGAAGTTTCATTAGTAACCGAGTACGTTCTCTTACCAGAGTTCTCTCGTACTGCGTCTTAGCTAAGACTCTCTCTGGGCTCTGCCCTTTTCCAACAGCTCCTGTAGGAAGGAGAGAACCTCCGTCACCTCACAACAAAGGGGTGAACGTCCCCAAGCTGTGCACCAGCTGGAGAATACCGACCACTTCGAGGCATATAGCCGTCGATTCGACGGAGCTCTAGCCTGAGTGATGGTATTTAGCACTCCCACTGAGAGATCAGCGGGTAACCGTTGAGCGCCCACACATGGAGGGACCACAACTGCGGTTGAGGCTGCCAAATGGAGCCCCTGGCCTGCGAGAGGAGGTCCTTCCTCAATGGCACTGGCCACGAGGCAGTGTCTGCTAACTGCATCAAATCTGGAAACCATGGTTGATTCTTCCAAAGTGGTGCTACAAGCAGTACTGAGCATCTTGTTTCCTTCCCCCATTCTATCACCTGCGGAAGGAGGGAGACGGGGGGAAAAGCATAGAGCGGGCAGAACGGCCACCTTTGTGACAGCACGCTTTCGTTCTTGGAAAAGAACGTGGCGCAGTGAGCGTTTTCGTGGGACGCGAAGAGGTCCACTTACGCCCTGCCAAATCTCTCCCACAGCAGCTGGACTGTCTGTGGGTGTAGAGACCATTCGCCCGTGGGAATGTTGTTTCTGGACAGTCTGTCTGGACCCAGATTCTGTAGCCCAGGCACATGAACTGCTCTCAGCGAGCGCAAGTTGCGCTGAGCCCAAACCAGGAGGCGTTCCGCCAACCTGTACAGGTTTCGGGACCTGAGACCGCCCTGGCGATTTATGTAGGACACCACAGACATGTTGTCCGAATGGACTAAGACGTGGTGGCCCTTGATTCGGGGACAAAAGCGCGTCGGCGCGTTCTCCACTGCCAGCATTTCCAGACAGTTGATATGTTGGAGCTTTTCCCGTTCTGACCACAGGCCAAAGAAAGGTCTGCCCTCGAGCAGCGCTCCCCATCCCGAAGTGGAGGCATCCGTCGACACCACTTTCACTTTCGAGGAAGTCCCCAGGCTTACACCTGATTGGTACCAGTCGTTCGATGTCCAGGGTTTCAAGGCTGTAACACAGCTCTGATTGACCTTGAGACGCAATTGACCGGATATCCACGCTCTGCGAGGTACTCGTGCTTTCAGCCAGAACTGCAAGGGGCGCATGCGGAGCAGGCCCAACTGAAGAAATTGTGATGCTGAGGCCATGAGACCTAGCATCTTCTGAAATTCTCTGAGCGAGAAGGTCGCGCCGCAGCGGAGAGAGCTCGCTGCGCGCTGAATGCCCAACGCGCACTGTGGCGACAGCCACGCCGTCATGGAGCGTGAGTCCAGAGCTAAACCCAAAAACAGTATCTTCTGCCTGGGGTTCAGTGAACTCTTCGTCCAGTTGACACTGAGACCGAATTTCTCAAGGTGATCGAGTAAAATGGCCCTGTGTTCCACGAGCTCTGATCGTGATTGAGCCAGGATCAGCCAGTCGTCCAAATAGTTCAGCACTCGCATGCCTCTGAGTCTGAGAGGAGCGAGCGCTGCGTCCATGCACCTCGTAAACGTACGAGGAGCCATGGACAAGCCGAACGGCAGGACTGTATACTGGTATGTCTGGCCCTCGAAGGCGAATCTCAAGTATCGCCTGTGACGTGATGCTATCTGTATTTGAAAATACGCGTCCTTCAGATCTATCGACATGAACCAGTCTCCTCTGCGAATATGCGCAAGGAGTTTCCTGGTTGTAAGCATTTTGAAACTGCATTTCGCCAATGCTTTGTTCAGCTGTCTTAGATCCAGTATGGGTCTGAAACCCCCATCTTTCTTGGGCACTAGAAAGTATCTGCTGTACAGCCCCTCTTCGCTTTGAGCTTGAGATACAGGCTCCACAGCCCCTTTGCTCAACAGTTTTGATATTTTGGCTCGAAGTAGGTGTGCTACTTCTGTTTTGACCGTAGTTTCGATGCGCGCCAAAAAGCGTGGAGGGCGTCGAAAAAACTGTAGCGAGTAGCCTCTCTTTATAATGTCTATTACCCAATCCGAAAACCCTGGAAGCGCTGACCATGCGTCTGCATGAATGGCTAAGGGTTGGATGCGAAGCGCGCTCTGTTGGCTGGGCAACGGCAGCGTTTCAATGTGCTGTAACATGGGCGTTATGCCTGTGCCATTTGAGGCGGGGAACGCGCTGATCACAGCGGGCAGATCGCTCGTCCTCGACCCCGCCACGGTGCTTAACCGAGTGAGGGAGGGCTGAGCGGGTCCCGTGGGACTCGTGCTGTCTGAGAGTAGTTGTGGGCTGTAAGTGTGCACATTTACTGCTTTTGACTCGTTTTTACAGAAACCACATGACGTGTGTGACATAGTGTTTGTGGGCACTGAGGAGTGGGCACGTTTACTATGTAGTGCGCGCGATCGACCTGAGTCGCTTCTATGGGCGCGAGCCCTTTGTGAAGGGCTGTGCTTATATGTGGAGATGGGCACTGGGCAGTGGGCATCGTCACTATACATTTATAGCACCATCGGCCGTGGCCGGGACACCAGAAATTACACTCTTTTCGGGAAATATCTGGGTAGCCGTGATAACGGCTTTTGTGTGCAGGCAAGCGGGCAACTGTACAGGCTTGCGCATGAAACAGCGGCGCGCTTGGTTGAGAGTTCGGCCGCACGGGACTCGTACACCGGCGCTTTCCTAGGAGTGCTAGGATGACTTCGGGGCTTCTGGCCTCACCGTAATCCTCTGCCGTGGTCCCCGCGGCGTGTGGCCACGGCCGGTAGAGCGAGAGCAGTGTCTCGAGCTGCGTTGCTGATGCTGTGAGCTTTGCGGGGCCGGTCTAGCACGACTCGCTACAGAACCGGAGCGCTTCGGGAGGAAG
Organism: Carassius carassius; assembly: GCF_963082965.1. Lineage (NCBI taxonomy): Eukaryota > Metazoa > Chordata > Actinopteri > Cypriniformes > Cyprinidae > Carassius > Carassius carassius. The sequence continues at coordinate 6,101,971 of NC_081762.1, read as the reverse complement.
TGCTTAAATGCTTAAGACGCTTTCTGGTCCTTGACGAATCTCTCAACGAACTCGTTGACAGAAGATCCGAAGAGGCCAGCGGGAGTCAGCGGGGCGTCGAGGAACACAGTGCGTTCAGACTCTGCCATGTCTGAAAGCGTCAGCCAGAGATGCCTCTCAGCCACAGTAGCGGAAGCCATAACTCGTCCCATGGCCTGTGCAGCGGACTTAGTAGCGCGAAGAGAGAGATCCGAAGCGCTCCTCAAATCCACGAGACAGATAGCCTCAGGTCCCATCTCGTCCAGCTTATGGAGGAGATCACCCTGGAATATCTGCAGCGTGGCCATGGTGTGTAGTGCAGACGCAGCCTGCCCAGCAGCAGAAAAGATCAGCGCGAGCAGAGATGACGTCATGCAGCAGGCTTTAGATGGCAACACCGCTTTCGTCTGCCATCCAGCAGAGGGCGGGCAAAGGTGCATCGCTATCGCCTGTTCCACTGGCGGAAGTGACTGGTAGCCTCTGTTTTTAGCATCATCCAGTGTGGAGAATGCTGGTGAGACAGACGAATGAGTTCGTGCTGAATATGGAGCGTTCCAAGCCTTTGCCACCTCTTCGTGAAGCTCAGGAAGAAAAGGGGCGGGCTTTGAGTTCGGAGAAGTACGCTCACCTGGAAGAAAACTACCATCCAGCCGGGAACAAGAGGGGGGCGCTGGTGCAGACCACTCAAGGCCGAGGCTCGTCGCGGCCAGCGTGAGCACTCGCATCAGCTTCTTCTCAATGTCAGCTTGTCTGCTGGGCTTCTGAGCAGAAGGCGCGAGATCCCCGGAGCTCGCCCAGCCTTCGCTGCCCAAAGCTAGTAGAGAGCATGTGTCCTCTTACCCCGACGCGGCCCTGAGATCGATTTCCTCGGAAGACGCGGCGGCAGACAGGCTCGGTCGAGCTGGAGTAGGTTCCGTAATCCGCTGGGAGCAGCGCTTTTTACGGCGCTGCAGTGCAGCGGGGAATGCAGGCTCGGAGAAAAATGCCAAGCGAGTCCTCAGAGTCACCATTGGCAACAGCTCGCAGTGAGGGCAGCCGCCGTCAGCGAGCGCGAGCGCTGCATGATCCTCACCTAGGCAGGAGACACAGATGACGTGACGGTCTCCCTCGCTGAGTGGGGCTCTGCACGAGCCACAAGAAGGCATTTTTAAAATGACGCAGCTCTTTTACGAGTGTGTGTCGCAGGGCGAACACACACATGAGGATACGAATGAAAAGGATATAGGCGCCAGAAAGCACTGCAGGAACGGCAGTGGAAGGCGGCGTTGGCCAGCGGCTTCAGGAATGGCTCGTCCCGCTGAGATGCTATCGGGCGACGCTTGCTTCCTCTCGTGATCCAACGATGCGTGAGCTTCACTGAAGAGATGAAAAATCAGGTGAGTCAGCCTTTTCGAGCTCCCTTTATAGGGCTAGGCCACACCCGTTTCAGCGGGAAGTGGCATGGAGGACGCGAGCGCCCTCATTGGTCTGATGTTACATCAGCCTGTGATCGATAGGCTTGTGCAGTTGCCGCAGAGCAGCCAATGAGCGAGCGAGCTGTCTCGCCTATGGCTGTGTGCTGCTGCAAATGCGCTGTACAATAATTCAAAATTAAGGATAATTTTTTGCTTCAGTGTATCGTGAAAAGAGACTTTTCCCGTAGCGTCTTAGCTAAGACGCAGTACGAGAGAACTCTCATAAGAGAACTGATGGTACATTATGACAAACTACTTATGTGAATTGATGAGCTAAACCAATTTTTTTTTTCATATTGGTTAAGCTCTTTAGGGGCCTACTTTGCAAAACTGTGTAAACCCATACTAAATATTTAAATTAATCTGAAAGGCAGAAGAGGCAATGTTTTTTTTTAATAAACGGGATCAGAAAACTGTACATGCATGCTTTTTTTATTGCTGTGCATTGTTTTAGCCACCATATTAATTTTAAATATGGTGGCCAAATAAAATTATATAATGCACTGCAATAAAACTCCAGCACCCACTGTGACCTCAGTAATTAACACATAGTATAATTATCACCTTTCTCACAGTTTCAAGTTTAAAAACTGAGAAATTATAACTTTGTAAATGTAGAATTCAAAGCAGAGCTCTCGTATTGAATTGAAGTTTGTTACAGATGTACATTATATATTGGCCAGTGAGTGTGTAAGTGTGCAATTCTTGTAATAAATATTTGAGCTAATTTTTGTTTGTAATCTTTCATGTATTTCGTCCCACAGGATTCAGATATAGTCACAAAGTACCATGGATCAAACTGAAGGGAGTGTATGTCATACTGAAGGAGGGAGCACTGCCTGACGATGACCCACAGGCAGTGTTGGGGAGTAACTAGTTACATGTAACGGCGTTACGTAATTTAATTACAAAATTATAGTAACTGTAATTAGTTACAGTTACTAAGAAAAAATGAGTAATTAAATTACAGTTACTTATGAAATTTTTTACGATTACAAAGGGGATTACATTTGAATATTTACACACATTCACATACAGATTTAACTGATTTATTTCCCAAATTGCACTGACTATTCTGAGACATACCACCCTAATAATTTCCGGGATGCGGAAACACAGTCTGCTTCCTAGAATCCAGTCATAAAAACGAAATGCCTAACGCGGATGGAATATGCCACATTTTGGATGACTAAATCAAAAGTAGGTCAGTACACTTGAATCAAAACATGACATGGACTAGTGTCTGTGAATATAAAGCCCCAAAAATGCAATATATGACTTGCACATTCTGCGTGTCTGTGGAAACCAGGCGCGGACTGGACACCGGGAGAAACGTCCCAAGGTTACGTATGTAACCCTAGTTCCTTGAAGGAACGAGACGCTGCGTCGAAACGCTTTTGGGGAACGTCCCTGACGAGACCGACTCTGAATATCGTGTGCAATCAGTCCATCGGAAAGGCGTGACGTCACGGGCGGGGTGACGTAGCGACCAGGAAGCTATAAAAGCACGTGCCGTGCAGCTGGCTTCAGCTTCGAGTAGGGAAGCAAGCGCCGGCAGGGGTGCCGGGAGTATGGCTCTGCGACGCAGCGTCTCGTTCCTTCAAGGAACTAGGGTTACATACGTAACCTTGGGACGTTCCTTTTCAGGAACTCGAGCTGCGTCGAAACGCTTTTGGGGAACGATCTGCCCACGCTGCCAGACTTCCAAATCCCTGCCTAGTGTGTAGTCAAAAGAGCACAGCTAAGACGAGAGAACAGAAGAGCCCGGCGTGGCTCGCATGTCAAGACCGTAAAATCGGACAAATGTGGAGGGCGTGGACCACCCCGCAGCGTTGCAGATGTCCAAGAGGGACACACCTGCTGAGAAGGCCTTGGAGGCCGCCAAACTCCGAGTAGAGTGAGCCTTGGCCCCCAAAAGGGGGGGGAAGACCAGAGGACTCATAGGAGAAGTTGATAGCCTCGACTATCCAACGACTAAGGGTCTGCTTGGTGGCAGGAGAACCCTTGTTAGAAGGACCGTAGCAAACAAGCAATTGGTCTGATTTTCTCCACAGGGCAGCTCTGTGGACGTATGCGTCCAGTGCTCGCACTGGACACATACAGTTTAGCTTCTCTTGGTCTGGCTCCCGAAAGGGAGGAGGACAGAAGGCCTGCAGTACGATAGGCTGTGGTGTAACAGAGGGAACCTTCGGAACGTAACCCGCTCGAGGGTATAAGAATGCTTTGGCCATACCAGGGGCAAAGTCTAAGTAAGTAGGGGCCACCGAAAGGGCCTGAAGATCTCCAACTCTCTTTAGTGAGGTGATTGCCAGTAACAGGGCAGTTTTAAATGTCAGATGTCTATCTGAGATATCTTGTATTGGCTCGAATGGAGCTTTACAAAGAGCCTCTAGAACCACAACCAAATCCAAGGGGGGAACACGGGATCGTACTGGAGGTCTCAGCCTCAGCGCACCACGGAGGAAACGTGTAACTAGGGGGTGTCTACCCACTGACTGACCATTGAAAGGGACGTGGAAAGCAGCTATGGCCGCCACGTAAACCTTTAAGGTGGAGTGGGATAACCCCGCAGAGAGCCTGGCTTGTAAAAACTCCAGAACTGTACCAACTGGGCAGTCTGCTGGGTCAAGCTGGCGGTCTCTGCACCATGAAGTGAAGAGCTTCCACTTCAGGGCGTACAGTTTCCTCGTAGAGGGAGCTCTGGATTGGAGTAGGGTCTCAACAACCTCGGTTGAGAGACCAGCTGCTAACAGCTGTGCCCCCTCAGGGGCCACACCCACAGCTTCCACAACTCCGGGCGAGGGTGAATTATCGTGCCCTGCGCCTGTGAGAGTAGGTCTGTCCTGATCGGTATCTCCCACGGAGAGCCGTCGAGGAGCGAGACTAGATCTGAGAACCATACTTGGCCCGGCCAGAACGGGGCTACTAGTAGTAGACTCTCGCCAGAACTCCCGGGAGCAGAGCGATAGGGGGAAAAGCGTACAGACGAAGCCTCGGCCAGGTCTGTACCATAGCGTCCAGTCCCAGAGGAGCTGGATGAACTAGAGAGAACCAGAGGGGACATTGCGATGTCTCCTGAGTCGCAAAGAGGTCCACCTGGGCTGTGCCAAATACTCTCCATATCTGCTTCACCACCTCGGGGTGAAGCATCCATTCCCCGGGCCTCGGCCCCTGTCTCGACAGTATGTCTGCTCCCGCATTCAATCTCCCAGGAATATACACTGCTCTGATCGAGAGGAGTTTGCCCTGGGACCACAGAAGGATCTGGTGTGCCAGCTTGTACAAGGGGCGCGAACACAGACCCCAATGGTGATTGATATAAGAGACCACTGATGTGTTGTCGGTGCGCACCAACACATGGTGACCTCTCAGGTCTGGGAGGAAATATTTCAATGCTCGATAGACCGCTAGTATCTCTAGGCAATTGATGTGCCATGTTAGATGGCGACCACTCCACAGACCGCGGGCAGGGTGGCCACTCATGACCGCACCCAGACCGGTGAGGGACGCATCTGTCGCTAGCGTTACACGGCGACAAGGAACTCCCAGCACCGGGCCCTGATTCAAGAACCAAGGTTTCCTCCACATGTCTAAGGCACGAAGGCACCGCCGCGTGACCTTGATAACTCGAAGTGGATTTCCCCTCGGGGAAAAGCCCTTGGACTTGAGCCACCACTGTAGGGGTCTCATGTGCAGCAGGCCAAAAGGTATCACGTTGGACGCAGCTGCCATCAGCCCTAACAATCTCTGAAATTGTTTGACAGTGAGTGACTGGCCTTCTTTGACTCTCTCGACTGATGTGAGGATCGACTCGATCCGAGCAGGAGACAAGCGTGCCTGCATCGTGGTCGAATTCCACACTACGCCTAGATAGGTGGTTCTCTGAACTGGAGAAAGTACACTCTTCTTGGCGTTTAGTCTCAAACCCAGCTCCCCCAAGTGTGCGAGGACGACATCTCGATGTCGAACCGCCATCTGCTCTGATTGAGCTAGAATCAACCAATCGTCGATATAGTTCAGAATGCGGATGCCCTGCATACGGAGGGATACCAGAGCCGCATCTACCCATTTCGTGAACGTGCGGGGTGAGAGTGCGAGGCCAAAGGGAAGTACTCAGTATTGGTAGGCTTTGCCCCCAAAAGCGAACCTCAGAAACTTCCTGTGTTGTGGAAGGATGGATATGGAAGTATGCGTCTTGAGATCTATTGTGACAAACCAGTCCTCGGATCTGATTTGAGCTACAATCTGTTTGACAGTGAGCATTTTGAACTTCAGTGACATTACTGAGAGGTTTAGATGACATAAGTCTAAGATCGAACGCAACTCCCCATCCTTCTTTGGAACTATGAAATACCGGCTATAAAACCCGGACTCCCTGACTAGAGGAGGGACCACCTCGATGGCCTCCTTCCTAAAAAGGGTATTCACTTTTTTGTTCCATAACCAGAGCCTGCAGGAGGCCGACTATTGTCTTTCCACTGTGCGCAGGACCCATTGAGATACATTGGCAGTAGTTTCCACGCTGCTAACTAATGTACTAAGGGAATCAGTCTCTCGAGACTGATCTCTGGAGTAAGAGGCCCCCGAAGGGGAGGCGAGCATCCCAGCTCCGCTACGCTCACGGGCGGAAATAACTGAGTAGTGCTCGCTGGAGGCCGCTGCACCCTGAAACTCCGGCAGGGTTGGCAGACCCACCTCCCGAGGGCACTGAGGTGAGACGGGCACCGTGTAATGAGGTGGACAGCGCTCTACCCCAGTAGGGGCTGCCCTCTGTAGTCGTGACTGTTTGTACGCGGAGGGAGCTGCTCCCGCCCAGCAGTCCCTCCAGTACATCTAACTTCATGAGTCAAATAACTGTCATTATATTCCTCAGAATTTAATGAAATCAAGCAATCAGACAAGTAAATACGGTCTGGATTGTGATGCAATACACATTGAAGTGATATATTGAACTTCTCGAAGTTAGATAACAGTCATTAGATTCCTCAGAATCTAATGCAATCCAAATTCCTCAGAATTTAGTGAAATCAAACAATCAGACAAGTAAACACGGTCTAGATTGTGATAAAGTACACATATAGTGATATATTGACTTCTCAGAGTCATATTCCTCAGAATTTAAAAATAATCAAACAATCAGACAAGTAAACACGGTCTAGATTGTGATAAAGTACACATTGAAGTGCTAGAACCAACTCCTGCTTATTAAATGGAGTTAAAATAACCAGACACGCGGTCGGGTATAGAAAAATTCACATCAAAATGATGTAATACACGCGTTGCCTCGACAGCGCGCGAATAGCTTAGTCACACAAACAATATTAATCCCCTCAGAGATTAAATAGCTGCTCACTAACGCTGCCCGTATAATGACACTGTTTGTTTTATACTGTGCTTATGCAACTTTGTTTGTGCAACTACAAGCTCGCCGACGCCCTCCGTGTCAATCTCCTCGGAGAAAGAAAGGCAGAGCGTCAAGCCCGCGCTCGGGGGGAAGAGCCGAAGCTCGGGCTTCCAAACCCCGGAATCAGGCAGATCTGGTGGGAACGTAGGAGATAAGGACGTGCCCGTCTCCATACCTTCCAGCAGATCGATCTGCGAACCCAACGAATGCCGGCGCGGTTTCGCCTCGGCGAAAGCGGAACCGGCATCGCGAGGAACGCTTGCGAAGGCTCACTTCTCGAAGAGAGCCCTGCGGGATCGAAGCGTCCGCATTGGCATTCGTTCACAATGCGGGCAGTCGGCCCCCTCGAGAGCTGACTCAGCGTGCTTCGATCCCAGGCAAGCCAGGCACAAACTGTGTGTATCCCCACTCGTAATGTAGCGAGGGCAGGGAGGAACACACAATCTATAACGTGGCTTGGAATCGCCCTTCATATGTTAGGTCTTTTGCTTTTGTTTTGGCATATTAAGCTGTTTTAGCGATCTTTAATGGCTAAGGGACAGACAACAATAAATAGGACCAACAGGACAGACTTTGACATGCACACACAGAGCGCTTGCTGACAGATTCGAAGCTGAAGCCAGCTGCACGGCACGTGCTTTTATAGCTTCCTGGTCGCTACGTCACCCCGCCCGTGACGTCACGCCTTTCCGATGGACTGATTGCACACGATATTCCGAGTCGGTCTCGTCAGGGACGTTCCCCAAAAGCGTTTCGACGCAGCTCGAGTTCCTGAAAAGGAACGGGACAATTCCCGGTGGCCTGGCAGACGATTTTGCCCGCTATTTAATATCATTATTGTATAATTGCCTGCCGAATGTACTAAAGCGATCATTTGCGAATCCGCCATTTGATAATTAAATCTCTAATAAATCATTATTATGATTCTCTCCGCACCTCCGCCAAACGGTTTGGATCAGACTCCGAGTAATCAATGCGACTATGCGAGAGAGAGAGAGAGAGAGGGAGAGAGAGAGAGAGAGAGAGAGACAGAGAGAGAGAGAGAGAGAGACAGAGAGAGAGAGAGACAGAGAGAGAAAGAGAGAGAGAGAGAGAGAGAGAGAGAGGGAGAGAGAGAGAGAGAGAGAGAGAGAGAGAGAGAGAGAGAGAGAGAGAGAGAGAGAGCGCAGAGCTGGAGCAGAGAAGCAGAACTACTGTTCAGGGTTTCAGGTCAGTTTCATCTGTAAAGATGCTTTTTTGTCTTTGTTTTTTAATTTATTTAATCAAGCGGCAGCACGTTGCTCATCAGTCATCACTCAAAATAATGTATAAAGGACATCATTATTATCAGTTGTAATGTTACAGTACTAATTTAGCTGAAAAAAAATTCAGATTTTTTTTTATAGGTTTAGGAGGAGCTACGACAGACAACAACACAACCCTTACGAAAATTAACATTTTAATATTTAACTATAAACCCAGGGAAAATGGTTACTATTGTTTAACTGTGGTAACCAAAAATGTAAAATTATTTTACAAATGTATTTATTTAAAAATAAATACAAATCCATTTGCAAAAAAAAAAAACAAGGTTATTTTACTTTTATATAGGCTAATAAGAGCATGGTAAATTTTTGTAAGGGAAAAACATGACTCGTGTACAGTATTAGGATTTTTCTATAAAGATATTGTAGTATTGTAGAGTATTGTATTGTAAAGTATAGTTTTGTTCAATCTTGAGTATTAAAGTCATGAGAGAGATGGATAACAGGGCAAAATAAAGAGACTGAAGAGAAAAATGGAAGTGAAGGTGCAGTTCAGGAGAGAACTTTTAATTATTTTGCATGTCCCCAAATTAAAGATTTAAACCTTTTTTATGTCAGGTCCATACAAAAAAATAGTTTTGTCCATGAATTTGTTTGTATGAGTTTGAATTTTCCAGTCTGAATTTTTTTCCCAGTCCGCCCCTCCTGTAAATTAATGGCAAAGACATGCAGTTTCATTTACTACACATAGGCCTACTGAAGCTCGCAGTGTTTTCAACCTCTGCCGCCTCAGTATAGGAGTACACGAGCACATAAACATAATTTCTAGAACTGCTCTGTGTCACTTCATGTGCATTTTACTTATTTTGAGGAAACTATCATCATTTACAGAGACAGCAGTTTAAAAAAAACACCAATGTTTCAGGAGTTTATTACACAGAATACGTCACATCTTTATTAGATAACTGTATTTAAGCTGATGTATATGCTTTTATTTATTATTCTTTAATTTTCACAAATTTAGAAAGTAATCAAAAGTACTCAGAAGTAATTAGTTACATTACTTTAATAAAGTAATTGAAAAAGTTACACTACTATTACATTTTAAACAGGGTAACTTGTAATCTGTAACCTATTACATTTCCAAAGTAACCTTCCCAACACTGCCCACAGGACACTGGTGTCCTAATTGAAGGTGTGGAAGTCCTCAGTGACTTGAGTAGCATTGTGCAGGCTTGTGCTCTGTTATTTGGGCTGATATATTGTTTGAACCTGAGCTACTCACCAGAGCTCAAATGCACTTTTGAAGTCATGCAGAAGATCCTTCTAAATCTAAATGGACAGAGGTTGTCACCCAAGGCACAGCACAACAACAAACTTTTGGAGATAATGACCTTGAAAAAGACAGAAAAGTTTAACAAAATGCACTTGGAGTTCCTTATCTATATGGACAACTTTTTTGCCACAGTTCCTCCAAACAAGCTACTGGAAGATGCACATTTGTGGTTCGATAGAAACTCTTTTTAGACCACTGTTATTCATGGCATGGCATAGTTACTTTAAACAGGGTGCTGGAGAAAGTGAGTAGAAGCAGTTGTTACACATTTACAAACATTTTCTGGGAGTGATTTTCTTATTTTCAGGTGTAATGCAACATGGTAATTTAGAATTATCAAAATAAAAAAATAAATTCATATTTAAATTAGAATGTTTTATTTTTGTTGTGTGTCAGGCCAAGGTTTACTTTTCCCCGGGTGCCACAGCATAAATGGCTGCCCACTGCTCCGGGTGTGTGTGAGTGTGTTCATGCTGTTTGTGTCACTATGGATGGGTTAAATACATAGCTTGAATTCTGAGAATGGGTCACCATACTTTGCTGTATGTCATGTCACTTTACAAATTCCCAAAAAGGGTGGTGTTAATGGCTTAGTTTCTAAGAAGTAAAAAAAAAAAACTTCTTAAAGAAAGGGTGTTAAAGTCCTACAAGTGTTGTTTGGGGATCTGTTTTTGTTAAGAGTCTTTTAAGATTCTGTTGGCTAAATGTTTCCTATACATTGTGTTACAAACACTCAAATGAATAGGAGACTTAAAGTGACTAAAGCAGTTAAACTTTATTGGTGCATGTTAAAGCCTAATAAAATATATGTATATATTGTTTGCATGTTTTGTGTGCTTTTTTTTTTTTGTATATTACTTAATTTTTGGTATTGTCTTGCTTCTTAGCGCTGTCTTCTAAAACAAATCTATTTGAAACAAAAAGGTAAATTTTCATTAAACTACCAAAAACAAGACATGAACTAGTTGATGTAACAAGGCAGAATGTTGTTGAATTGAAGTGGTTTACTGACATGGAATGAATACGAGTAAATTTGATTAGACTTACACAATACACACATTTTGATTCAATTAGTTGCAAAGAAGTTACATTGAGATATCCCAAACATGTTTAATCTACAAATGTATATTGTGTTCATATAACACATTCAAAGCAGTCCAAGTTTACTTGATTTGATTAGATGCATAGTGGGTGCTACAATTAAATCATGTTCATTCAACAGAATTTTTTTTTTTTGAGTATATAGTCAGTGTTAAAGAAGTTGTTTGCAAAATAGCACATCCTCTCAGGCCATCCTTAAAAATATTCTTGTTTGCCGTAACCCGACCGACCCTGTCAATTTAGCACCGACTAAATTTTTTATTTTTTATTTTTTTTTGCTTTTAGTCCGACCGACTTGCCAATTGTAAATTTGGGTTAAGACCGACCAATTATTTTTTTACTCTTCAAACAACTAATACAAATGCAATAAAATACTATTAATTATATTTAAGTATTGTAAATATATAAATTGCCTTGGCCTACATACAAATGAAGGCTATCTTCTTTAATTAAAAAAAAAACCCATTGACGTCATCTATGTTTACACGGATGTCACACTATGGCCTGTGCGCTCGCTTCGTCTCATACTCTCACTCACTGTCAGAGTCAACGGTTCGCGCTTGGTAATGATGGATGCGGCTGCAGTATACTAAATGTTCGCGGTCACTGTTCAAATTCATACGGGTTCGGGCACCATAATACATCTAAAAAAAATAATTAAAACAGCTCGACCCCGCTTTAACTTGGCACAAAGATCTGGAAAAACTGTGCCCAGATCATTTCCCATCCCTTCTCCTCTCTAGTCTAAAATCGTGACCGTGTCGACTGTCACTTTATGTTAGAAAATCTATTGCACGAATCAAGCACGAAATCAACCAACACAAGTTTCGAAAACGAAAATAAGAAAATGATTTTAACGACCTTTTCTCGGAGCGCGTCCAGTTTTTTTTGTTTTTTTTGAACAGGCGTCACACAGCAACTGCAGCTTCGGACAAACACGCATAACAGCAAATAATGGCTACTTCTGCACAATGTTTCTCTTTTTACAACAGAAATGTGAATTCAGCCGGTATTCAGTCTCATACAGTTTCGGCCTTGAATCGCCTAGGGCTGTCAAAATAGCTGAAAAAACTAAATTCAAACTTTTTACTTAAATATGATTGTATTGTATGAATTGTATTCGAATTTTAAATGCATAATTTCAGTTAGGGTGAATAAAAGCTTTTTGCTTCTCTTCTGAGGCTCAAGATAGCGCATCGAGCAAACTATTACTGCATCTTTATTCAAAGCATTAGAATAGGGTACATGACTGTGAAAAAAAACATGATATTTAAAGGTGCCATGTGCAAAAATTGAGGTAAAAATATGCAAAGAATGACCTACACGCATCAAAAGAATGAGAAGAAATAAGGGCGATGATGTCATTAAAAAAATGTCAAGTTATAGTGCTGCAGAGATATCAACCTTAATTAGCATTAGCATTACTAGCCCTGGCCCGACAGGTGTCGTAATACCAGTTTCGGCCATGGGAGGCGGTATGCGGGCAACATAACCACCAGCCAACCTGCAATACACGAATAACTCGCACGGCTTGTGGGTGTAATCTAACCTGATGTCAATCGTGTGGAAAGTACAGCCCACTACTTCATTTCAATTCAGGGAAGAGAGCGGAAGGATGACTGACGCTCTTGGCAAGAGACCACCACCCGCAACAGGGAAACAACCACGCTCGGAATCACAAATCAAATCCGATAAGAAAAGGAGCCGAACCAGAATAAACATCGGCACTGCTTTCAATCGCTGGAGAAAACTGATGGACCTGAAAGAAATTAGGTTCGACACCGCACTTGCAACATTTATTTTGGATAGGTAAGTTAGATGCTGTTAGTATTTCGCTAGAAGTTTGTTTTATATGTTTGTGTATTTTTTTTCGGGAAGTTATAACATAGAAATGTATCGAAGGCTGTTCGATAAACGTGCTAATGTTAGCAATGGCTAACCGTAGCTGCGTTTGCTCTGTGTAGTCTGTTGGTCTCCGTGTCCTCTTTGCTTCGTGGTTTTTCTGTACGTGAGAAAATTGATGTGTGGCGTGAAAGCATGTGAAAGAGTCAATTGTGTGTGTCTCACAGTGAATGCTTGAGAGTTGGCAGCTCTGCTTACGTTGGTTGGCGATAGTTTGGTCAACATCAGCTGTCTGATGTTGACCAATGATGTTGACAGAATGCTGTCTGTCAAATTAATTTAATTCAAATAATGTGTTTATACAACTCAAAATGTAATATGAACAAAACGAATAGGAACATATTCACTGGTAAAGGTGAAGGGGAGTAGCTTGAAGATGTCATGTTTCAAAATCACTTGACATCACCCAACGTTCCTCTGGAGGCAAAACGTCCTCTTATAGCAGCGGTTCTCAATTCCAGTCCTCGCGCCCCACTGCTCTGCATATTTTGCACGTTTCTCTTTGTTAACACACCTGATTCAGATAATCAGCTTGTTAGAAATGAACTCCGTGCATGAACTGTGTTCCAATTGTTCATTGCTCCCTACTCCCTGAGCAGGGGAAATCTGTTGAAGTTTACCTCCCATCGAAACATTCATTCACTGATTTGTGCTGTGCAGCGTCTTTAAACATGGACAACTGTGACATCATATACATCTGTAAATCGATACAATTTAAAATTAAATTCATGTCTTGCACACTTCAATGCACTTTGATTGGAACATATAGCCACGTTCGCTTCGAACTGGAATCATGGCTGAATATCCTGTGATGTCCACTTCGCAGGGCACTTATGTTCGAATAGAACAAATGTCTGAAGCGCTAAGAGAAACATTCAAAATGTGAAGAGCAGTGGGGCGCGAGGACCGCAATTGAGAACCGCGGTCTCCTTCTGCTATGCTCTAGGGTTGTTGTGAAGGCAGGGGCGGAGCATAGAGACTATGCCGTTTCTCGTTTGTTACTCTAGAGTAGACCAATTCCCTTTTTTGAGGCATACTGCCCCCATCTGGTATGGAATGTGGAGTATGACTTGATTTTTTTGCCAGACATGACAGATGGCACCTTTAAAATAATGTTTATGAACCAATTATTATTAATTAAGTTGCTTAAAGAACTATAAACAAAACAACATCATGTATGCATGCATTGTTAAATAAATAAAAAGGGCGGAAAACCAGTCAACCAGGATACATTTTTTGGATAGGCTAACATAACCTTATAATGCAATGACACATATATTGTCATCGCATCTCGTGCGCGTACATGAAGTGAAAGATGAGAAAGCAGATACTGCGTATCAAGCTCGTCCGCCTTTGAAAGTTGTGTAGACACAGCTGTGCGCGCGGCCAGATGGAATGGAACACGTACCGGGGCTCATAAGGCAGCTTCCTTAATGCACACCTAAAATTCATATGCGCATTCGAATGTGGATTTTTATTTTAAATTCGACGAATATTCAAAAAAATATTTTTTTTGATAGCCTAAGAAAATTGCCTATGCGATTTTCTTTGTTGTTGTTGAAATTTAATCGTAAACACAGCCATGTTGAAGCCTGCAGTAAATATTTCGCATTATGGCAGTCCACTCTTGCTTATTGTTTTTCAAAAATGTAGCACTCCTGTATGACATTTTGCACGTAACTTCACGCCAATAAATCATCAGAAATATTGGTCTTTACCAATAAATTGAATCTTTACATTCCTCCTGCCTATTGTCCGTGGATTTACATATATTTGGTGTTATTTGCTGTATAAAACTTTAGACATGCAAAATCGATTTTACAATCGATTCAATGAACACTCGTCACTCAAATCAAACAGGATTTTTTTTCACAAAAGTGACAACCCAAGAAAGCAAAGTAAACATTCTCTCATTTTCAACCTCTGCTGCCTCAACATAGGAGTACACGAGCACATAAACATAATTTCTAGAACTGCTCTCTGTCACTTTATGTGCATTTTACTTATTTTGAGAAAACTATCATCATAAACAGAGACAGCAGTTTAAAAAAAACACCAATGTTTGAGGAGTTTAGTACACAGAATACGTCACATGCTTATTAGATAACTGTATTTAAGTTGATGTATATGCTTTTATTTATTATTCTTTAATTTTCACAAATTTAGAAAAGTAATCAAAAAGTACTCAAAAGTAATTAGTTACATTACTTTAATAAAGTAATTGAAAAGTTACACTACTATTACATTTTAAACAGGGTAACTTGTAATCTGTAACCTATTACGTTTCCAAAGTAACCTTCCCAACACTGCAAGCAAAACTCCTCCCAAGTTTTTATTAGTTTAAACGGGGAGGCGATGGAACAGAAGATGATACTACAAGCAGTCGATCTGTGTTTCAAACTTTTATTTGTATATGACATCTACTACCTAAAGCCCTCTGCTCCCATTTGAGAGTTTTTGGAACACACAGTCTTTAATAGTTTCTTCTGCAGACTGTCTCCTCCTTAAAAACTTTGTATTTAGTAATCAGTAAAAAACTTTTTTATTTTATTGATCATCAGTAGGTCCAGCAATATATTTTTTATAATTATTACTTGATTTTATGATTATTTTTTGTTTTCTTATGTTATGTTCATTTTATTTGAAAGTCGTAATATTTGCCAAGTATGGTAACCCATACTCAGAATTGGTGCTGTGCATTTAACCCATCCAAATGCACAAACACAGCAGTGAGAAGTGAACACACCCCCAGAGCAGTGGGCATCCATATACAGCACCTGGGGGTTCCTTGTCTTGCTCAAGGGCACTTCAGTCATGGGTATTGAGGGAGGAAGAGAGCGCTGTTTATTCACTCCCTCCATTTACAACTCCTGCCAGCATCGAGACACAAACCTGCAACCTTCGGGTTACAGGTCCAACTATCTAACCATTAGGCCATAGCTGTGAACTGTATTTGCACATTTGTGTGTTTTGATATGAATATGAATTGACACATTTGTAAATCTTGAAAATGTCAGTTGTATTTTTACACATTCTTGTATTTAAAAAAAATAATTTAAAATATATTTGTAAATGTGTTATTTGCATATTAAAATTTAATCTGTAATTTACAACAAAGTAGTATATAGTCGAAAGTAGTCGAAATATGGTTGTATTAAGTAATTTTTAATAAAAAAATACAGTTGATAATTAATATAAATAATTAACTCTACTGTTGGGTAACTTTTAACCCAACAGGATTTTAACCCAATGGGTTGGGTTGAAATAACCCATAGATGGGAAGGTGCTATACCAACCCATAGTTGGGTTATTTTTTAACCCAACATTTTGTGTGCAGAATAATCCCCTGCCTTTTGTGACAGAAAGTTCTGATCTGTGTTAAATTCACATTCTACAAAAATAAGATTTGCTAAAGGCTTTTGCGGCATCTCATGCATGACACGACATTCCAAAAATTCGCCAAGGTAAAATAAGTTGTTTCTATTGCCCATGACTCTTGTTCAAAGCAAAACTGCATACTGTGGTCCTTAAAGAGTTCAACCAAAAATTCTGAAAATTCTGTCATTATTTACTCAACCTCAAGTTGCCTCAAAACTTTATGATTTTTTTTATTTTTATTATTTATTTTATCAAAGCTTTTCTTGTCCTCAGTGACTTTCATAGCATTTTTCCTCATACTATTGAAGTCAGTCGAGACCAGCTATTGTTTGGTTATTCAAGTTTTTACAGATGTCATGTTTTAGGCTAAACAGAAAAAAGTAAGTCATACAAGTTTGGAACAACTTAAGGCGAGTAAATGATGATAGAATAAAATTTTAGAATTTTGAATGGACTATATCTATTTACAAGACTGTCCTCCTCTGAAAAACGACCACATAGGTCGTTTGTGCAAGCAGTGTATTACGACCTATTATTAGGTTTTAAAATCAAGCGCCCTCTAGTATTACGACAGTCTCGTTTGTCGGGTATGTCGTCATCAAATGACCTTTGACTGTCGTTACCATCGTTACCACCCACAAAAAGGAGGCGTGAACCAACATCTTACCAAGCGTCGTTGTCCAGGTGTGTAAACAATTTTTATTTTATGGTTTATTTTTTAAGGTACTGTTCTGATTGTCTGCAATTAATGTCAAAGTAAGTGCAGTTTGACGTTTTCTTTACAAATATGTTGTGAATGCCAGTGAACGAATGTGTGGCAATCGCAACGAATGTGAAATGACCAGTGACCACAACACTTAACATATTTTTTTTTTTACCATGATAACTGTTTTGATGTGGTATTTGTAGTTAAAGCACATTAACCACAATGCCATGCCTTTAATACCTTGTTGTAATGTAATTGTAATTAAGTGAGTTTTCAGTTTTGCAGTTTCTTCATATCACATACATCTCCAGCTCCTACAACAACATTCAGTGTCCAGGAGCTCTCTCTCTCTGTCTCTCTCTCTCTCTCTCTCTCTCTCTCTCTCTCGTGTGTGGTGCATGCTGGGAAGTGAGAGTTTGGCGTGGGGTGTGAGAGCGGTGCGCTTGAATTCGTTTCAATTTTCTCGTTTTCTTTTTTTATGGTGGGGTTTTCTTTTTTTCTCATTTATCACTTAAATGTTTTTGTTTTATTTTTGTAAAAACAAACAAACAAACAAAAAAAAAAAAGTCGTTAAAATCCGTTTGTTGATTTAGAAAACTATGGCGTCTCCCTCTGGTGAGGGAACGCCTGTTTTCTCAATCAAGAATGGATGTAAAGTTGCTTCGGATCAAGCGTTTACGGTAGAAGATGTTCTACTTGCAATGGGAGAGATTGTAGGACATGGAAAAATAGTCTCAGCCTCAAGAATGAACAAGGCCGTCGTGGTTTTTCTAAAAGAGGAAAATTTAGTGAACAGGCTTGTTGAAAACGGAATTGTTGTGTCCGACACTTTGGTGCAGATAACGCCATTGCGCGCACCTGCTACTAAAGTAACGATTTCAAACGTGCCTCCTTTCATTTCTAATGAAGAGATTATCAAAGAACTTAGTCGATTTGGTAAATTTGCTAGTTCCATCAAAGTAGTTCCACTTGGATGCAAAAATGCTGCATTGAAACATGTGTTGTCTTTTCGAAGACATGTTTTCATGTTTTTAAATGCACCCTCTAAGACTTTGGAAATCTCTTTTCGCATACAACATGGAGATAGCTCGTACATGATTTTCGCAACAACAGATAGTATGCGTTGCTTTGATTGCGGAGATTTGGGGCATAAGAGATTTACTTGCCCGCATAAAAAACAGACGGAGAATGAAGTGAAGGACGGAAATATTGATGAGCACGTAGATCGAACGGAGAATACTGAAAATCATGATAAGGAAAAAAGACTTAACATTGTAAAAGAAACAACGATCCCAGCAAAAAAACAAAAGAGGAAGGAAACTCAAGGTGAGGATATCGAGGCTTCTGTTTCTACCTGTGGAATTTCTCAACCCAGCGAAACAACCCAGGTTAAATCCCCAACTGAGCAAAGTGCTTCAGAACAGAGTTCAAAATCAGAGGTGAGTGCTTTTAATTTGTTTAAACAAGATGTTGAAAACAAATGCGGCCCAGATGTTTCGAAAAATGATGTAGTTGATTATGTAAAGGACAGTGAACTGAGTACTGGTGTTGAGGATGAGAGTGGTAGTGGTTTGCAGTCTGCTTTGGTAGTAGATGAAGATAGCGATGAGGCTCAGATGGAGGGATGTGATAGCGGCTCGGAGGTGTCTGAATTTGATTACAGTCAGTCGATGAATGACGTTTATTCTGTGGAGGAATTAAACAAATTTCTGGATCAAACTAAAGGCAAAAAAATTGATGTTTTAAAATACTTCGCTGATGGTGACAAATTCGTTAAATCGGTAATGATTGCTCAGAAGACTGTTGGTTACGACGTGATTTCGAAACAAAAAAGATTTAGGCTGAAAAAATTTATGACGGCTGCACGTAAAGCTCAAAATGATCAGGCAAAAATGTTAAAACGGAAAAAATAAATGCACATGGCTGTGGGATCTATTTTTACTTTGTCGTTTTTCTGCTTTTTTTTTTTCTCCTGTTTCTTTTTTCTCTCCCCTATAATGCAGATTCTAAGAGTGGGATCTTTAAATGTTAATGGGTTGAGGGATGGTGGGAAAAGAGCTTTACTATCTGAATTTCTTAGGCTGAAAGATAATAATGTAATATTTTTACAAGAAACGCACAGTGATTCAAATAATGAATCCGAGTTGAATTTGTGGTGGGAAGGGAAAACTTGTGTAAGCCATGGCACAAATATCAGTGCTGGAGTAGCTATCTTATTTTCAGATAATATTGATGTTAATATTTTATCAAAAATAGAATTGGAGAAAGGACGTCTTCTCATTGTGAAAGCTGAAATTCATAATCAAGTATTTGTTTTCATAAATATTTATGCTCCAAATAGAGGCACAGAAAGAACTTTGTTATTCAAAAAGTTGGGAGATTTTTAAAAAAGTTTTACTCCTGATGAATTTATAGTTGTTGGTGGTGATTGGAACTGTACTCTAAATTTTCTTTTAGACAGAAATAATGAGAAACCAGATTCTGTATCAGCTTCTTTCTTGAAAAGTATTTTTGTGCAACATGATCTTATAGATGTGTGGAGAGAAAAGAATAATGTTGTAAAACAATATACATGGACAAGAGTTTCACAAGGGAGGATTAGTGCAGCTAGACTTGACAGGCTCTATATTAAGCGTACAGAAAATAATAGATTAATGGAGTGTAACATTTTTCCATGCTGTATATCAGATCATCATTTTATTTCAGTGAATATTGCCTTGACAAATCAAAAATGTAAAAGTCCTTACTGGAAGTTTAATGTAGCGTTGTTAAAAGAAAAAGATTTTTGTGAAAAATTTGAATTGTTTTGGAGTGAGTGGGTTTCCCAAAAGGATGACTTTGAAAGTTTGATACAGTGGTGGGAGATAGGAAAGACCCAAATAAGAGTTTTTTGTCAGCAATTTACTTTCTTGTCTACTAGAAACATTAAACAACGAATGTCTGAAATAGAGCAAGAGATCTTTCAGATTACAGCTGGAATGATTCAACATTCAGATTCATCATTAGATGGAAAGTTATCTGAAAAAAAGCAAGATCTTGAAACTTTATTGCAAGTTCGGGCTAAAGGTGCCCTAATAAGGTCACGGTTTATGTCTATACACGACATGGATGCTCCCACTGCATATTTTTTTAATTTAGAAAAGGTCTCAAAAAAACAAAATGAAATGCACTGTTTAACAACACCAGATGGACTAAAGACTTTTGATTCAAGGAAAATGCGAAAGATTGCAGTGGATTTCTATTCAGAACTTTATAAAAAGGAGGACACTGATACTGGATGCGTTTCACAATTACTACAACAGCTTCCTACCATCACTAAAGAGCAGAGTCGGACTCTGGACAGTGCTGTTTCGTTTAAGGAGCTAACTGATGCAGTGATACAGATGAATGCGGGCCGTGCACCTGGAATTGATGGACTGCCAGTGGACTTTTATAAGGCTTTTTGGAGGATCATTGGAAGAGACTTTTATGAGGTGGTTCAAGAATGTTTTAAAGATAAACTACTTCCCAAAAGTTGTCAACGGGCAGTGTTGACCCTGATACCCAAGAAAGGAGACTTGAGTTTCCTAAAAAATTGGAGGCCTGTATCGATTCTAACATCTGACTATAAGTTAATAGCTAAGTTATTGGCTAATAGAATGAAATCTGTTTTGGGGGATATAATACATCAAGACCAGTCCTATTGTATCCCAGAAAGGACAATACATGATAACATTTTTCTGATCAGAGATATTTTGGACTACTCTAAACTGTATGAAGTGGATGTAGGTTTTTTGTTCCTGGATCAGGAAAAAGCCTTTGATAGAGTGGACCATGGTTTTCTGTTTGAAACATTGCATGCATTTGGGTTTGGAAATGTTTTTATATCTTGGATCAAACTCTTGTATATGAATGTATCTTCTATTCTAAAGATTGGTGGTGGTTTAAGCCAACCAATAAGTATACAGAAGGGTATCAGGCAGGGGTGTCCACTGTCAGGCCAGCTTTATGTTTTAGCAGTTGAACCACTTTTATGTCTACTAAGAAAAGATCTGTCTGGTTTAT
The DNA here is from genome assembly GCF_963082965.1 of Carassius carassius. NCBI lineage: Eukaryota > Metazoa > Chordata > Actinopteri > Cypriniformes > Cyprinidae > Carassius > Carassius carassius. The sequence goes on along the minus strand of NC_081762.1, from coordinate 6,081,384 downwards.
TGTTTGGTGATGGCCTTCATTCTGTTAAACTGACTGCATATGCGGATGACATTACTGTAATTGTGAAAGAACAAAAAGATATTGATATTATTAGTTACAGTATTGGATTATATGAGAGAGCATCATCTGCAAAACTCAACTGGGGTAAAACAGAAGCATTCTGGTGTAATGATAAAACAAAAATGCCTTTACCAATCATCCCTGAAAATGTTAAGTGGGAAAAAAATGGTTTTAAGTTTTTAGGAATTTTCATGGGTTCTGAAAACTACCAAAGAAAAAACTGGGAAGGTTTGAAGGACAAAGTTTGTGCCAGATTGTCAAAATGGAACTGGATTTTGCCTCAACTGTCCTATAGGGGAAGAGTGCTGGTTATAAACAATCTTGCCGCCTCTATCCTATGGCATCGATTAATTGTGTTGAATCCACCAGAAGATTTAATTGGAGGAATCCAAAAATTGATTGTAAATTTTTTCTGGTCTGGTCAACATTGGCTACGAGAGTCAGTTTTGTATCTGCAGGTACATGAAGGAGGCCAAGGTCTCATGGATATTAAGTCTAAAGTGGCTGCTTTTAGACTGCAAACAGCCCAGAGACTACTTTATCATCAGTCTCAGAACTGGATAAGAGTGGCTTGTGCCTTATTGAATCGAGTGGGACGGTTGAATTTGGACAGACATCTCTTTTTAATGAATTTAAAGGAGATTGATCTTAGTAGGCTCCCATCTTTTTATGCCTCAGTACTCAATGCATGGCAGATTTTTATTGTTAAAAGGGAGATTTCTGAAACACAGAGTCCCTGGGATCTTGAAGAACCTTTAATTTGTAATTCTCACCTACCCAGTGCGATTTTGAAATCACAGACTGTACGTACGAGCTTGGTGAGAGCAGGGGTTCATAAGATCTGCCATCTTAGGTCAAATGACCAGTGGATTACTGCAGAACAACTGGCCATAAAGACTGGTATCCGTTCTGTTCGAGTTGTGAAAAAACTGCTAGCTGAAATTCAAGTCTTTTTTCCTGTGCTGCCACTAAAAGTTGAAAAATCAGAGAATGCATTCCCCAACATCAGTGTGGCTGTGGATGTAGGAGACTGGCAAGAGTGTGAAGGAAGTCTGCTCTCTTTTAGGACACCTGAACTTGGTCTTTTTAACATTACTTCTAAGAAAGCTCTTTATTGTGTGTGTGTAAAGTATCTCAATTTAAGAGCTTTAAAAGAACTTCCAGAAACTAAGTGGACTGAATTTGTTGAGTCTGGTACTTCCCCAAAAGGTAGTTGGAGGTCCTTATATAAGAAACCAATTGAAAAACGGAATGGAGATTTGCAGTGGCGAATTTCACATTGGATAATAGCAACAAATCGATATAAGGCACGTCTGAATCCTTTGCAAGAGGAGGAGTGTTCTTTTTGTGGAATTTCAGAAACTGTTTTTCATATTTTTATTGGTTGTTCAAGGCTAAAAGACATGTTTGGTGTATTGGGAGAATTGAGTCATAGTTTTGGTTTTCACTTTACAAATGGTCTTTTTGTTTTTGGACCAAAATATAGTGCCTCAAACAGGACACAAACAGTTTTGGTCAATTTCTTGTTTGGTAAGGCCAAAATGGCAATTTGGCTGACAAGGAAGAATAAAACACTTCTTAGTGGAGGAATTGATCCTTTACATATGTTTAAGGCTTTGGTAAAAAGTAGGTTAATTTTGGAGTACAGGTTTTATGAATTTGTAAATGATACTGACTCTTTCTTTTCTTTCTGGGGTACTAAAGGTATTTTATGTCAACCAAGTGAAGAGAGAGGTTATGATATAATGTTATGAATTGAAATTAATTTGAATGTGCGCTAAAAACCTAGTTATAAGTAGGTAGGATTTTTTTTTTTAATGCTTTTTTGTGAAATTTAATATTTATTGTTTTTTATAAGTGTCTGTAAATAAAAGAAGCTTAAAAGTCAAAAGTCTCTCTCTCTCTCTCTCTCTCTCTCTCTGTCTCTCTCTCTCTCTCTCTCTCTCTCTCTCTGAGCGGATGTTGCGAGTGAGTGGGCGGAGTTAGCGTGTGTGAGCGAGATTGCTGCGGTACGAGTGAGTGTTCTTTCTTTTTCTATTTTCTAACTTTATTTCTATCTTTCTTTTGTTTTAATTCATTGTTGGTAAGTATAGAGCCTCCTATTCTTGTGCTTGTGTTTTTCGTGGGTCGCCAGTGACCAGTGTTTTAAAGAGTGAAATGCCAAATGTTTCTAGTGATATCTTTACTGAATCATTTGAAAATTTAAGCAGCGAAGCTTTTTTTCAAAATCGCACAGAAGACTCTAGAACAGAAGCACAAGCCTCCACTGTTGTAGGATCGGGTTCAGTTGGACCGGCTCCGTCAGCAGTGGAAGGAGAGCAAAATCATGATGATGAGGCAGAAGGTCAGGATAACATTGACAAAGAACCCCATGAAAGCAAAGGAACAACTTGTTTTGAAAGTGTTTAAGAAACCCACTAAAAGAAAAATGAGCCTTGAGATAAAGTCTGCAAAAAAATCAGGAAATGAGCCTGTAGCGACTGGTATGGATGAGCCTGCATATGAGAGTGACTGCTCAGATTCGGGTGCTTCCATTTGCTCACAAGGAAGTGCGCCGCTTTTTGTGCCGATTCAGTGGTCTATAGGTTACAGTGTCAGTGAAATTAAATTATTTCTCAAGATCACCAAAAACATGAAGAATGTTCAAGTTGCCGATTATTTTCCCGATCTTGAGAATTTTACTAAAGTCACGAGGTGCTTTATGAGTGAACGTAAATTTACTCAAAAAGAAGTGTACCGACTTAAAAAGTTCCTGACAAAGGTCAATCCTATACTGACGAATAATGATGATATGGCCTAGACGAATGCGTTTAATTGAGCGGTTTTTTCCTTTTTTGTAACATGCCTTTTCTTTTCTTTTCTCATGAATACATTAAATATAGCTACTCTTAATTTAAATGGAGCAAGGGGGAGTCAAAAGAGGGCAGGACTTTATGAATTGGTAAAACAGAGAAAGATAGATGTCTTGCTTGCACAAGAAACACATAGTGACGCATTTAATGCAACTGAGTGGGAAAAAGAGTGGAATGGGCTTGCTATATTAAGTCATAATACCACCCTTAGTGGTGGTGTGGCCATTTTGTTCTCCCATAGTTTTATTCCACATTCTTATACAGTGGAGGAGGTTTTGAAAGGTAGAATTTTAAAAGTGAGAGCACATTTTGAGAATTCTGTTTTTATTTTTATCTGTGTATATGCTCCAACATCAACATTAGATAGAATGTGTTTTTTGGACGCACTTGATACAACTTTGGAAAAGTGCTGCAGTGAAGAATATTTGTTTTTGGGTGGTGATTTTAATTGTACAGAGAAAGACATAGATCGGAATCACCTTGAACCTCACATGCCTTCACGCAGAAAATTGGTACAACTTATTGAAGCGCAGGATTTATGTGACGTGTGGAGAAATTTGCATAGAAATGTGTCACAGTATACAAGGACTCACATATATGCTAACTCTGTATCTCTTGCGAGGCTGGATCGACTGTATGCTTTTAAACACCACTTAAGCAGTTTTAGGAATTGTTGTATTTTTCCAGTTAGTTTTTCAGACCATAGATTAGTATCATGTTCCATCTTTATTAATTCTATTAGGTCTAAAAGTGCTTACTGGCACATTAACACTTCTTTGCTGAGTGATAATCATTTTAAAAATGTGTTCAGTTTTTTTTGGGTTTCTTTCAGAGCTGAAAAGAATACTTTTGAATCATTACAAAGTTGGTGGGAGTATGGCAAGATACAGATAAAACAACTATGTCAGCAATACACTTACAATGTCACTAAAGATACAATCCAGCATATGAAAATTTTGGAAAATGACATTTTACATTTTCAGAATTTGGCACAGTTTTCTAATAACCAAGACCTATTGGATAACATTTTTAAACAGAAAACTAAATTGTCTGACCTGCTAGGGCTAAAAACACAAGGGGCTTTGGTCCGATCACGTTACCAAAGTGTGAATGAGATGGATGCGCCCTCTAAGTATTTTTTTAATCTTGAGAAAAAGAATGGACAAAAACGTATGATTCATAATTTAAAATCTGAAACTGGTGCTTTACTGTCAGATCCTGTTGACATTCGCAAGAGGGCTTTCAGTTTTTATGCCACACTCTATACTAGTGAGTATAGAGAGGACATGGTTGCTGAACAGAGTTTTTTTGAGGGGCTTCCTCAAGTATCAGATCTTTCTAATGAGATGCTCTGTGGGGTGATAACCCTGGAAGAAGTGCAAAAGGCACTCCAAAGCATGGAGACTGGGAAAGCGCATGGATTGGACGGACTCCCAATGGACTTTTATAAGTCATTTTGGACTGATTTGAAGGAGGATTTGCTTGAGGTGCTTAATGACAGTTTAGCCGGAGGGCTGATGCCAGTGAGCTGCCGTAGAGCTGTCCTAACCCTTCTGCCCAAAAAGGGAGATCTAAGTGACATAAGATCATGGAGTCCAGTGTCGTTACTTGCCTCAGAGTACAAGCTGCTCTCTAAAGTACTGGCCACCCGGTTGGGTAAGGTCATGGAAGAAGTTATCCATCCTGACCAGTCCTATTGTGTTCCTGGCAGGTCAATTTTCGATAATATATCGTTAATTAGAGACATTTTAGATGCATCCAAGGTCTTTGTTCTAAATACAGCTTTTATCTCTATTGACCAAGAGAAAGCTTTTGATAGAGTGGAGCATTCCTATCTTTGGAAGACTCTGAATGCATTTGGTTTTAGCTCAAATTTTATAGATAAAATAAAAGTACTGTATAAGGACATTGAAAGTATGCTCAAAATTAACGGTGGCTTATGCTCTCCCTTTAAGGTGCTAAGAGGGGTGAGACAAGGATGTTCTTTGTCAGGTATTCTTTATAGTTTTGCGATTGAGCCTTTATTACAAAAATTTAGGAGTACTTTAAAAGGGATATCCATTCCAAATTGTATTGATACCTTTTGCCTTTCAGCTTATGCTGACGATGTGATTTTGATGATTAGTGACCAGTGTGACGTGGATACTTTGGTTGAAGTGTCTAAGGGATTTGAAACTGTCTCTTCAGCCAGAATTAACTGGTCAAAAAGTGATGCCTTTCATGTTGGGAAATGGGAGGAGGGTTTACCAATTTTGCCAGGTGGCTTAACATGGAAAAAAGATGGTCTTAAATATCTAGGTATTTTTCTTGGAGATGACTGTTATGTGCAAAAGAACTGGGAGGGGATTGTTGACAAAGTAAAAGGGCGTTTGGATAAATGGAGGTGGCTTAAACCCCAAATGTCATACAGAGGGCGCACATTAGTGATCAATAATTTAGTGGCCTCTTTTTTATGGCATAGATTAGCATGTGTTGACCCTCCTTTACATTTGCTTGCAAAAGTTCAATCTTTGTTATTGGATTTTTTCTGGGATAAAATGCATTGGGTTCCACAAGGTGTTCTTTATCTGCCAAGAGAAGAAGGAGGACAAGGCCTAGTCCATGTACAAAGTAGAACGGCAGCTTTCCGAATGCAATTTCTTCAAAAGTCACTGACTGACCAAAAAGACTTGAGATGGAAACCTGTGGCTATTGCGATTTTAAGAACTGTTGGAGAACTGGACATAGATAAATCTCTGTTTTTCATGGATCCCAAGAGATTGAATACCTCACAGTTGCCAATTTTCTATACAAATCTGTTCAAAGTGTGGGGTTTATTTAAGGTGAAGAAAGTTGTGAGAACAACCTCTGTGTTTTGGCTTTTAAAAGAGCCTCTGGTTTATGGGACCCGGGTAGACCTAACATGTAACAGTAATGCAATGTCTGAAGTTCTTTTAAAGTCACGCCTGTTCACTTTTGGGCAATTACTAGATGTTGCTGGCGTTGATTTTCAAAACTGTGAAAATGTAGCAAGTGTTTTAAATATTAGGTCAAAACGTGTTGTCTCTCAGTTGTTGCAGAGATGTTGTAATTCACTTACAGTAGAGGAGAAGATGTTGTTAAAGGGTTACTTTAAGAGGAGAATTAGAGCAAATGAAAGTGACCCTTTTCCTAATCTTATGTTAACTCCAGAGTTTGGTGATAATACTGGTCATTTCTTAGATGACATTGAACCTCTGTCTTTGTATGGGAATTGTGGTAGAGTGTTTTACAATGTTTGTGTTAAAATTTTTCATCAGAAAGGTTTAAAACAGAAGGTTGACACTCCTTGGCGCACTGTACTTGGGTTAGGTAATGAGGTAAAACCAGAGTGGAGAGCACTGTATAAGCCACCGTTAGCTAAGAGAATTGGGGACCTGCAATGGCGAATTATACATGGAATTATAGCTGTGAATGTGTTTATTTTTGTTTTAAATCGAGAGACGAGTCAGAATTGTCCATTTTGTCTTGAAAGAAAAACTGTTTTTCATGCTTTTATGTATTGTTCAAGATTGGTGGAATTGTTTAATGCGTTGGAGAGACTTTTTTTTTGTTTCAATGAGACATTTTCAGATAAGATTTTTATTTTTGGCTTTCGTTATGTCAAAAAACGCAGAACAGTTTGCCATTTGCTGAACTTCATTCTAGGTCAAGCTAAAATGGCCATTTATTTGAGCAGAAAGAACAAAGTTGAAAATGGGCAAAACCAGGATGTTGTAATGGTTTTTGTAGCTCTGATTAAATCTAGACTGAAAATAGACTTTTTACTTTTACAAAGCAACTGAAAATGTAATAATGTTTGAAAGTATTTGGTGTGTAAATGAGTTTTATGCTCAGTTGTAAATGATGAACTTAATTTTTCACACTTGTAGTGTGTTTTTTTAATCTAGTGTGATTTATTCACACTCATGACACAATGTTTTTTTATTTTTGAACTTTTGTAATAAACAGTTTTTGAAAATTCTAATTCTCTCTCTCGCTCTCTCTCTCTCTCTCCCTCTCTGTCTCTCTCTCTCTCTCTCTCTCTCTCTCTGTCTCTCTCTCACTCTCTCTATCTCTCTGTCTCTCTCTCTGTCTCTCTCTCTCTCATTTTCCTTTCCTATTTTTCTGAACTGTTATTCATAATTAAGTCACACATATTTTTCTTTCTTTCTTTCTCTTGTTCATCATGGCATATTTTCACAGCTCAGAATCAGATTTGGATCAGTTCTTGTAATAACAGGGAACTTGAATTTGAAGCTCAATGCTGAACTTGAAGAAGTTTCCAGTGAAGCTGAAGTCTTTCAAAGGTTCGACACATCACAGGTAATGTTGAATATATTTAGTTATAACTGATTTACTTAAATTAATTTATCCTTACTTTATGTTAATAACCTTCCTTATAGTCCTTCCTTTCAAATATTTTGTTCTCAGATCATTTCTAACACACTGTCTCAACACGTATGTATTAAAACAACAACTTTTTCTTTATTTCAGCTGAAAAGGAAGACCATGGGCCTGTCAAACTCTTGTCAAACCCGTCTTGTTTGTGGAGAGGGATGAATTTGAAGACCAAAAGCTGCTAAGGCAAATATTTCCAGAGGTAGGTCTGTGTTGATCTGAGCGATTTTGGCCAATCAGAACTTTACTGCAGTTACATTTTGCACCAAATTTTATGTTTTTTGTTTTGTTTTGTTTTTTACTTTTTTACATACCTCACGACCCCATCAGTATAAGCCCTGTGCTACGTCAAAGTATTAATAATTCAAACAATTTCAGCAAATTCATATGATATTGTACAAGTGTAATCTCCAGCTTTTCCTCCTGCTGTCATTGACCATCGCCTCAGCTCTCATGCAGACTGTGCCCATTGTAAGTAATCAGAGCGTTATATCCTAAAGTTTATATTGAGTCCACTGTATTCTTTATTAGCACCGTCTTAACCCGTTCTAACAGTACATGATATCTGTCCACACCTAACAGTCTGCCTTTATTTCCATGTTGATTTTAATTGAACACATCTGTTTAAAAGCATGTCAGGAAATGCTGTTTAACTTGTCATGTGACACATCAGGGGCCGATTGCATAAACATAGCTATTATGTTAAGACTGTGACCAACTAGCAGTTAACCAAGAGATATTCAGTCTCATAGTTCTTAGTAAAATTGGACCAATCTATGTTTTTGTAACTGACTTTAAACAATTATGACAAGTCTAGAGGAAATCAAATTAGATGGCTAACTTTTTTTAAGATTAGTCTAAGCAGTTTATGCAACCGGCCCCAAGTCTTTAATTAATTTGACCAAATTAGATAAATTAAAGGTGTTTACAACAAGAACAATAACTATAATCACTATTTTAGCATCGCTACCAACAAATTATAAAGTTCTGTATATTATTATACACGCTGCAGTTATGTTGTCTCTAACCACTAGCACACTGCTAGAGGGAAGTCGTGGCCTAGTGGTTAGAAAGTTTGACTCTTAACCATAAGGTTGTGGGTTTGACTCTCGGGCCGGCAATACCAAGACTTATTTGCCCCAGAAGCAAGGCTTCCAGGGCTGCCCCCAACTGCTCCCAGGGCACCGCAACATAAATGATGCCCACTGCTCTGTGTGTGTTCACTGCTGTGTTTGCAGTGTTGGGAAGGTTACTTTGGAAATGTAATAGGTTACAGATTACAAGTTACCCTGTTTTAAATGTAATAGTAGGGTAACTTTTTCAATTACTTTATTAAAGTAATGTAACTAATTACTTTTGATTACTTTTTGATTACTTTTCTAAATTTGTGAAAATTAAAGAATAATAAATAAAAGCATATACATCAACTTAAATACAGTTATCTAATAAGCATGTGACTTATTCTGTGTAATAAACTCCTGAAACATTGGTGTTTTTTTTAAACTGCTGTCTCTTTGTATATGATTATAGTTTTCTCAAAATAAGTAAAATGCACATGAAGTGACACAGAGCAGTTCTAGAAATTATGTTTATGTGCTCGTGTACTCCTATATTGAGATGGCAGAGGTTGAAAACACTGCGAGCTTCAGTATGCCTGTGTGTAGTAAATGAAACCATGTCTTTGCCATTAATTTACAGGAGGGGCGGACTGGGAAAAAAATTCAGACTGGAAAATTCAAACTCATACAAACAAATTCATGGACAAAACTATTTTTTATCTATTTTAAATCTTTAATTTGGGGACATGCAAAATAATTAAAAGTTCTCTCCTGAACTGCACCTTCACTTTCATTTTTCTCTTCAGTTTCTTTATTTTGCCCTGTTATCCATCTCTCTCATGACTTTAATACTCAAGATTGAACAAAACTATACTTTACAATACAATACTCTACAATACTACAATATCTTTATAGAAAAATCCTAATACTGTACACGAGTCATGTTTTTCCCTTACAAAAATTTACCATGCTCTTATTAGCCTATATAAAAGTAAAATAACCTTGTTTAATTTTTATTTATTTTTTTGCAAATGGATTTGTATTTATTTTTAAATAAATACATTTGTAAAATAATTTTACATTTTTGGTTATCACAGTTAAACAATAGTAACCATTTTCTCTGGATTTATAGTTAAATATTAAAATGTAAATTTTCGTAAGGGTTGTGTTGTTGTCTGTCGTAGCTCCCCCTAAACCTATTAAAAATCTGAATTTTTTTCAGCTAAATTACTACTGTAACATTACAACAGATAATAATGATGTCCTTTATATAGCATTTTGAGTGATGACTAATGAGCAACGTGCTGCTGCTTGATTAAATAAATAAAAAAACAAAGACAAAAAAGCATCTTTACAGATGAAACTCTCTCTCTCTCTCTCTCGCATTGATTACTCTGAGTCTGATCCAAATTGTTTGGCGGCGGCGCGGAGAGCGCGCGAGTCATGACTAACAATTCATGACTTATTAGAGATTTAATTATCAAATGGCGGATTCACAAAGGATC